>NC_057862.1:661967412-662304558 GCF_019393635.1 Dromiciops gliroides | reverse complement strand
CCCCCCAACTTCCTGTCTAAGTGCTCTAGGATCAGTGGGCCTAGTCCTGCCTGTCTTGTTCCAGGCCCTTCAGCTGGCAACTTTCCCTCTTGGCTGGTGCAGGTAGGTTTTTCCACTGTCCTGCTGGGTCACCAGATTTTTGAGCCAGGTTCCAGGGGCCTCAGTTGTTCGGCTGTGGCCCGCAGCTTCCTGCTGACTTGCCCCGACCCCCACCTCGGTGCTGGGCTGCTGCCCTGCACTGGGCCTCCCTTTTGCCCAAGTCAGACCGTCCTTTTCCTGAAGTCTTCTAAATTATCTCTGGTTGGAAGACTGTGTCTCTCTGTCTCTTTGCAGGTTCTGTAGTTTCAGTCCAGAGGCTTGATTCAGTGTTCTTTTTGAGGGAACAGAAGGAGAGCTCAGGCAGCTTGCTGATTCCTCTCCGCCATCTTGGCTCCTGAGTCTCCATGTCTTTTTGTACAGTTTGTCTGCTTGAAGATTTGGATTGGTTTATTAGGATTTGGTTTCTTTTTTAAAAATTCCTCTTGTACCAAAAAACAAACAAACAAACAAACAAAAAACCAGGGCCTGCAAGCCTTTCTTTGCACCCACTAGCTGCACACTCGGGTGCCTCCTCACAAGAAGGAAATAAAGAGCCTTTGTTACCTCACTGCTGAGTTCCTGAGAATTATTGAGAAGAGGATTCTTCTTCCCTCACACCTTCCATGCACTGGCCAGGCTGGGAAGGTCAGAATCGACTGCAGGATGTTTTTACAATGTGAACTATGCAGAGTTTGAATTTGGCAATGAGAATGTGATTTCTTTTCTATGTTGTGAATTAACCCTTCTAATGCTACAAGGTTAATAGCTGCAAGACAATGAGTAGGGGGCATTTGATTTCTTCATTTCTAAAACTGTTCAGTAAGCAATCAAGGAGTCCCTAGGTGTGAAAAACATATGGAAAAATTTTCTGAGACACAGCACTGGGATGTTAAAAAAGAAAAAAAACACTTTATTCACATTCTCTTGAGAATGGGCTCAGCCCCAAGTGGGCAGAGCAATGTGCATCCTGGAAGGCCTGTTTTTATAAGGGCAATCTAGTCCGCAGGGTTACAATCTTATATGTAGGCACAGGCTACTTCATCAAGGCAGCACCCTGCCGCCCCCTGCATTGTTCACTTCTTCCAGTGGGAACCTTTTTTGAGAAATTAACCCCCACCTGTGGACATCAGCTTCTCAAGCACCTCTTTTTATTCTTCCCTCTCAGACACTTAAATTCCCAGACAGTTTCATTCATAATGAGGAGGGGGCCCACTTTTTCCTCACAAATCCCTCCTCTTTGTTTTTGACCATTGGACCTCCCTCAGTCCTCTGCTAGCATGATATATCTTTTTCTCTTTTTTTGGTGAGGCAATTGGGGTTATGTGACTTGCCCAGGGTCACACAGCTAGTAAGTGTTAAGTGTCTGAGGACGGATTGCAACTCAAGTCCTCCTGAATCCAGGACTGGTGCTTTATCCACTGAGCCACCTAGGTACTCCAGCATCATATTTGTAATTTCAGTAATACCTCCCCCCCCCAGTGTCCATTCATTTAGCAATTTCATTGTGAATCTTAGATGTCCCATGCAGCTGTCAGGTCTCTGGAACCACTTTCCTTGGGAGCAGTCTGGAAGATGTCTTGTCTCCAGGGCACTCCTCCAGTAGATCCATTTTCTTATATTTCCCATTGAAAGCTCAATAAAATTCTAACACTAGTGTCCCTCCCATATTGTTTGCAGCTTTATCCAATTCTTTCTTTAACAAACATTTTTAACAACAGGCCCAAGGATTATGTTACCTTGATACCTGCAGGCTATCTCTCAAAACACCACAGAAAGGGGCAGTTAGGTAGTGCAGTGGACAGGGCACAGGCCCTGGATTCAGGAGGACCTGAGTTCAAATCCAGCCTCAGACACTTGACACTTACTACCTGTGTGACCCTGGGCAAGTCACTTAACCCCAATTGAACCAACAACAAAAACAAAAAAGAAAAAAAATACCACAGAAAGCAGAACTCTTAATTCTCTCCAAACTCCATATTTATATACTCTCCTCAAGTAGTGGGAACTAAACATCACAACACAAAGCACTTTGCAGGAAGGGGAATTTGACTTTCTGCCTCAGCTCTGCCCTGTGCAAACAATTTCCTCCAGGTCCATGTCTTCAGCCAAGTCTGACCAGGAGCTAGGCTGGCCCTTGCACTTGGTGGTCATCTTCTCCAAGGGGGGAGTTATAGAACTCCCTGCTCCCACTCAGTGCTGTCTGATGGACCCAGTGTCTCTGGACCTGGATTCAAAAAGACTCATGATCCTGAGTTCAAATCTGACCTTAGACATTTACTAGCTATGGGACCCTGGTCATGTCACTTACTGCTATTTGCCTCAGTTTCCTCATCTGTAAAACCAGCTGCATAAGGAAATGGACAAACACTCCAGGACATTTGCTAAGGAAACCCAAATGGGAGCAAAGACCCCTCAACGTGAACTTATGGCCCCAACAAGAGAAACACTTTATGTGGAGGCAAAGCTATCAAATGGACTTCAAATATCACCTTCTCCTCCACTTATATTTAGCTCTTTGTTTCCCAGGGGGCTGTGCTGCCTCCCCTCTGCCTTGGGGACAGGGCATGTGACACACAAGTCTTTGTGAGAAAGGAGGGGACCTGAGGGACCAGAAAGGAGAAGCCCTGGGAGATGTGAGCCTGCCCAGAGAGCAGGGGCTGCTCTGCCTGGGGACCAGAGAGGAAGCAGCTGCTGCTCTGAGCTGAATCCCCTGAGCAGCCTGGGGAGGTTCTTGTTCAGGCCTGAAACACTGTGGGAGAGGGATATAACCATGCTGACAGTAATAATCTCCAGCATCCTCAGGCTCCAAGCTGCTGATGGTGAGAGTGAAATCTATCCCAGACCCGCTGCCACTGAAGCGGGCAGGGACTCCAGATGCCAGCCTGTTAGCATAGGAGATGAGGAGCCTGGGGGCTTGGCCAGGTGTCTGCTGGTACCAGTGAAGGTAGCTATCACCATTACTATCTGTCACACTCTGACTGGCCTTGCAGCTGATGGTGACTCTCTCTCCTGAAGACCCAGACAAGGAGGCTGGAGACTGGTTCAGCACAATGGCTCCTTGGGAATCTAGGAAACCAGAAAAGTTCAAGGAAGACAGAAATGTATGAATGTCCAAATCAAAATCTAGGAACAAGACAATTATGTGGAGACCCTGAAATCCGAAATGACTGACAAGTACTTGTATTTACTGTCAACATGGGACATAAACCATCTTTCCCACAGACCCCACAAAGTTTGTAATCTGGGGCCTGGCCATGCTCCTCAGCCCCATCTGCCTTTGTTGTCCCTAAGCTCCCTCACCCACTACATCAAGGGGTCATCAGGTCTTTAGTCCCTGAAAACCTGTGCCCTCCTCACCCCTTCCCTGCCCTGCTGGGTCTTACCCTGAGCCCAGAGCACCAGCAGCCAGAGGAGCTGCCATGGGGAGACCATCCTGGCCTTCAGACACCTGCAGACAGAGCACTCAGAGCCCTGAGGGGGCAGCAAGGAGGGAGGAAGCTTTTCTACCCTGAGCAGGGCTCCCTGCAGGCCCCTGGGGCTCCATATGCAAAACAGCCCCAGGTCTGCTCTGAGCCTCTTCTCAGGACCCTGTGAGACACACTGAGTCACCCTGGCTGAGCCTGACTCTGGGGGAGGGGCCTCCCTCCTCTCTGTCCTCAAATGTGTGACCTCAAGTGCAAAGACAGGCTCCTATTTGGTGTCTGATGTGGGAATGGTTGGAGCTGGTTGTGGATCAATGAGGGGGGGGCCTTCTCTCTGTGTCCCAGGACTAGATCCCCCATAACCAGGAGAGAGCTCCCAGCCCTGGGGAGGGGGAAGAGATGGCAGGAGCTCACAGCCTGTAGGCTTTGGAGATGCCTCACCTACCTCTGCTCATGCACCTGGACCTCTCCTGCCCCCTGCTGGAAAACCTGTCAATTCAAAGAGGCAGAGAGGAGGGGCTGCCTGACACTGGAAGGAGCTTAGCCTGGACACTTGGGGATTTTGTCAGTCACTAGGTGAGATTACTGTAATTGGGAAGAAAACATGTCTCTATGAGTCCCCATTTTCCCATTCCAGACATGCACTAAAAGTGAGGACCTTTACTATGATCAACCCAGTATCCCAGTTGTGACTGTTTCTAGAAATGTGGATCTGGGCAAATCTATGCCCAATGTGAGGCTATAGATGTGAGTGGGAATGTGTCAAAAATAGACACAAGAAGACTTGAGTCAATCACTTTCTGCCTAATCACTTCTCTCCTTTGGCATTGCAAGATCCCTTTGTTTGATGTCACTGCCTCCAGACCTTCCTCTCTCCAGTTGATCAACAATGCATGAATACATGAGTAAGCTTTTTTACAATTCCATTTTAAAACAATTTTAACTGTTGTTTCTTTTTAATTTGGAGTTCCAAATTTTCTTCTTTCTTCTCCTTCTTTCTCCTTGTGAATGCAAATAATCCAATATGTTATACAGACAAAATATGTTTCCACTTTAGAGGAAATAGGTCTCCTCTCAACAAGGATATAACAGTCACCCTTCAAATTACACTCCTCTGGACCTTTTTGAGGAAAAAGATCTCTGTCCATTTCTTTCCCGTCCAGCAAAAAAAGATCATATGGTTAAAGGAGTCCTGAGCTGGTCTCAATTAGGTCCTCTCCTGGGTTGTGTCCATATAAGGGAAGATTGAGGAAATGTTCCTGTGTCTCTTCCCATTTTGGCTAAGAATCCAAAGAATAATTATGGAAATTAAGGTTAGGCATACTGTGTTTTAGTTAGATAGTTTTTGTGTGTAGGTTGTATATGGGATAATTATGGATTTGAGTCAGATTAAACTCTAAGGATGGAGTAAGAAAGATATCCAGCCCTCCCCCCCAGTATAGTTAGTCTCTTGCTTTGCCTAAACGTTAATTGCTTGTTAAATTCTCACTATCTCCTTTATGTTTTATTGATGAGATAATGGACTTGGGTCAGTTCTGTAACTCTGAGGATGGGTTCTGGAAGATATCCAGCCCCCCAGTAAGTTTTATTGCTTGTCAAGTTCTACCAATTAGCATTATTTATTTCTACTCAGTCTCCCCATTTGACAGCTATATCTTAGATTTATGGCCTGTTGTCTCTTCAGCCTATCTGGAATTCATCACATGTCAGAGCCCTAGTCCCTGTCATGAATCAATTGCAGTTAGATAAGGGAGTGATTCCTGCCTCCCCATTTTCTTTGACATTCCTATACACGCCTCCATACATGGATCATGAGCTAAGCAGGCAGCCTGGTTGAAACAGGATTGGATGTTAGAGTATGAGCTCACTCTGTGCATGTGAAGGTTTCCCCCCTCCTCAAAATTACTATAAAAACCTAAAAGTTTGGGCCTATCATTGCAGACTCAAATCTGTCATTGAGTTTGCCCATTCTCGTGAGAATGAAATAAATCTGTCTCTGCTTGACTTGGTGGTCTCCTCGAGTTATTTGGGCAAACTGAGGCAGTTTATCCCAAACAGTTGTAACCTTTGAGTAATCAGACCAGTGATGAAAAAGGGGAGGGTCCATTCACATTAGTGACTCGGGGATAACAGGGGCCTATGAGCCCACATTCTTTGCACCTACAAGCTGCACACTGTGTTTCCCATTCTCGAGAAAGTGACAATAAGTGAGCCTTTGACTCATCACCACTGCTGAGTAGTTCCAAAGAATTATTGAGCAGAAGTCGTTTTCCTCTCACCACTTTAGTCATGTTGTGAAAGAAAACATATACAGAAAAACCCCAGAGAAAAATAAAGAATAAAAAAGTACATTTATCCTCAGCTTTGATATAACCAAGGCCTGCTTTAGTGGCTAGGACTTCTTTTTAATCAGACATCTGGGGGCCCATTACAGAGGTAAACCTGATTGGAATTCAGATGGGGCTTTGAGCTCCCCCCCCCCCCCCCCCCCCCCCCCCCCGCCATGAGGGATCTCTGCCCACCAGGGGTTGTGATATTTTGGAAGCTCTTTAAATCCCCTGATGGGTTTCTGAGACCATTCCTGGGTACAGGTTCCCAAGAACATGCCCAAGCCATTACCAAACACTAGGGAATTTGTCAAGTTTAGACCAGTTTGGTGGATAAGATAAAATAGAGTCTTAGGTGTTGAGTATACAGCAGGTACTCACCAAATGCTTTTGAATTGCATGGAACTCATTAAAATGTTGCTGCAATCATCCCTTTGATAACAGATGTGTCTTCACCAAACATATCTATGTCTGTCTTTCATTCATTGCCACCCTTCTTCCAAGGGTTCCTGAGCACACCAAAGTGCCATTGCAACTAATGATTGCGGATAGACCATGGAGATTTTGCTAGTAAGATTCACTCTTAGGTCCTTTTAGTGGTATGCTGATAGGCCTGGGCACAGTTAGGGATGCTCTGGCCCTGAGGGGGACACTATGACCATGGAGAAATGCCATCAGTCAGCTTTCTGGGCTCATTTAGAGATTACTCTTTCCTTAGAGAAGCGAAGTAATTGATGAAGCAGGTAGTGTTTGGTCAAACAGTTAACAAAGCAGCCACCCAGAAAGCTGGGCTCCCTGAATTTACAACATGAGCTTAGTTGGGAACCGGTCATGTTTGCTTTGTGGTTAGGGCCAAGTAGTGACAGGAATCTCAAGTTAGAAATGTGGAATGTTTATTATTCATATATCCAAATAGCTAACATTGTCATTGTAAAACTGCTGTAACTTTTCAGTCTTAGGTTTCTCCACACAACCCCCCCCCCCACTCCCCGCTCACCTCTATAAAATTGTCATCTTTACTTTTGTTTGGGAGTTGAAGTTAAACTTCTCCTCCCAGCCATACCTCTATGACCGTCTGATTAAGGAACATGCCATAACCCTGCACCTCCCCAGGAGTTGAAGTCTAGGCTTCTTCTCCCATCCATGCCTCTGTGTGCCAAATAATAAAAACTTTTACTTAAATTTTAATTGTATTGTGTGGGTGAGTAATTCTTTGAAAGAGGAATGTTTTCAAGAACCCATTAAGCTGTAATATAACTGGTTGCCTGACCAGGAAAACCCTTCCTCTTTCTTCTTGCCACAACACCCTGAGGTAAGATCCTTTTTGTGTATTTTCTCCCTCATGCTCTGAACCCTCTCCCCTTATGGGGTGGCCGCCCAAGGGAAGGGAGGCTGGTCTTCATAGGGCCAAAGGGGTGGTGTCTCCTTTGCAAGGACCATGGCTTGTGTCCACACAAGAGAGTAGGGGGATTCCCTGACCAGTGTGGGACTGGTGCTTGATATTTCCCTAGAAGCAGGGACAATATCTGGGTGGCTGCTCACACAGCCCTATTTCTCCTGGGCAGGGAGACAGGATACTAAAGGATTCCTCTCCTTTGAGATGCACATTGAACAATTAGGCTTAATTGGACCTTAGAAGCACTGCCTGGCATAATATCAGTTAGAATCTCAAGATTTTTGGCCATTAAATGGGACCTAAATTTTGCAATTAGACTTACTCTGCAGGCACAAGGGAAAATTCACAGAGATTCCATATAACTTAAGCTCTGCTGGTTTAAGTCTGAACTCAGAGGTGAGGGAACCATACAGAAAAACAGAAAAAAAGCCACTCCCCTTCAGAGGATTTCTTCTGTGCAATTGCCTGGTAGTGAATTCTATCTCTACTCACTCCCTCTTCTCCTCTTCCTGTTAAGGGCTAAAATTCTAGCTAAACTGTCTAAAATATCTAATGAGTGGCCGCCAATAAATTATAAGTTTTAACAAGAGTTAGACTTTTAAGCATTTATTAAGGAGAATAAGAATTTGGTAAAGAGAGAAAGAAAGGCCTACAATCATCTATCTATTAAAGGGAAAGAGCATTCCTAGCTCTGCTCTCCGCCAGAATCCCCAGGAAAGAAAGCCCAAGTCAGAGCGCCCGGCTCCCCCTTCTACCTCCCACAAAGAAATGTCATTTCCTGACGCCAAAGAAAAGACTCCTGGTCTTGCCCTCAAAGACCTTCACTTCATGGTGGAGCTTTTCTACAGTAAGTCTCCAGCAGGTGGCGTCATTCCAATCGTTACAGGCCCCACTTTGTTTCTTTAAGAAACAGCCATTTCCTTGATGAAACAGTCAATAATAACAGATTATAATAACCTATGCTAACTAACAATATGTTAATAACAATATAGAAAAGGAAGAGAGGAAAGTTTTGTCCAGAGGGGAAATTTTTTGTTCTCATGAACTGACGCTTTGACATTGGTCTTGCAAAGGGAGGGCCTCTGCAGAGAGTACATGTAACAGATGGCGTATATAATAACAGAAGGAAAAACAACAAAAAAAAAAGAAACAAAACTGTTCATTTAAAGTCTCTGAAAGTCTTTTCTCAGATGTCCTCTAGGTGTAGTCGTGGAATGGAAGTCTTTTCAGGGGTTGATATGTGGATGCTGGTAATCAGCCAGGAAAATTTCCTACAAAACTGAGCTTAACACAACTTTAAAATAGCTTTGTCAATAATCAAATCATTGAAAGTTCTCAAAAACATGTCTAAGGGAATTCAGAATCTTAGTTGTTACACATGAAACATATAATAAAACAAAAATTGAAACATTCTTTTAAATTAATATTACTATAGTCCCCCCTTATGGAGGGTAATTGAGAAGATAATTGCTGTGATATTAATTTTTAAAAATAATTATTATCTTTATTTCATCACTTTTTGCATCATCTGCCTAATTATCTTCATGCCATTATGAGAAATTAAAAAATCTAATATAATTGGTAACAGATGTCAAGGCCAAATCCAACACAGTTATTTATCATGACACCTGAGATAATTATGGGGGTTACCACAAAACAACAGAGAAATGATGGGATATGAGCATTCCCACACTTGAGCAATATATACTGCCCATGCAGTATGCCAGGCTTAAAATAGGCGGATGGAATATATGTCCATGCCACTGAACATATTGGAGGAAATTGAGTCAGACTGAATCAGATGCATGGGATTGAGATGTCCATGGCATCAGGCATATAGGAGGGGGCGTAGAAGCCAGGTGAAGAAAGAGATGGGTGAGATCAAAACTTCCAGCCATCTGTACAGTATTGTGGGGAAAAAGAAAAGAAAATATTAAACCAAGAGAATCCAACCTCAACATTTGTCAAAAGCCGTTCCCTCGGCCATACCTTGACTTCATGCATGTCTCCCCTCATGTGACAGTTCAATGTCTGCTCTTGCATGTATTCCTCTTGTGATTGGATGGCATCTTGGCCAACTGGCATCTGATAACTCAGAATGAATGCAATTAATGTCTTAAATGATAAGTTCCCATAATCCAAATCTCATATGGATTTAAAAATTGAGGATGATAAATGATCACAAAAAATGTGCATGTACCTTGACTCAGAATATAATACACAATTTCAAATAATATCTTTTTTTTTTACTTAGTATACAATTACTTTTGTGAACAATCGAAACATATTTAAATACAAGTTAAAGCACAACACAATGTCAAAGAAAACTTTTTTTTTTGAAAAAAGAAAACTTTTACAAATGTTCCCCTCTTTTTTTTTTGGAATATGCTTATCAAAAATAATACTTCTAGAATCAGTTTACACTTTCCATGGCAAACAATTTGCCAGGGAAATGCTTTAAAGAGTTTGATCAAATAATCAGTTGAGAGAAAAAAATAACAAAAACAAACAACTCAGAATGTGGGAGCACAATACTCCTAGAATTAACAGTGTATTATGAAATCAAAACCATCTTGCATTTTTTCAAAATTAGATAGAATGAATAGAAGAAAATACACATGGAACAATAAAAGACAATGAAATTCAAACTAGGGAAATCTAAATGAATATGAACTTAATATTAATAAGAGTATTTTAAAACATAAACTTGGTCATATGACTATAAAATGCTTTTACAAATATTCTCTTTTTTTAAAGAAAAGGCTAAGTTTAAAACACAATCTCAAAGGCATGAAAATCTCTATGAAAATAGACCCATACCGTTAATTTCAAAATGAAGATGCAATAGCATAGAAATCCTATGTAACCTCTGAACTGACATTAGTACTTTGAATAAAGTTATAATACTTTTGATTCCAATATCTAAAATCCCCAATACTCATATCAATACCTTGCTGCTTACTTCTACATTTCTGTAAAATTTGTACCCTTCCAGGGCAAAAGAAGCGGAGTCTTGAACTATTCAGCTTAAGTTTTTCTTCTTTAACCCCTCTATATTGTCTGTCAGTCCTTTCATAATACAAATGCTTTAGAAGGTTACTAATTAAAGACAAAAGCAGATTAGCAAAATTATGAACAAAACGAGCATATCTGGAATTTAAAGGGTTTTCTAAGGTTGTCTCAGAAGCACAGCCAGGCTGGGGAAGGACTGAGCCTGAAGCTGCAAATATAGTTAGAGAAAGCTGCACATGCCTATTAGATCTCTGGACTTCCCTGGCAGGGGAAGCAATGGGCTTGGCCATGGGAGGAGTAGAAGGTGGGGTCTGGAGAGGAGGGGATGGACCAGGGCAATTTGAATCAGACTTGATTTTGAACTCAGGCCTGGGTTCCTCTTCCCCCACTTCCTCCACTGCTAGGGGCTTAAAGCCTTCTAGAGGTTGGGTCCTAGCCTCCAGGCATGCCAAATTAGAGAATCTCTTAGTATTAGATTTTGAAAAAAATGTAGGAGTCTGAGGTTTCTCTGAATAAGCATGGCTGGGAGAGGGGGAGATATTCCCTTGTGTGAGCACCTTGCTGACTCTTCTAACAAAAATAAAAATAAAAAATCCACAAAAACAAAGCATTAACATGATCTTATCTCCCATTTGTCTGGTTAAACAGACTAAAATCAAAAACAGGGTAATTAGGGAGTTGAAAAAACCCATTTGAAAATTTAAAAACAACCAATATATCATTACTTAGCAGTTTAAAGGGACAGGGTAGGGGAAATTTCTTACCCAACCAGAAGATCAATAGAGGGTGGTTCAGCTTTCCTCTTCGTGGTCGACCATCTGTTAAGGGCTAAAATTCTAGCTAAACTGTCTAAAATACCTAATGAGTGGTCGCCAATAAATTATAAGCTTTAGCAAGAGTTAGACTTTTAAGCATTTATTAGAGAGAATAAGAATTTGGTAAAGAGAGAAAGAAAGGCCTACATTCATCTATTTAGTAAAGGGAGAACACATTTCTAGCTCCCCTCTCCACCAGAATCCCCAGGAAAAAAGCTCTAGTCAGAGCTCCAGGCTCCCCCCTTCTTCCTCCCACAAGCAAACGTCACTTTCTGACGCCAAAGAAAAGACCCCTGGTCTTGTCCTCAAAGACCTTCACTTCATGGTGGAGCTTTTCTACAGTAAGTCTCCAGCAGGTGGTGTCATTCCAATCGTTATACTCCCTTCCCCCTCTCACACGCAGAGTGGGCTCTAGTAAGGCCGACTGGAAAAACTCACCTGAACATTGAGAGCAGTGTCACACAGGTGTTTGTTTGTTTGTGCGTTTCATTGTCTTCTGTGTCTGTAAAGTGTTGAACTTGTTTGTCTGCAAGGAGAGTTTTTCTTTTTCCTTTTAACGGATAAAGCTCATTCTAACATCCTCTTGCCTCCCATGCTCTGGCCAGGCTGGGAAGGTCAGAATCTGACTGCGGGATCTTTTTACATCGTGAACTACTGAGTTTGAATTTGGCAATTAGAATGTGATTCTTTTCTATGCTGGGAATTAAGCCTTCTAATACTACAACTTTAATAGCTGGGAGACAATGCGAAGGGTGCATTTGATTTCTCAATTTCTAAAACTGTTCAGTAAAAAATGAAGGAGTTCCTAGCTGTGAAAAACATATTGAAAAATTTTCTTAGACACAGCGCTGGGATGTTAAAAAAGAAAAAACTTTATTCCCATTCTCTTGAGAATGGGCTCAGCCCCTAGTGGGCAGAGGAATGTGCAGGCTGGAAGGGCTGTTTCTATAATGGTGATCTGGCCCCCAGGGTTACAATCTTACAGGTAGGAGCTGGCTAGTCCATCAAGGCAGGACCGCTCTTCCATTGTTCACTTCTTCCAGTGGGAACCTTTTTTGAGAAATTAACCCACACCTGTGGACATCAGCTTCTCAAACACCTCTTTCTATTCTTCCCTCTCAGACAGTTTCAATTTTAATGAGGAGGGGGTCCACTTTTTCCTCACAAATCCCTCCTTTTTGTTTTTCAGGACTGTGCTCCCCTCAGTCCTCTTCTAGCTTCATATATATATTCCCCCCCAAGGCAATTGAGGTTAAGTGACTTGCCCAGGGTCACACAGCTAATAAGTGTCAAGTGTCTGAGGCCAGATTTGAACTCAGGTCCTCCTGAATCCAGGGCTGGTGCTTTATCCACTGAGCCACCTAGCTGTCCCAGCATCATATTTGTAAGTTCAGTAACACCCCCCACCCCCACCCCCAGTGTCCATTCAGTAAGCAATTTCATCATGAATCTTAGATGTCCCATGTAGCTGCCAGGTCTCTAGAACCACTTTCCTTGGGGGCAGTCTGGAAGATGTCTTGTCTCCAGGGCACCCCTCCAGTAGATCCATTTTCTTATAGTTCCTATTGAAAGCTCAATAAAATTATAACACTAGTGCCTCTCCCATATTGTTTACAGCTTTATCCAATTCTTTCTTTAACAAACATTTTTAACAACAGGCCCAAGGATTATGTTACCTTGATACTTGCAAACTATCTCTCAAAATACCACAGAGAGCAGAACTCTTAATTCTCTCCAAACTACACACACACACACACACACACACACACACACACACACACACACACACACACATATATAACAATTCTTTGAAAGTTCTTACTCAATTGTTAAGATATAATCCTCACACAAAATTTAGATTACAGAATACTTCCATAAGAAAAGGATCACAAATGAACTTACATAAAAATCAACTTTGACTGTAGAAAATTTAAACAGTTAACTTCAAAACAGTACATATCAAATATATAAACCAGGTTTGTATGCTCTACAGACAGATGTTATCTCCACAGAACATTCTAAAAGTTACCCTCCTTTATTTTTCTTGAAACAAACTTGAGATGTGTTTCAAAATGCAGAAAAACTTTCCTAAGCCACCTGGAAAGGAGCCCATAAGTTATCTTTAATACAAGACAAAATTTTCATCTTTGTTTCATCCCTTTTTGCATCATCTGCCTAATTATCCTCAGGTGATTATGAGAAATTAAAGAATCTGATATAGCTGGGTGAGAATTAGAATGGAGCCCCTTGCTGGAGAGATACTATAGGGAAGCTCTGCCATGAGGAGAAAGCATATGAGGAGAAGCCATGTGACGTTAGCATTCTCGAGTGACCTTTTCTGGGGTTTCAAAGGTCAGTCTGGCTTCTGGAACTTACATCTACACAAAGCACCTGTGGGACTTGTCAACCAGAGCCAATCCGAGCTTCTTCTTCTTCTTTTTTCTTTTTGTAAAAATACATTTTATTGATGCCTTTTGTCTTTACATCATAATTTCCCACACAGCCCTCCAGAATGAACCATGCTTTGTGACAAATGAAAACAATTAAATAAATTTGAAAGTGATTTTGTGTGAAAATGCATAATATTCCGTCCTAACAGACTCCCACATCTCTGTACCATAAAGGAGGCGTATTTCATTATTTCTTCTCTATGACCTTCACTGTTTTTCCACTGCTCAAGGGGTCAACTTCGTTTTAAGGATCTGTTCATATGCATGTTTCTCCTATTCAAACTCACTAAATTTCTATAGTCTTTGCTTAAATTTATTCTCTTGGTTCTCCTTATTTCACACTCCACCATGTTCAGATAAATCATCCCGTTTCTTTGAAGTCTTCCTATTCATCATTTCATATTGCACAATAATAGTCAATTACATTGATATTTCAGAAATTTTCCAATTTTTTACAGCCATTCCCCAGTCAATGCATATTTACTGTTTCTAGTTCTTACCACCAAGAGTGGTAAGATTTCAGTGTATATTGTACTTTTGTTTCTATCTTTTGTCATCCTTTGACTGTCTCTCATGCTATTTTCACTGAGAAAAGGGAGATTTGGTCTGGATGGTAGTAGTTAGGTGATTTCCAAACTGATAAAATAACTGATTAATGGATCATTGCCCATGTGGAGGGATATTGAGTGGAATGGTAGAGGGCTGGGCTCTGTCCTTGAGTTGAAACAGACACACATATCAAGGACTTTGAAGAAGGCATAAATGTCTTGCTTATCCGATTTGTGAATGAAATGAAGCTGAGGAAATGGAAGACCGAACTGGAGTCCAAAAGATCTTGATGAGCTGAAACACTGGGCTGAAGCCCTTTGGACTTCACACACACATCGTTTCTGAGAACTGGACAGCCAATCCTGCTGTTCCTCGGACTTTCCAACACCACCTCACGCCATCTTTCCTTAGTCTTGCATTATCAACTTCCTCCCTGTCCCCCACCTTGTCTGATCTTGTCTCCTAAGATGGTGAAACATTTCGTTATTTTCTTTGATTATTCTTCAATGACAGAGACAACTCTAACTGTTTTAATGTACTCAGTTTGCTCTGATGTCACTGTAATTCACTTTCCCCGTTTTCCTGCATGCCTGCTCCAGTCCATGGACTTTTAGCATTCACAATATGTCGCTGTAAGTGCTTGATCCAGTCTTCCTGAACAGACAATGGTCCTAGCAAGACCTGCATTGGAGAATGTCAATATCATCAGCACCATGAGGTAATGGCAGTGCTTTTTTCTTACTTCCACATCTTGATCTTGAGTTCTTTTGCTTATTATCTATGGAGTTTGGTGCCCTGTGCATCAAACCGAGGGGACATTTCGAGCACTGCCCTGGACAAGCCTCGCCCGCTCCTCGGCTCCGGGAGTGTGTGTGTGTGGGGGGCAATCGGACCTTCTAAACCCCAGAAAGGTCACCTCAGGCTTTCTCATCAGGGAAAATGAAAAGCTACTCAAGGTAACATGTCAATGGGGTCCAAAACAACTACTGGTTCCCTTCATATCAGAGATGTCCTTAAAATGAAAGATTCCCAAGTATCCATGACAAGGAGAAGCAGTGACACAGGCACTGGTCCCTCTCCTCAGGTAGTGGGATGAAACATCACAACACAAAGCACTTTGCAGGAAGGGGAATTTGACGTTCTGCCTCAGCTCTGCCCTGTGCAACCGATTTCCTCCAGGTCCATGCCTTCAGCCAAGTCTGACCAGGAGCTAGGCTGGCCCTTGCACTTGCTGGTTGTCTTCTCCACGGGGGGAGTTACAGAACTCCCTGCTCCCACTCAGTGCTGTCTGATGGACCCAGTGTCTCTGGACCTGGATTCAAAAAGACTCATGTTCCTGAGTTCAAATCTGACCTTAGACATTTACTAGCTATGGGACCCTGGTCATGTCACTTGCCGCTATTTGCCTCAGTTTCCTCATGTGTAAAACCAGCTGCATAAGGAAATGGCAAAGCACTCCAGGATATTTGCTAAGGAAACCCAAATGGGGTCATGAAGGGTCAGATGCAACTGAACCACAGAAACAAACATAAAACACACAAACAAATGATTGCTACAAAGAACTGGAGCAAAGGCCCCTCAACGTGAACTTATGCTCCCAACAAGAGAAACACTTGAGGTGGAGGCAAAGCTACCAAATGGACTTGAAATGTCACCTTCTCCTCCACTTGTATTTAGCC
This sequence comes from Dromiciops gliroides, assembly GCF_019393635.1. Taxonomy (NCBI): domain Eukaryota; kingdom Metazoa; phylum Chordata; class Mammalia; order Microbiotheria; family Microbiotheriidae; genus Dromiciops; species Dromiciops gliroides. The sequence continues at coordinate 662,288,830 of NC_057862.1, read as the reverse complement.
CTTTGTTTCCCAGGGGGCTGTGCTGCCTCCCTCTGCCTGGGGACAGGGCATGTGACAGACAAGGCTTTGTGAGGAAGGAGGGCACCTGAAGGACCAGAAAGGGGAAGCCCTGGGAGATGTGAGCCTGCCCAGAGAGCAGGGGCTGCTCTGCCTGGGGACCAGAGTGGAAGCAGCTGCTGCTCTGAGCTGAATCCCCTGAGCAGCCTGGGGAGGTTTTTGTTCAGAGCTGAAATGCTGTGGGGGTCCAGTTTTTATCCTGCTGACAGTAATAATCTCCAGCATCCTCAGGCTCCAAGCTGCTGATGGTGAGAGTGAAATCTGTCCCAGACCCAGTGCCACTGAACCGGGCAGGCACTCCAGGTGCCAGGCTGGAAGCCTTGTAGATGAGTAGCCTGGGGGCTTGGTGAGGTTTCTGATGGTACCAATGTAACCAGCTACCACCACTATCTGTCACACTCTGACTGGCCTTGCAGCTGATGGTGACTCTCTCTCCTGGAGATCCAGACAAGGAGGCTGGAGACTGGGTCAGCACAATGGCTCCTCGGGAATCTAGGGAAAAATAACAAAATTAGAAGAAGAAAGAAATGTATGAATGTCCAAGTCAAAGTGTAGGAACAACAAAGTTCTGTGGAGACCCTGAAATCCCAAATGACTGAGAAATACTTGTATTTACAATCAACATGGGACATAAACCATCTTTCCCACAGACCTCACAAGGTTTGTAATCTCAGACATGGCCATGTTTGTCAGCCCCCATCTGCCTGTGTTGTCCCTAAGCTCCCTCACCCCTGGATCCAGGGGTCATCAGGTCTTTAATTCTTGAAAACTTGTGTCCTCCTCACCCCTTCCCTGCCCTGCTGGGTCTTACCCTGAGCCCAGAGCACCAGCAGCCAGAGGAGCTGCCATGGGGAGACCATCCTGGCCTTCAGACACCTGCAGACAGAGCACTCAGAGCCCTGAGGGGGCAGCAAGGAGGGAGGAAGCTTTTCTACCCTGAGCAGGGCTCCCTGCAGGCCCCTGGGGCTCCATATGCAAAAGAGCCCCAGGTCTGCTCTGAGACTCCTCTCAGGACCCTCTGAGTCACCCTGAGTCTCCCTGGCTGAGCCTGACCCTGGGGGAGGGGCCTCCCTCCTCTCTGTCCTCAGTGTGTGACCTCAGGAGCAAAGACAAGCTCCCGTTTGGTGTCTGATGTGGGAGTGGTTGGAGCTGACTGTGGATGAATGAGGGGAGGCTTCTCTCTGTGTCCTCATAACCATAAACGCTGGGAAGAAAAAATGGAAAAACAGAGATAGTCCTTGATCCAGAGGTGTCCATATTATAATGGATAATGCAAAATAATGATGAATAATGATGAGGATGGGGATGATAATACAATATTTACTACTACTCCTCTTATTATTATATAGTTAACAGTTGTTGAGTGCCATCAAGCTTGCGAAGGGCAATAAAAGTTTATGTCATCTTACCTTTCTAACTGCACTAAGAGGTAGGTGCTATTAGCTAGCAGCACTGATAGGGGATATTATTACCATTTTATGGATGAGGAAACTGAGACAGTGAGAGATGAATAAACACGGTCAGGTTTTCACCACTAGTAAATGCCTGAGGCAGGATTTGGACTCAGGGCTTCATGAATCTAGACCCTGGCCTCTGTCCACCACACCACCCATTTGTCTGGGATCTATCATTAGGGGTATCAATTTACCCAAATGTGATTTTATGGGAAATCTTCTCAAAGTAAACCATTTCCCCATGTGACTTGGCATCTTCTCCACAGTTTACAGTCCCAGGGAGTCGTCTGCAACACTCGGAGGTGAAGTAGTTGGCCAGGAACTCAAGCAGCATGGTCAGAATCAGGACTTGGTCCTGGGCTTCTTGACTCTCAGGTCAACCTTCTGTCCATCATTCCATGTTGAGTCATTAAATCACATATATTTATAACCATGGATAACTATATTTATGTCATCCATCTTTATCATCTATAGCATTCATATCTCTACCTACCTATACTGGGAGAGGAAATGAGGACATAGAAGAGGGAGGGCTGAGGATCCTTTAGCTTATTTTAGCCAATTTAGCCTGAACATGGCAGGTTTAGTTCAGTTTGGTTGGTCCAATAAAATGGAGTCTCAGGATATCTAGCCTGTTGTCCAGTATACATTTGGTATTCAATAAATGCTTTTGAATTGAATGGAACTTATTGGCATCTTGCTGCAATCCTCCTTTTTATAACAGATGTTCTCACCAACAAAGCAATGTCTAAGTTTTTTCCATTGCCACCTTTATTCCCAGGATTGCTCAGCATACCAAAACTCCATGGCAACTAAATGCTGTGAATGTTCCTCTGAGCTTTTGCTAATAGGATTCACTCTTAGGTCATGCAGCACAAGGGGGCCCTCTGATGGTGGGCTCAGGGATTCCATCAGGCCACCAAAGGCTGCAGGAACTCCAGCTGTGGGAGCAAGGAGCTGACTATTGTGTGACTAGGAGAACAGCAATAGTTCCCTCTGCAGGTTACCAGGAGGAGGAACAGGAAGCATTCTTTTTTCAAATTATCTCTCCTAGATTGATTTCCCAGGTCAGCTGTTTTTCCAAGGAGATATTTCACACTGCCCTCTATTTTTTCATTCAATTGGATTTGCTTTACTGTGTCTTGATTTCTCATAAGGTCACTAGCTTCCTTTTGTTCAATTCTAATTCTTAGGCAATTATTTTCAGCAGACAGATTTTTTTAAATTAATAAACTATTTTATTTTTTTTCCGTTACATGTAAAGATAGTTCTCAACTTTTGTCCATACAAGCTTTACAATTTCAGATTTTTCTCCCTCCCTCCCCTCCCTTCCCCCTCCCCTAGACAGCAGGTAATCTGATATAGGTTTTATATATATATATATATAGATATATATATATATATATATATATATATGCACACACACATAATAACATTAATCCTATTTCTGCATTAGTCATGTTATAAGAGAAAAAATCAGAGCAATGATGAAAAACCTCAAAATAGAAAAAAACAACAGCACCAAAAACAAAAGAAATAGTATGGTTCATTCAGCATCTATACTCCACAGTTCTTTTTTTTTTCTTTCTTGGATTTGGAGATCCTCTTCTATCACGAGTTCCCTGGAACTCTTCTGTACCATTGCATTGGTGAGAAGAATATAGTCCATCACAGTAGATCAACACTCAACGTTGATGATACTGTGTACAATGTTCTTCTGGTTCTGCTCATTTCACTCATCATCAGCTCACACAACACCCTCCAGGTTTCTCTGAACTCCTCCTGCTCATCATTTCTTACAGCACAATAGTATTCCATTGTATCCATATACCACAATTGTCTAGCCATTCCCCAATTGATGGGCACCCCCTCAACTTCCAATTCCTTGCCACCACATACAGAGCAGCTATAAATATTTTTGTACATGTGGGTCCCCTTCCCCTTTCCATGATTTCTTTGGGAAAAAAGACCTAAAAGTGGTATTGCTGGGTCAAAGGGTATGCACAGCTTTATCGCCCTTTGGCCATAATTCCAAATTGCTCTCCAGAATGGTTGGATCAGTTCACAGCTCCACCAACAATGGATTAGTGTTCCAATTTTCCCACAGCTTCTCCAACATTTATTATTTTCCTTTTTTGTCATTTTAGCCAATCTGATAGGTGTCAGGTGGTACCTCAGAGTTGTTTTAATTCGCATCTCTCTAATCATTAGAGATTTAGAGCATTTTTTCATATGGGAATAGATAGCTTTGGTTTCTTCATCAGAAAACTGCCTGTTCATATCCTTTGACCATTTCTCAATTGGGGAATGACTTGGATTCTTATAAATTTGATTTAGTTCCCTATATGTTTTAGAGATGAGGCCTTTATCAGAAGTACTGGCCTCAAAAATTATTTCCCAGCTTTCTGCCTCCCTTCTAATTTTGGATGCATTGCTTCTGTTTGTACAAAATTTTTTTAATTTAATGTAATCAAAATCTTCCATTTTGCATTTTATAATACACTGTATCTCTTGTTTGGTCATAAACTATTTTCCTTTCCAAAGATCTGATAGGTAGACTATTCCTTTCTCTCCTAATTTACGTATGGTATCACCTCTTATGTCTAAATCATGTATCCATTTTGACCTTATTTTAGTATAAGGTGTAAGATGTTGGTCTATGCCTAATTTCTGCCATACTATCTTCCAGTTTTCCCAGCAGTTTTTGTCAAATACTGAGTTCCTATCCCAGAAACTGGAGTCTTTGGGTTTATCAAACACTACAGGGGCAGCTAGGTGGCACAGTGGATAGAGCACTGGCCCTGGAGTCAGGAGTACCTGAGTTCAAATCCGGCCTCAGACACTTAACACTTACTAGCTGTGTGACCCTGGGCAAGTCACTTAACCTCAATTGCCTCACTAAAAAAAACAAAAACAAAAACACTACATTACTAGTGTCATTTACTACTGCATTTCCTGAGCCTAGCCTATTCCATTGATGTACCACTCTATTTTTTAGCCAGTACCAAATAGTTTAGCAGACAGTTTTTTAATCTCCTTTTCCATTTGGCTTTTCAAACTGTTGACTTTTTTCTCATGACTCTCCTGCATTGCTTTCATTTCCCTTTCCATTCCTTCCTCTCTTTCTCTACATCTTTGTTCTATCTCTCCTACTTTCTCTTCAAAGTCCCTTTTGAGAGCTTCCATGGCCTGAGATCAGTTCAAATTTTTCTTGGAAGCTTTGGATGTTGGAGCTTTGGCCCTGTTATTATCTTCTTCTTCTGAGGATGTATTGTGGTCTACCTTCCCCCCAAAGATGTTTTTGATGGTCTTCTGCTTTCTCTGCTTACTCATCCTGGCTTACTATTTCTTGGCTTTTTACTCTTTCTTAAAGTGTAGTGCTGCTTCCAGGACACACTGTTCGTGCTACAGCATGGCCCAGGGGTGATCGGGCTTCTTCTCAGCCTGCCTGGCTTGTGAGTAATCACAGCTGCTTTCTCTTTGACCCGGAAACAGAAGTCTGATTGAACTCTGAATCTCTATGGTCAGAAGCTTGGCATGCTTTTGCCCCTCCCCCAATGGGCCACCACCACTCGATTCAGCCCACTGGTTCAGACCCAGGGTGCTTTGCCCCAACTCCAGCAGATACTGCCTCCACTTCACCCCGGCCTACCACCGAACCCCCTCACCAGTCCGTGATCGGAGCCTCAGAAGCTGCTGGTGCTGAAGACTCTCACATGCGCTGGAAGCAGTGTCCCTGGCTGGGTCCGGACTGCGTGCTTAGCTGTTCAGCCTGATCAGTAGGTGATCAGAATTGCCCTCTTTTGCTGAGAAATAGTCTCACTCTGCTCTTATGTGCATTAAGCTGTTCTGGGTATTGATTTTTTACCGCATTATTTGGGCGTGAATGGATGGGTTTATCTGGAGCTTATGGGAGTCACAGCTTCTCCTCCGCCATCCAGGAAGCATTCTTTATGGTCATTTTTCTTTTCCCCCAAGTTCCAGCAGCAGGAATTGTTAGAGCTAGACTAGGGGACTGAGAAATCAACTAGGATGGGATTAAGGTCTAGCTATTCATTGTTACAGGGGACATGAGCTAACCAGAAAAGGTGAGCAAAGTAGTTTAGCAAGAGAGCTCTCTCTCTGTCTCTGTCTCTCTGTCTCTCTGTCTCTGTCTCTCTCTCTCTCTCTCACACACACACACACACACATGCACACACACACTGGGTGTTCTTTTTAGCCCCATTAGATGGGGGAAGAAGCAAGGGCTCAAATAGATTCCATGGTTAGTAAGTTTCAGGTGAGAAAGGGATTAAAATTCAGGTTTTATTGGCTTCATGATCATTACTCTAGTAATCCCTTAGATGATAAATATTCATACTAATTCTGGAAAGGAGTATTCCAATGTGACACAGAGTCTCCAGATGTGGACAAAGTTGGCTCATAACTGTTTGGGGCAAACTGCCTCAGTTTACCCAAATAACTCGAGGAGACCGCCAAGTCAAGCAGAGACAGATTAATTACATTCCCATGGGAATGGGCAAACTCAATAACTGAGTCGCAATAACTAATACATGTCTTGACCTTTTATAGGAATGTTGGTCAGAGGGGAAGTCCCCACTCACACTAGGGCAAGCTCACAATCTAACATCCAATCCTGTCTCACCCAGGGTGCATGTTTAGCTGGTGATCGATGTATGGAGACATGCATACGTGTTCCAGGAACAAGGGGGAAAAGGGGAGGGGGAACAAGGTCAAACCGAAGGAAGAGGGAATGGGGGAGTGACAGTCAGATGTTTCAGATCTCACAGTTCCCACTGACTCCCCTCTCCTGGCCCCTATCTCTAAAGATATTCAACTTGAATAACAGGAAGAGTCACTCAGGTGTTTTAGCATTGTTTTGTAGTCGTGTTAATTTTAGAAGGATGACAGGGTTAAAATTTATCCTCGGCTATGTTGGGAAATCAAAGAAATAGAATAAAGAATAAAAGAATAATCCATTGTTGGGACCCTAGGGTCAAAGGGATTCTGCTCTGAGAAAAAGAGACATGTCACTTAACATCTGGTCTCAATTTAATTGCTGCATCTTGTGCTGAACCCTGTCCTTTCTTCTTGAGTCCCAAGTATTGAATTGGTGGGCAAACTCGCCAACCCACTCAACAGGGACTGGGGTTCTGACACATGATGGATTTCAGATAAAACTAAGATGTAGCTGACAAGTGGGGAGACTGAGCAGAAGTAAAAATACTATTAATTGGCAATAAAACAAAGGAGATGGTGAGAATTTGACAAGCAATAAACTTTTAAACTAACTATACTGGGGCGGGGCTGGGTATCTTCCAGACCCCATCCTCAGAGTTTAATCTGACTCAAATCCATAATCATCTCATACATAACCATTGGAATAAAGTCTGTTAAGACATCTATTTCACTGTGCTTCCTGATGCTTGCCTGTTTGGGATGTCTCAACTTTCTATGGACTCTCACGAGATGCCACCACACATTTCTATGCATGCATAAGGGCAAATCCCCCATCCCCTGCATTGTTGCTTCCCCTTACTAACCTTTTAGAATCCCTTGTGCCAACACTTGTATAGATTTGGTGAACCAGTTTCTGGGCACATGTATTAGAGGTGACTTGTCTCTCCCAGCCATGTCACAGGAGGAGCAAATATCCTCCAATTCACTTAACTATTTTCACCCCCCCCCCAAAAAAAGTTATTTAATTGGCTTCTGAGTCTTAACATAGTTTGCATGCAAACTGTACATACAATGATGTCTTATTCTTTTCCCTCATGGCAAACAAGACAAACAATCTTCCTTCCCATTTAGTGGCAGTTTTCCTAGAAGTTGGATCTCAGAGTTGTCTCAACTTCCTCCCAAGCTTCACTGGCATCATATGGAATATGGAAAGATGAAATGCATCCAGGTAAAATTCAGTCATTTGTAGGGTACAGAAAACTGGTCATTTGGTTAACCATAAAATCACCTTTACTATTATTCTGTCATGTTCAGTCATGTCCAACTCTTTTTGACCCTATTTGAGATTCTCTTGGCAAAAATTTTGGAGCTATTTGCCATTTCTTTTGCCAGTTCATTTCACAGATGGGGAAACTGAAATAACAGAGTTAGTTGACTTGCCTAGGGTCACAGAGCTAATAAGTGTCTGAGGCCAGATTTGAACTCAGGAACATGAGTCTCCCTGACTTCAGGCCCAGCACTCTATCCACTCCAACATTTAGCTACCCAAATCTAACTACAAAATAAATGAAAAAGAAGTTAAGGGGGTGAATAGAATTTTAGAAAATTAAATGTGATAGACCTAGAGAGAAAACTGAGTAGGGATAGAATAGAATATATCTTTTTTCTCAGCAATACAATGACACCTACATAAAAATTGACCATGTATTATGGCACAAAAATCCCACAGTAAATGTAGAAAGGCAGAAATAGTAAATTCATTCATTTTGGCTCAAGATACAACAACAAAAAAAATATGTGTAATAAAGGGCCATGGAAAGATAGACCAAAAATTAACTGGAAACCAAATAATTTCATTCTAAAGAATGAACGGTACAAACAACAAATCATAGAAACAATCAATAATTTCATCAAAGAGAATGACAATAATGAGACAGCATACTAGCCAAAATGGTTCTCAGGAGGCAATTTCATATCTCTAAATGCCCACATGAATAAAATAGAGAAAGAGGAAACAATGAAACTAAAAATGCTAGCAAAAGAACAAATTACAAATTCCCAACTAAATACTAAATTAGAAATTTTGAAAATCAAAAGACAGAGTAATAAAATTGAAAGTAATAAAACTATATAATTAATAAATAAAACTAAGAGCTGGTTTTATAAAAAACCCAATAAATAGATAAACTTATTGTTAATCTGATTTAAAAAAGAAATAAGCAAAACAAATTACCAGTAGCAAAAGTGAAAATGACACTTGACACTTACTAGCTGTGTGACCCTGGGCAAGTCACTTAACCCTCATTGCCCTGCAAAAAAAAAAAAAGTGAAAATGGTGAATTCACCACCAATGAAGAGGACATTAAAGCAATAATTAGCAATTATTTTGCTCAACTATATGCCAATAAATTTGACAATCTAAATGAAAAGGATGAGTATTTGCAAATATATAATTTACTGAGATTAGTAGAAGAAGACATAAAATCCTTACATAAACCCATTTTAGAAAAAGAAATTGAACAAGCCATCAATGAACTCCTTAATAAAAAAGTCTCCAGGGCCAGATGGATTTGTAAGTGAATTCTTTTTTTTTTTTTAGTGAGGCAATTGGGGTTAAGTGTCTTGCCCAGGGTCACACAGCTAGTAAGTGTTAAGTGTCTGAGGCCGGATTTGAATTCAGGTACTCCTGATTCCAGGGCCGGTGCTCTATCCACTGCGCCACCTAGCTGCCCCTGTAAGTGAATTCTACCAAACATTTAAAGAGCAATTAATTCCAATACTGTATAAATTTATAGTAATCACAGGTTGTTCAACCAAGTCCAGATGGGACTATTCAGTGGTAAATATCTTGTAGCACTTAGAGGCCTAAATTTCAGTCTGAACTGTTGTGTTTACTTCCATAACCTATTGTGAATCATTGTTATTGTTTCCTTCAGTCAGCCACCAAAGCAGGCATCTGCACTGGCTGTTGTCACACTGTTCCCAAGATCTTCAGCAATGTAACCTGTAACGATTGGAATGATGCCACCTGCTGGATAGTTACTGTAGGAAACCATTGCCATGAGGCGAAGGCATCTGAGGGCAAGAAATTCCCCCTACCCTGTCGTTTTAAACTGGAAAATACAGCTAATTACTGGCTGTTTTCTATTTAAATTTTCAAATGGGCTTTTTCAACTCCCTAAGTACTCTGTTTCTGATTTTAGTCTGTGTAACCAGACAAATGGGGGATAAGATCATGTTAATGCTTTGTTTTTGTGGATTTTCTATTTCTATTTTTATTTTTGTCAGAAGAGCAAGCAAGGTGCTCACACAAGGGAATAAAAATATCACCCCCTCTCCCAACCATTCCTTTTCAGAAAAACCTCTGACTCCTGCATTTTTTTCAAATTGTAAAGCTAAGAGTTTCTCTTGTTTTGCATGTCTGGAGGCAATGCCCCAATGGCATCTAGAAGCAGTGGGGGAGGGGGAAACCAGGCCTGAGTTTGAAACCAAGCCCGATTCCCTGAATGTGCACCACCTGGGAGAGGTGGTCCTACCCCCTCCTCTTGGGACCTTCCCCCCTCCCCCTCCTCTGATGCCAACTCCTACTCCTCCCATGGCCATGCCTCTTGATCCTCCTGCCTGGGAAGTCAAGAGATCTTTCTCAGGTCCTGATCTTGCGCATGCACACCTTTCTCTACCTGCATTTCCAGCTTCTACTCTGTTACAAGAGCAAACAGCTTTGACTCTACCCCAGCTAAGCTGTAATTCTGACTTGACCTGCTGTGGGTCCCCCAAAGTAAGCTTAGAAAACCCTTTAAATTCTAGATATGCTCATTTTGTTCATAATTTTGTTAATCTGTTGTTGTCTTTAATTAGTAACCTTATAAAGCATTTGTATTGTGAAAGTACCGACAGACAATATAGAGGGGTTAAAGAAGACAAACTTAAGCTTAATAAAAATGACAATCATATTTCAAGAAGACATATTTTGCAGAAATGTAGAAATAAGCAGCAAGGTATTAATATGAGTATTGGGGATTTTAGATATCAGAATCAAAAATGTTCTAAATTCACTCAGAATAATAATGTCAGTTCAGAGGTTACATAAAGATATCTATGCTATTACATCTATGTTTTGAAATAAACAGTATGGGTTTATTTTCATAGAGATTTTCATGCTTTTATGATTGTGTTTTACACTTAGCTTAAAAAAGGGAGAATATTTGTAAAAGCTTTTTATAGTCATGTGATCAAGTTTATATTTTGTAATACTCTTATTAATGTTAAGTTCATATTCATTTAGATTTCCCTAGTGTGAATTTCATTGTCTTTCATTCTTCCATGTGTATTTTGTTGTATTTGTTTATCTCTGTTTTAAAACAGTGCAAGATGGTTTTGATTTCATAATACAATGTTAATTCTGGGAGTATTGTGCTCCCATATTCTGAGTTTGTTTTTGTTATTTTTTCTTCTCAACTGATTATTTGATCAACCTCTATAAAGCATTTCTCTGGCAAATTGATTGCCATGGCAAGTGTAAATTGATTCTAGAAGTATTATTTTGATAAGCATATTCAAATAAAAGAGGGGAACATTTGTAAAAGTTTTCTTTTTTTAAAAAAAGTTTTCTTTAAGATTTTGTTGTGGGATTTTTTTTTCTGGTGAGGCAATTGAGGTTAAGTGACTTGCCCAGGGTCACATAGCCAGTAAGTGTTAAGTGTCTGAGGCCGGATTTGAACTCAGATACTCCTGACTCCAGGGTCGGTGCTCTATGCAGTGCGCTACCTACCTGCCCCCAATATTGTGTTGTCTTTTAACTTGTATTTAAATATGTTCTGATTTTTCACAAAAGTAATTTTATACTGAGTAAAAAAAAGAGGTATTATTTGGAATTATTGCATAATTGTATATTATATTCTGAGTCAAGATACATTCACATATTTTGTGATCATTATTATTTTCAATTTTTAAATCCATATGAGACTTTGATTGTGGGAACTTATCATTAAAGACATTAATTGCCTTCATTCTGAGTTATCAGATGCCAGTTGGCCAAGATGCCATCTGATCACCAGAGGAATACATGCAAGAGCAGACATTGAACTGTCACATGAGGGGAGACATGCATGAAGTCAAGGGACGGCTGAGGGACCAGCTTTTGACAAACGTTGAGGTTGGTCTCTCTTGGTTTAAATTTTCCCCACAATATTGTACAGATGGCTGGAAGTTTTCATCCCACCTATCTCATTCTACATCTGGCTTCAATGCCTGCTCCTATATGCCTGATGCCATGGACATCTCAATCCCATGCATCTGATTACGTCTGACTCAGTTTCCTCCAATATGTTTGGTGACATGGACGTGTATCCCATCCACCTACTTTAAGCCTGGCATACTGCATGAACAATATATATTGCTCAAGTTTGGGAATGCTCATATCCCATCATTTCTCTGTTCTTTTATGATAACCCCCATAATTATCTCAGGTGTCATGATAAATACAGTGTCAGTACATCTCAGTACACACATAGTACACACCTTCATTTATTCTACAACCCAAACTAAACAGCTGTCTTGTTCTCCATCACAAATGATGTCTCATCTCCACTCTCCAGGCCTTTGTCCAGGCTGTGCCCCATTCCTGAAATGCTCTCTCCACATACCTTATTCTGAGAATCTCTGGAATTCTTCAAAGCTGAGTTCAAGCACCTCTTCCTCTAGTATATCTGATTTCCTTGGCTGCCCATGTCTTACTTTCCAAATGAACTGAGATTCCCTTCACATTTACTTTATTGTACCTGCTCTATGACCTTCATTTCATGTAAAGAAATTCAATGAAAGCAACTGGGTGCATGAGTGTGAAGGACAGAGACTGGGAACATGGTGAGAACTGGGACCCAAGTCACCACTGAGCTCAACCTAGGAGGTGAGCCAGTGCCCTCTTCTTTTCAGGAACTAAGGCTGATCCGAGAGCCCTGGAGTAGTGGTGAAAACATCTCTATGTCCTTGGTCCTCAAGGCAGTGAACAGGGCCTTGGGGCAGAGAATATAGTCAGACATACCTAGCAGAGATGGCCAGTGAATAGAGATGGGTCACTGACTGGGTGTAGGGTTGGGTTAGTGGAGTCATTCACCTTGGCTCTTGGTCAGGTCCAGGTCATGAGAAACCAAGCCCTGTGATACCAGGGTGTCCAGGGCTGGAGGAAAAGGATCTAATCTGTATCAGGGCAGCCAGGTGGTGCAGTGGATGGAGCCCTGGGCCTGGAATCAGAAAGACTCATATTGCTGAGTTCAAATCTAACCTTAGATACTTACTAGCTCAGAGACCCTGGGGAGAGAAATGGACAAGTAAAAATAGTTCATGCTCCAAAGGTGTTCATATTTTACGACGGATGCAATAATAACCTTACTATGTATTATTATTTTAATAGCCCAATTTCATTCCTTTATATTCATGTAACATCATTTGTTTAGCCCTTTTTCCAATGGATAGGTACTCCCTTATTTTCCATTTCTTTGCCAATATAAAAAATATAATAAATATATTTGTATATATGGTACCTTTTTCTTTTCCTTTGATCTCTTTGGGGTATAGGCCTAGGAATGGTATCATAAAGTCAAATACTATGCAGTTTCATAATTTTGGTTGTATAGTTACAAATAGCTTTCCAGAATGACTAGATCAATTTAGAGCTTCACCAACAGTTTATCCAGGTGCCTTTTTTCCCTTAACCCTTCCAACACTTGTCATTTTCCTTTTTTATCCTCTCTGCCAGTCTAAGGGGCATGAGATGGAATTTTATAGTTATTTTTAATTTACTTTTTTCTTATACCTAATGATTTGGAGCATTTTTCTTTCTTTTTTAAAATAAGTAATAAATATTTTTATTTATAGTTTGGGGTTCCAATTCTCATCCCTCCTTCCCTCCCTCCTGTCCCCCTCTGTGAGTTGGTAAGGAATCAAATGTAGGTTGTACATGTACGATTATGTAAACATTACCACCTTAGTCATTTTGTAGATGAAAACTTGAATAAAAGAGAAAAAAATGAAAGGAAGTGAAAATTATCATGCTTCACTCTGTGTTCCATCAGCATCGGTTCTTTATTTGGAGGTGGATAGTATGTTTCATTGATAGTCCTTTGGGATTGTCTTGGTTCATTGTGTTGTTGAGAATAGTTAAGTCATTCACAGTGCTTCATCAAACTATATTGCTGTTTTTGTGCCCAATGTTCTCTTGGTTCTGCTCATTTCACTATACATCAGTTCATACAAGTCTTTCCAGGCCTTTCTGAAATCATCCTGCTTGTCATTTCTTAGAGCCCAATAATATTCCATCACCACCATATACCACAGCTTGTTTAGTCATTCCCCAATTGATGGGCATTCCTTTGATTTCCAATTCTTAGCCACCACAAAAAGAGCTGCTAGAAATATTTTTGTACAAATAGGTCTTTTTCAATTTGGAGCATTTTTTTAAAAAAATGGTTACAGATAATTTAAATGTCTTCCCTTTTGAACTGCCTATTCAGACCCTTTGGTATGATTATTAGCCTATAAAATTACATTTCTATACTATATATATACATATATATACATATATATACATACATATATATATATATATATATATATATATATATATAAAATTACATCTTAAGACAAACTTACTGAAAAGAATGTTCCTTCAGTTAATTCTTTCCCTTTTAATCTTTGCAGAATTAGGTAACTTAAAAATTGTTGTATATTTACAATTGCCCATTTATTATTCAATCAACTAGCATTTATTAAGTAGCTACCTTGTGTCAGTCACTGTGCTAAGTACAAGGGAATTTTTTAAGCATTCCATGGTGTTAAGGAGCACACAATCTAATGTGACAGACAACACACAAATACAATCAATTATGCTATGACATATACATTCCCCAAAGAATCTCACTATGCAAAATCATGTAAAAAATCCACAGAGATCATTGGGAAAATGGGCTTAGGGTCACAACCTCCAAAACCTTTGTTGATAATATAAAAAAGATCAGAAACCACATAAATACAAGAATTAATAGTGGCCTCAACCACAGCCTAGTTGGCTGCTTGGCTTGCTCCCAGAGCTGCACAAGCAAGTGGTGCCCAGCTACAGGCCATGGTGGAAGAAGGGTGGAGGTGGGGCTGAGACTGGTATGAACCAGCCCTTTGCCATTCACAGCTCCTACTGCACTGGAAGGTATACATTAAATATGGCAGTTTACCTTGAAAAACAGCTGGAGTTTGCTTCAGGAAGTGGGCACCAGAGGGGGTGTAGCTTATAAGTGTTTGTGAAGTGGGGGAGTTTTCTGCCTTCTCACTTTCTCATGGAAGAAACATCACAGAATGAAATTTGAAATTCCTATTGTGGCCAAAATGTTCTCAACTATTTCGACCACGCTGGAACAAATTCACATGTTGAAAGCACGCATTAGAGGAGAACTGATTGCATGGACAACCAAGATATAGACAGAATAGATCTGGGGTGGTTTGGGAGGGAAGGCTCTAGAATTATGGAAAAGGCTTCCTTCCAAATGTCAGCCTTGAAAGGAAGGTGGAGATAAAGATGAGGAGGGAGAACATTCCAGGAACTAAGAGGTGGATTTTTGTGACTGTGAGGACCATCAAGGCTGATGTCCTGGGATCACAGAGTATGGGGAGTGTGGTAAAATATGAAAGTTTTTAACAGTCGGTTAGGATAACTGAAAGACGCCAGTTTTTCAAGGACCACCCTTTTGGGGAGGAGATGAACAGTCCGCCTGCTGCGCATGTCAGACTGCCTGCCGGGTACAGTCCGCCTGCTTCGCATGTCAGACTGCCTGCCGGGTTTTTGACTTCCGGGGTGGAGAGAACGAGAGTAGGCCTTTTTGCCTGCTTGGCGGGACTCCTGACGGCGCGGCACAGACGGTCTCCCTCTCTCCAAAGGTGGCCTTTTCGGTTTGGTGAGTTTTTATAAGGAATATAGACTAAGCCTAGACTTAAGACGATTTGTATTGTATTTCCATTTTCCTATCCTTCTAATCAACATCACCTTGTGACTACCATACAATAAAGGCTTTATCTAGAAAACCAGAAGCTTCTTCCATTTACTAGTCTGGGAGATAAATTAGGGAAAAGTTAAGTAGGGGAGATTTATGATCTAATATCCAATTTTAAATCTCACAGTTTGGCGACCCCGAAGGGACCTTAAGGACCCTCCCACCCTCCCTAGTTTGGCCATAAGCCGGCTAATTCGGTGGATTTTCCAAATACCCCCCCCCCCACGGACTTTCCCTTTGTCTAATCTCCCTTAAAGACTTTAAGCCTCTAAAAGTCTTGGTTTAAACAGAAAAGCCAGCCCAGTTTAAAGGGCAAGATGCTCGAATATTCTACTATCCCTTTGATTTTTCTCATCGGAATGTATTGGGACAGCATAACGTCCCGACTTAGAGGAATAGTTTACTCAATGGTCCTTCATAACATTATTGGTTTTTTCCTCATTCAGGCAGCAAAAAAGTTTTTTGTATAATAGTATAAGTGAGAATCTTTGGGAAAATACGTTTAATATAAGTAGAAATTTTATGCCTGCAATTGAAATACCTTTTAATACCACATCCATAGTTCATACGACTAAGGATTTTATTTTTTTTGTTATTATCATTGTTATAATATGGGGGAAATTCTCACATATGGAGAGAGTCCTCAAAATGGCTGTTTCTACTAGAGATGATCCAAGTTTAGAATCAGATCAGCAGAAACTACTCCCTCTGCAGGAAGCTATAGAACATAGTAAAAAGGGAGTGCCAATTCAAGTCAGAAAACATAGCCCCTTTAGACCAAGTTTTTTGATCGCATGGAAATCAATCATCCCTAGTTTGAGAAAAATCCAAACACTGTAATTTCACAGTTAAGGACTATATTTAATGCATATCAACCCAGTTGGGCTGATGTTACTTGCCTTTTGGAAACTTTACTGTCCCCAACTGAGATTACAGATATTATCTCAGCAGGAAATTCCCTTGTTGCAAAAGGTAAGGCCGATGTGGAATGGCCTCTAAAGGATCCAGAGTGGAATTATAATAATGATAGGGATTTCCAAAGATTAAAAGATGCTAGAGAAACACTTCTGAAGGGAATGGAATCTTGCTCTAGAAAACCGGAAAACTGGCAGAAATTTTTAAGCCTACCCCAGGAGGCTAATGAAAGACCAAAGAGATTTTATGATAGACTTTGTGAGGCCACTAGACAGTACACCAGATTGGATCCAGTAGATTTAAGAGATTCCTATATCGTTCTCAACACATTTGTTTATAATTCACTGCCAGAAATACACAGATACTTTCTGAAACAATGTCCAGACTGGAGAAATCTCACAGTAGATAGATTTAAGGAACTTGCAAATTATGTCTTTGACTCACGTGAGGAAGATCCAGATCACCCTAAACAGAGCATTCTGGCACCAGCGATTCCTAGTCAGCCATGTGAACACCGGAGCAAGGACACTAAGGTGTGTTGTTACTGTCGTAAGGAGGGGCATGAATTGAGAGAATGTAGGACTTGGAGAAGAAATTCTAATTCTAATTACAGGCGAAATCAAAATAGAAATAGATCTTTTCGGAGGAATACAGAAAGGCAGTACCAGAATAATGGTAACCAAGGTCCCCCTCAGAAGAGGACACAGGAATGACGGTGTCTTGGGGAGGAATGGAACATAGATAATGAAAGCCATATATTCCCAGATCCGGATTTTTTGAATGCACTTGTGCCAGTCCATTCACCTCCCCAGAGTAATGAACCACATGTCACCTTAAAAGTGGGGGAGACTTATTATGATTGTCTGCTAGACACAGGAGCCTCTAAATCAGTATTAGTAAGCAAACCAGATGCTGGGTGTAGACCTGTAGGATTTTTGAATGTAGTGGGAGTCTCAGGAAAGAGCCAGAGAGTGGCAAAATTGAATCCTCGCATGGTATCTATGGGGCCCTTAACAGTAGAACATTCATTTTTACTCATGCCTGATGCCCCTGTAAATTTATTAGGTCATGATCTCCTTTGCAAGCTTAGAGCAACCATATCTTGTGCTCCAGATGGGGCTGTCTCCCTACAATTGCCAGTGGATACTGTTCATTTATTACCAATTTTACTTACAGAAGCTCAAGGAACAGCAGGGGAGGTATCCAAAATCCCCTCTGACATTCCTGAGTCTTTATGGGCCTCATCCCCTAATGAGGTGGGGCTCCTTAAGTCTGCCATGCCTGTTACCTTTAAAGTTAAGGGGGGACCACCCCCCTCCATTCCACAGTATCCATTGTCTAGGGAAGCAATAGAAGGGATCACCCCTATAATTGAGGCTTTGAAAAGCCAGGGTATTATTATTCCATGTCATCACTCTCCATGCAATACTCCCATTTTGCCAGTTAAAAAACCCAAGCCTGGGCCAGATGGTAAACCTGTTTATCGTTTTGTGCAAGATCTTAGAGCGATTAATAATTATGTTATTCCTAGACATTCTATAGTCGCAAACCCGGCTACGATAATTTCATCAATTCCCTATGAATGTACATGTTTCACAGTGGTAGACCTTTGCTCTGCCTTTTTCTCCATACCAGTACATGAGGACTTCCAATATTTATTTGCTTTTACCTGGAAAAATAGACAGTGGACCTGGACTAGACTCCCACAGGGATTTGTAGACAGTCCCACATTATTTTCCCAAATTTTACAGCAGGATCTGGCCTCTATTACCTTTAAAGGCTCCACACTAGTACAATATGTTGATGACTTACTTTTGGCCTCTCCTAATGCTGAAATTTGTCAGGAAGATAGCCGTCACTTACTGCTGGAGCTGCACAAGAGAGGACACAAGGTTTCCAAGACAAAGGTACAATGGTGTTTGCCCCAGGTAGAATATTTAGGATTTATTTTGGCTGCTGGAACTCGCTCTGTCTCTTCTAAGGGAGTCCAGGCCATTCAACACCTCTCTCCCCCCACTACTAAGAGGCAGTTGAGAGCCATTCTGGGAGCAGCTGGGTACTGTAGACAATGGATACCCTCTTTTGGTGAAATTACTAAACCCCTTATAGCTCTTACAAAAAGTTCTGTTCCAGACATTTTACAGTTGGATCCCCAGCATCTCTCAGCCATAAAAGAATTAAAACGGGCCTTGTTATCAGCACCTGCCCTAGGACTACCAGATTATAGTAAGCCTTTCACTCTCTTTGTGCATGAACAAAGGGGGGTGGCTTCTGGAGTTCTGACTCAGTCACTGGGGCCTAACCAACGCCCTATAGCCTACTATTCAATTCAGCTGGACCCTGTAGCAGCTGGAGCGCCACCTTGCCTTAGAGCAGTGGCGGCCACAGCCCTTTTGGTAGAAAAAGCCTCTGATTTGGTCCTAAGTAACCCTCTAACTGTGCAATGCCCTCACGAAGTGGAGGCTCTCTTACTACGTCACAGGACACAAGCCTTTTCAGATCAAAGGCTGGCTAAGTATGAAATAACCCTGTTAGGTAATGAGAATATAACTTTAAAACGCTGCACAGTTCTTAATCCAGCAACACTACTCCCTAACTTACCATTCTCGGGGGAACCGTTGCATGACTGTGCTTCTTTAGTTGATATGGCTGAAAAACCCCGTGATGATCTTTTTGATACACCTTTAGAAAATCCTGATCTTGTTCTCTATACAGATGGTTCCTCATTTATGAGAGAGGGAACCCGTTTTACTGGAGCTGCTGTAGTTTCTGATTATGACACCCTCTGGGCAGTTTCTCTGCCTTCCCATTTTAGTGCACAGGCTGCTGAACTTTTGGCTCTTACACAGGCCTGTAATATAGCCAAAGATAAGAGTGCCACCATTTTTACTGACTCGAAATATGGCTTTGGCATATGCCACTTTATTGGTATGATTTGGCGCAAACGAGGCTTTCTAACATCCTCGGGCAAGGCTATTGCCAATGAGAACCTTATCAAGGACCTCTTAGATGCCCTGAAACTGCCTTCTTCCCTAGCCATCGTACATTGCCCTGCCCGCACAGGGAATGGTGATCCTGTTTCAAAGGGAAATGCACGAGCTGATTCTGCAGCCAAGCTTGCTGCATTAGAAGCTCCTGAACATGTATTTAACCTTTCACCTTCTGAGGATATTCCTTCCAACCTAACCTATGACGATTCTGAAGTAGAAAAGTGGAAAAAGAAATTTAAGGTGAGACAGATCAATGGCATCTGGGTGTCTCCGGAAGGTAAGCCATTTCTTCCCCGGAAATTCTACCACCAGGTATGCCTCTCTGTTCACAGAAAAGGCCATTTTGGTACACAAGGCATTATAGACTCTATTAAGAGAACCTGGATAGCACCAGGTGTGACTAATACAGCATCTCGAATCTGCTCGGGCTGCTCCACATGTCAGTCTTATAATCAGTATGCTTTTAAGGCCAAAGCTTATGGAGGGCGTCCTCTAGCATATACACCTTTTGAGCACTTACAAATTGATTATATTACTATGCCAAAAGCAGGACATTATAAATTTTGCCTTGTTATAGTTGATCAGCTCACTCGGTGGGTGGAGGCCTTTCCCAGCCCCCGAGCCACAGCTGCCTTTGTTGCCAAAATTCTTCTTAAAGAGATAGTACCTCGTTTTGGCCCACCAGCCCGCATGGATTCTGACAAAGGCACACATTTCACTGATTCGATTTTATCCCAAATCTACTCTTTCTTGGGAGTGACTCCAAAATTCCACACGCCCTACCATCCACAAAGTTCAGGCCAAGTCGAACGTATGAATAAAGAGCTTAAGAGTATGATTGGCAAATTATGTACTGAAACCCACTTGAAATGGCCTGATGTTCTACCATTGGCATTATTCTATCTATGCAGTAGACCAAGAGGAGAACTTCATATATCTCCTTATGAAATGCTTTTTGGTCACCCTCCTATCCAAGCTAAAACTTTTTCCCCAGTTTATACTTCACTGGTGGGAGGTGATACTTCTGTTGCCTCCTATATACAGGAATTACAGACCAGGCTACATGAACTCCATGAGGCAGGAGCTGTGGTCCAGGCAGGACCATTAGACTTTTCATTGCATAACTTCAACCCAGGAGATAAAATATATGTAAAGAATTTTCAGACAACCAGTGGAACTCAACCTGCCTGGGAAGGACCTTTTCAGGTATTATTGACAACTCCTACTGCCATTAAAATTGGTGAAAAAGACTCATGGATTCATTGCTCTCATGTAAAGCCTGCACCATTCATAGGTGAAGAGATTTCAGATAGACCTGAGGTAGACGCTAAAGAAGTAAAAACCCTAATGATAGCAACTGTTAAAGAGCAAAGAGAGTTCAGAGGAAACAGGCAGTTCCCATTTAATAATCCCACTGATCAGTTAAATGCTTTGGGACTCAGTCTTCGTAAAGTATCAGGAGACGGAAATTGCCTTTTTAGGGCTTTAGCAGACCAGCTAGAAGGTCACTGTAGAAATCATCTCAGACACAGACAAGAAGCTGCTTCTTATATGATTAACCATAGACAAGAGTTTGAGTCTTTTAGAGTTAATGACTCCCCTTTTGAAGAATATGTTGATGAATTAAAGAAATTTGGAAAGTGGGGAGGAAATGATACAATTGTAGCATTTGCTAAGCAGCATCAGCTGAATGTTGTGGTTCATCAATTAAATCAGCCTTTATTGAAAATCAGTGGCACAGACAAAACTGATGCTAGAGAACTCCACATTTTCTACCATAAAGAACATTATGACAGCATTAGAAAGATCAATGACAATTCAGAAACCCCTGCCACTTTGGCATGCAGAGAATTGGGGAACCAGTTAAAACAATGTGGCATACCCCAAACTCCAGCAGCTTAAATACCTTAAAATTTAACAAGCATTTCCTTCCACAGGCAAAAGCACTGAAGCACATGGCCTAGTTTTCTGGCCCACCTCAATTTCTCCCACCCTTTCCCTACCCTATACCTATTTTTTTTTAATCCTTTTTGTTTTTTGTTTTGTTTTGACTTTTGAAAGGCACTGAAGAGACCTGGAATTCACCACACCTTTAAGTTCTTTAAGAGCACAAAAGGGTGTTTAGCGAATCTTTTGCCTTTTATTTTTGGTTTTTGGTTTTGCTTTGTTTTTTTTTTTACTTTTGTTTCTTTTGCTTTTCTTTAAAAACCCGATTTTGTAAACTAAGTGACTTTTCAAAGGCATTTTAAGTATATGCTATTGAATATTGAATCTTGCTAATTGAAGTCTTATTTCTTTTTGATGAATTAATCACCACTTTAAGTATCTGCTACTGTTATACTAGAGAATTCATGTATAAGATGATGTGGTCTACTTGCTAAAAGAAGATTATGTAACAATGTCTAATATAATCAGCTATTTACATTCGTTTATTATTTATATGTCATTATACTCTGGGTATGGTTTGGAATTATTGTATATATCACTAATATGTTCTCAGTTATGCAGCATAGCACACATTTTTACCATCATACTGTCTTTGGTGAAATTAATGAGATTTTGGAAGTATGGAAACTTATCATTTCAGAGACTAACTTGCTGTGAACTCGGATGCAGGCCCTGGAGAGAATATATGTGCAACAAAAGGAGAGACAGGTATACGTAAGTCCATGGTTTGCTTGTGATGGTGACTATGTAGAGCACAATTACTAGGCACAGTCCAGTATTCATCCTCTCTCCCTCCTAATTTAACCTAATTTAACTGAACTTAATTATCTTTTTATCTCACTCAGTTGAACTCACCTGTGGCCTAGCACAATCACTGGCTGTCTTGGAACCATAAGATATGGTATGATAACCTTTCCATAACATTTTCAGGTGTCATGAACACATACTAAATTTGGCTTTGATCCAGACACATGGTGGTAAAAAGTGTTACAGATTGCATAACTACCTCAACCCTCTATTAGAAGTCTAAGGATATAAAGGAGGGAATGTAATGGAATTTATTAATTTGATCATTGACAATGCTATGCTAAGGTTTAGTAAAAAATACAGCAATTCAAACAGTTAAAGAAGATAATCCAGCTTTCCAGACCAGAGTCCAGAATCCAGACCAGAGTCCAGAGTCCAGAATCCAGACCAGAGTCCAGAATCCAGTTTTCCAGACCAGAATCCAGTTTCCTCCTGATGACATCTTACCACTTCAAGAAGACAAGAGAACTCAGAGACTTTATATGAACTGTTTTGCTTTATTAGCTTTTACTATCTCCTTTCTGTTATATACTATCTGTAACATGCACTCTCTGCAGAGGCTCTCCCTTTGCAAGACTAATGTCAAAGCATCGGTTCATGAGGAAAGAAAAAAAATCGCCCCTCTGGACAAAACTTTCCTCTCTTCCTTTACTGTATTGTTGTTCGCATATTATTAGTCAGCAAAAGTTATTATATTCTTTTTACTGTTCCATCAAGGAAACATTCCGTTTCTTGAGGAAGCAAAGGGGGGAAATGTGGTAAAATATGAAAGTTTTTAACAGTCGGTTAGGATAACTGAAAGACGCCAGTTTTTCAAGGACCACCCTTTTGGGGAGGAGATGAACAGTCCGCCTGCTGCGCATGTCAGACTGCCTGCCGGGTACAGTCCGCCTGCTTCGCATGTCAGACTGCCTGCCGGGTTTTTGACTTCCGGGGTGGAGAGAACGAGAGTAGGCCTTTTTGCCTGCTTGGCGGGACTCCTGACGGCGCGGCACAGACGGTCTCCCTCTCTCCAAAGGTGGCCTTTTCGGTTTGGTGAGTTTTTATAAGGAATATAGACTAAGCCTAGACTTAAGACGATTTGTATTGTATTTCCATTTTCCTATCCTTCTAATCAACATCACCTTGTGACTACCATACAATAAAGGCTTTATCTAGAAAACCAGAAGCTTCTTCCATTTACTAGTCTGGGAGATAAATTAGGGAAAAGTTAAGTAGGGGAGATTTATGATCTAATATCCAATTTTAAATCTCACAGTTTGGCGACCCCGAAGGGACCTTAAGGACCCTCCCACCCTCCCTAGTTTGGCCATAAGCCGGCTAATTCGGTGGATTTTCCAAATACCCCCCCCCCACGGACTTTCCCTTTGTCTAATCTCCCTTAAAGACTTTAAGCCTCTAAAAGTCTTGGTTTAAACAGAAAAGCCAGCCCAGTTTAAAGGGCAAGATGCTCGAATATTCTACTATCCCTTTGATTTTTCTCATCGGAATGTATTGGGACAGCATAACGTCCCGACTTAGAGGAATAGTTTACTCAATGGTCCTTCATAACATTATTGGTTTTTTCCTCATTCAGGCAGCAAAAAAGTTTTTTGTATAATAGTATAAGTGAGAATCTTTGGGAAAATACGTTTAATATAAGTAGAAATTTTATGCCTGCAATTGAAATACCTTTTAATACCACATCCATAGTTCATACGACTAAGGATTTTATTTTTTTTGTTATTATCATTGTTATAATATGGGGGAAATTCTCACATATGGAGAGAGTCCTCAAAATGGCTGTTTCTACTAGAGATGATCCAAGTTTAGAATCAGATCAGCAGAAACTACTCCCTCTGCAGGAAGCTATAGAACATAGTAAAAAGGGAGTGCCAATTCAAGTCAGAAAACATAGCCCCTTTAGACCAAGTTTTTTGATCGCATGGAAATCAATCATCCCTAGTTTGAGAAAAATCCAAACACTGTAATTTCACAGTTAAGGACTATATTTAATGCATATCAACCCAGTTGGGCTGATGTTACTTGCCTTTTGGAAACTTTACTGTCCCCAACTGAGATTACAGATATTATCTCAGCAGGAAATTCCCTTGTTGCAAAAGGTAAGGCCGATGTGGAATGGCCTCTAAAGGATCCAGAGTGGAATTATAATAATGATAGGGATTTCCAAAGATTAAAAGATGCTAGAGAAACACTTCTGAAGGGAATGGAATCTTGCTCTAGAAAACCGGAAAACTGGCAGAAATTTTTAAGCCTACCCCAGGAGGCTAATGAAAGACCAAAGAGATTTTATGATAGACTTTGTGAGGCCACTAGACAGTACACCAGATTGGATCCAGTAGATTTAAGAGATTCCTATATCGTTCTCAACACATTTGTTTATAATTCACTGCCAGAAATACACAGATACTTTCTGAAACAATGTCCAGACTGGAGAAATCTCACAGTAGATAGATTTAAGGAACTTGCAAATTATGTCTTTGACTCACGTGAGGAAGATCCAGATCACCCTAAACAGAGCATTCTGGCACCAGCGATTCCTAGTCAGCCATGTGAACACCGGAGCAAGGACACTAAGGTGTGTTGTTACTGTCGTAAGGAGGGGCATGAATTGAGAGAATGTAGGACTTGGAGAAGAAATTCTAATTCTAATTACAGGCGAAATCAAAATAGAAATAGATCTTTTCGGAGGAATACAGAAAGGCAGTACCAGAATAATGGTAACCAAGGTCCCCCTCAGAAGAGGACACAGGAATGACGGTGTCTTGGGGAGGAATGGAACATAGATAATGAAAGCCATATATTCCCAGATCCGGATTTTTTGAATGCACTTGTGCCAGTCCATTCACCTCCCCAGAGTAATGAACCACATGTCACCTTAAAAGTGGGGGAGACTTATTATGATTGTCTGCTAGACACAGGAGCCTCTAAATCAGTATTAGTAAGCAAACCAGATGCTGGGTGTAGACCTGTAGGATTTTTGAATGTAGTGGGAGTCTCAGGAAAGAGCCAGAGAGTGGCAAAATTGAATCCTCGCATGGTATCTATGGGGCCCTTAACAGTAGAACATTCATTTTTACTCATGCCTGATGCCCCTGTAAATTTATTAGGTCATGATCTCCTTTGCAAGCTTAGAGCAACCATATCTTGTGCTCCAGATGGGGCTGTCTCCCTACAATTGCCAGTGGATACTGTTCATTTATTACCAATTTTACTTACAGAAGCTCAAGGAACAGCAGGGGAGGTATCCAAAATCCCCTCTGACATTCCTGAGTCTTTATGGGCCTCATCCCCTAATGAGGTGGGGCTCCTTAAGTCTGCCATGCCTGTTACCTTTAAAGTTAAGGGGGGACCACCCCCCTCCATTCCACAGTATCCATTGTCTAGGGAAGCAATAGAAGGGATCACCCCTATAATTGAGGCTTTGAAAAGCCAGGGTATTATTATTCCATGTCATCACTCTCCATGCAATACTCCCATTTTGCCAGTTAAAAAACCCAAGCCTGGGCCAGATGGTAAACCTGTTTATCGTTTTGTGCAAGATCTTAGAGCGATTAATAATTATGTTATTCCTAGACATTCTATAGTCGCAAACCCGGCTACGATAATTTCATCAATTCCCTATGAATGTACATGTTTCACAGTGGTAGACCTTTGCTCTGCCTTTTTCTCCATACCAGTACATGAGGACTTCCAATATTTATTTGCTTTTACCTGGAAAAATAGACAGTGGACCTGGACTAGACTCCCACAGGGATTTGTAGACAGTCCCACATTATTTTCCCAAATTTTACAGCAGGATCTGGCCTCTATTACCTTTAAAGGCTCCACACTAGTACAATATGTTGATGACTTACTTTTGGCCTCTCCTAATGCTGAAATTTGTCAGGAAGATAGCCGTCACTTACTGCTGGAGCTGCACAAGAGAGGACACAAGGTTTCCAAGACAAAGGTACAATGGTGTTTGCCCCAGGTAGAATATTTAGGATTTATTTTGGCTGCTGGAACTCGCTCTGTCTCTTCTAAGGGAGTCCAGGCCATTCAACACCTCTCTCCCCCCACTACTAAGAGGCAGTTGAGAGCCATTCTGGGAGCAGCTGGGTACTGTAGACAATGGATACCCTCTTTTGGTGAAATTACTAAACCCCTTATAGCTCTTACAAAAAGTTCTGTTCCAGACATTTTACAGTTGGATCCCCAGCATCTCTCAGCCATAAAAGAATTAAAACGGGCCTTGTTATCAGCACCTGCCCTAGGACTACCAGATTATAGTAAGCCTTTCACTCTCTTTGTGCATGAACAAAGGGGGGTGGCTTCTGGAGTTCTGACTCAGTCACTGGGGCCTAACCAACGCCCTATAGCCTACTATTCAATTCAGCTGGACCCTGTAGCAGCTGGAGCGCCACCTTGCCTTAGAGCAGTGGCGGCCACAGCCCTTTTGGTAGAAAAAGCCTCTGATTTGGTCCTAAGTAACCCTCTAACTGTGCAATGCCCTCACGAAGTGGAGGCTCTCTTACTACGTCACAGGACACAAGCCTTTTCAGATCAAAGGCTGGCTAAGTATGAAATAACCCTGTTAGGTAATGAGAATATAACTTTAAAACGCTGCACAGTTCTTAATCCAGCAACACTACTCCCTAACTTACCATTCTCGGGGGAACCGTTGCATGACTGTGCTTCTTTAGTTGATATGGCTGAAAAACCCCGTGATGATCTTTTTGATACACCTTTAGAAAATCCTGATCTTGTTCTCTATACAGATGGTTCCTCATTTATGAGAGAGGGAACCCGTTTTACTGGAGCTGCTGTAGTTTCTGATTATGACACCCTCTGGGCAGTTTCTCTGCCTTCCCATTTTAGTGCACAGGCTGCTGAACTTTTGGCTCTTACACAGGCCTGTAATATAGCCAAAGATAAGAGTGCCACCATTTTTACTGACTCGAAATATGGCTTTGGCATATGCCACTTTATTGGTATGATTTGGCGCAAACGAGGCTTTCTAACATCCTCGGGCAAGGCTATTGCCAATGAGAACCTTATCAAGGACCTCTTAGATGCCCTGAAACTGCCTTCTTCCCTAGCCATCGTACATTGCCCTGCCCGCACAGGGAATGGTGATCCTGTTTCAAAGGGAAATGCACGAGCTGATTCTGCAGCCAAGCTTGCTGCATTAGAAGCTCCTGAACATGTATTTAACCTTTCACCTTCTGAGGATATTCCTTCCAACCTAACCTATGACGATTCTGAAGTAGAAAAGTGGAAAAAGAAATTTAAGGTGAGACAGATCAATGGCATCTGGGTGTCTCCGGAAGGTAAGCCATTTCTTCCCCGGAAATTCTACCACCAGGTATGCCTCTCTGTTCACAGAAAAGGCCATTTTGGTACACAAGGCATTATAGACTCTATTAAGAGAACCTGGATAGCACCAGGTGTGACTAATACAGCATCTCGAATCTGCTCGGGCTGCTCCACATGTCAGTCTTATAATCAGTATGCTTTTAAGGCCAAAGCTTATGGAGGGCGTCCTCTAGCATATACACCTTTTGAGCACTTACAAATTGATTATATTACTATGCCAAAAGCAGGACATTATAAATTTTGCCTTGTTATAGTTGATCAGCTCACTCGGTGGGTGGAGGCCTTTCCCAGCCCCCGAGCCACAGCTGCCTTTGTTGCCAAAATTCTTCTTAAAGAGATAGTACCTCGTTTTGGCCCACCAGCCCGCATGGATTCTGACAAAGGCACACATTTCACTGATTCGATTTTATCCCAAATCTACTCTTTCTTGGGAGTGACTCCAAAATTCCACACGCCCTACCATCCACAAAGTTCAGGCCAAGTCGAACGTATGAATAAAGAGCTTAAGAGTATGATTGGCAAATTATGTACTGAAACCCACTTGAAATGGCCTGATGTTCTACCATTGGCATTATTCTATCTATGCAGTAGACCAAGAGGAGAACTTCATATATCTCCTTATGAAATGCTTTTTGGTCACCCTCCTATCCAAGCTAAAACTTTTTCCCCAGTTTATACTTCACTGGTGGGAGGTGATACTTCTGTTGCCTCCTATATACAGGAATTACAGACCAGGCTACATGAACTCCATGAGGCAGGAGCTGTGGTCCAGGCAGGACCATTAGACTTTTCATTGCATAACTTCAACCCAGGAGATAAAATATATGTAAAGAATTTTCAGACAACCAGTGGAACTCAACCTGCCTGGGAAGGACCTTTTCAGGTATTATTGACAACTCCTACTGCCATTAAAATTGGTGAAAAAGACTCATGGATTCATTGCTCTCATGTAAAGCCTGCACCATTCATAGGTGAAGAGATTTCAGATAGACCTGAGGTAGACGCTAAAGAAGTAAAAACCCTAATGATAGCAACTGTTAAAGAGCAAAGAGAGTTCAGAGGAAACAGGCAGTTCCCATTTAATAATCCCACTGATCAGTTAAATGCTTTGGGACTCAGTCTTCGTAAAGTATCAGGAGACGGAAATTGCCTTTTTAGGGCTTTAGCAGACCAGCTAGAAGGTCACTGTAGAAATCATCTCAGACACAGACAAGAAGCTGCTTCTTATATGATTAACCATAGACAAGAGTTTGAGTCTTTTAGAGTTAATGACTCCCCTTTTGAAGAATATGTTGATGAATTAAAGAAATTTGGAAAGTGGGGAGGAAATGATACAATTGTAGCATTTGCTAAGCAGCATCAGCTGAATGTTGTGGTTCATCAATTAAATCAGCCTTTATTGAAAATCAGTGGCACAGACAAAACTGATGCTAGAGAACTCCACATTTTCTACCATAAAGAACATTATGACAGCATTAGAAAGATCAATGACAATTCAGAAACCCCTGCCACTTTGGCATGCAGAGAATTGGGGAACCAGTTAAAACAATGTGGCATACCCCAAACTCCAGCAGCTTAAATACCTTAAAATTTAACAAGCATTTCCTTCCACAGGCAAAAGCACTGAAGCACATGGCCTAGTTTTCTGGCCCACCTCAATTTCTCCCACCCTTTCCCTACCCTATACCTATTTTTTTTTAATCCTTTTTGTTTTTTGTTTTGTTTTGACTTTTGAAAGGCACTGAAGAGACCTGGAATTCACCACACCTTTAAGTTCTTTAAGAGCACAAAAGGGTGTTTAGCGAATCTTTTGCCTTTTATTTTTGGTTTTTGGTTTTGCTTTGTTTTTTTTTTTACTTTTGTTTCTTTTGCTTTTCTTTAAAAACCCGATTTTGTAAACTAAGTGACTTTTCAAAGGCATTTTAAGTATATGCTATTGAATATTGAATCTTGCTAATTGAAGTCTTATTTCTTTTTGATGAATTAATCACCACTTTAAGTATCTGCTACTGTTATACTAGAGAATTCATGTATAAGATGATGTGGTCTACTTGCTAAAAGAAGATTATGTAACAATGTCTAATATAATCAGCTATTTACATTCGTTTATTATTTATATGTCATTATACTCTGGGTATGGTTTGGAATTATTGTATATATCACTAATATGTTCTCAGTTATGCAGCATAGCACACATTTTTACCATCATACTGTCTTTGGTGAAATTAATGAGATTTTGGAAGTATGGAAACTTATCATTTCAGAGACTAACTTGCTGTGAACTCGGATGCAGGCCCTGGAGAGAATATATGTGCAACAAAAGGAGAGACAGGTATACGTAAGTCCATGGTTTGCTTGTGATGGTGACTATGTAGAGCACAATTACTAGGCACAGTCCAGTATTCATCCTCTCTCCCTCCTAATTTAACCTAATTTAACTGAACTTAATTATCTTTTTATCTCACTCAGTTGAACTCACCTGTGGCCTAGCACAATCACTGGCTGTCTTGGAACCATAAGATATGGTATGATAACCTTTCCATAACATTTTCAGGTGTCATGAACACATACTAAATTTGGCTTTGATCCAGACACATGGTGGTAAAAAGTGTTACAGATTGCATAACTACCTCAACCCTCTATTAGAAGTCTAAGGATATAAAGGAGGGAATGTAATGGAATTTATTAATTTGATCATTGACAATGCTATGCTAAGGTTTAGTAAAAAATACAGCAATTCAAACAGTTAAAGAAGATAATCCAGCTTTCCAGACCAGAGTCCAGAATCCAGACCAGAGTCCAGAGTCCAGAATCCAGACCAGAGTCCAGAATCCAGTTTTCCAGACCAGAATCCAGTTTCCTCCTGATGACATCTTACCACTTCAAGAAGACAAGAGAACTCAGAGACTTTATATGAACTGTTTTGCTTTATTAGCTTTTACTATCTCCTTTCTGTTATATACTATCTGTAACATGCACTCTCTGCAGAGGCTCTCCCTTTGCAAGACTAATGTCAAAGCATCGGTTCATGAGGAAAGAAAAAAAATCGCCCCTCTGGACAAAACTTTCCTCTCTTCCTTTACTGTATTGTTGTTCGCATATTATTAGTCAGCAAAAGTTATTATATTCTTTTTACTGTTCCATCAAGGAAACATTCCGTTTCTTGAGGAAGCAAAGGGGGGAAATGTGGTAAAATATGAAAGTTTTTAACAGTCGGTTAGGATAACTGAAAGACGCCAGTTTTTCAAGGACCACCCTTTTGGGGAGGAGATGAACAGTCCGCCTGCTGCGCATGTCAGACTGCCTGCCGGGTACAGTCCGCCTGCTTCGCATGTCAGACTGCCTGCCGGGTTTTTGACTTCCGGGGTGGAGAGAACGAGAGTAGGCCTTTTTGCCTGCTTGGCGGGACTCCTGACGGCGCGGCACAGACGGTCTCCCTCTCTCCAAAGGTGGCCTTTTCGGTTTGGTGAGTTTTTATAAGGAATATAGACTAAGCCTAGACTTAAGACGATTTGTATTGTATTTCCATTTTCCTATCCTTCTAATCAACATCACCTTGTGACTACCATACAATAAAGGCTTTATCTAGAAAACCAGAAGCTTCTTCCATTTACTAGTCTGGGAGATAAATTAGGGAAAAGTTAAGTAGGGGAGATTTATGATCTAATATCCAATTTTAAATCTCACAGGAGGATGGTCAAGTATAAGAGGACTTGAAATGCAGGAAGGGGCCAGGTTGGGAAGGGCTCTAAATGCCACTGAAGTAACACGTGGCCACTGGGTTTTATTGAATGGATGTGTGTGTATGTGTGTATGTGTGTGATTGAGAGAAAGAAAGAGAGAGAGAGAGAGAGAGAGAGAGAGAGAGACTATATCAGATCTACATTTTGGGAAATTTATTTGTTCAGCTGAGAGGAAGAGAGATTGGAATGAGGAGAGACTTGGGGCAGGGAGCCCAACCAGCAGGAACTGAAATAATCCAGATGGGAAGAGGTGAGTATCTAGGATTCCTTCTATCCCTTGTTTAATTGTAAATTCCTCTCTTATTCATGGGCATATAAGCTGATTTGTCTCTTATTCTAATTTGTTTATGATATAACTAAGTCTCATATCTAGGTCATTTATCCACATGGAGCTTATCTTGGTATAAGGTCCAGTACCTAATTTCTGCCATTGTCTTACCAGTTTTTGTCAAATAGTGACTCCTCGCCCCAGTGATTGAGGTCTTTAGGTTCTTCAAACATTAGATTGCTAGGTCCATTTACTTCTGTATGTTATGTACCTCAGCTGTTGCACTAATCAACCTTTCTCTGTCTGTCTCTGTGTCTGTCTGTCTGTCTCTCCCTTTTTTGTTATTCAGTTCTTTTGTTATTTTCAAATCTATGACCTGAATTTGGGTCACTCAGAGCATTTTCCAGATGAGGAAACTGAGGCAAACACGGTAAACTTGCCAAGGGTAACATAGCTAGTAGGTGTCAGGGTCAGTTTTGAACTCCTGAAGATGCGTCTTCCTGACTCCAAGCCCAGTGCATGATCACTGCTTTGTAGTATAGCTTGAGATCTGGTACTCCTATGCCTCTTTCCTTCCTACTTGTTTTTATTTTTTAATTTTTCCTTTGACATTCTTTTTTTTAAGTTGTTATTTGTCCTTTGTTCTTTTTTTTATTTTTTGCTGGTCAATGAGGGCTAAGTGACTTGCCCAAGGTCACACAGGTAGTAAGTGCCAAGTGTCTGAGGCCGGATTTGAACTCAGGTCCTCCTGAATCCAGGGCCAGTGCTCTATCCACTGCACCACCTAGCTGCCCCCTTCCTTTGACATTCTTGAGCCTTTGTCCCTCTAGAGGTAAATTATTATTATTTTTTTTTAGTTCTCTAAAGTAACCCTTTGGGCCTATTGAAACCTCTTCTGAGTGACAATTAAGCACAGGAGCAAATTCTATTCAAGGGAACTGATCAAGGGGCAGAGGGATAGATTGTTTCCACCCATCATGGATTGGAGTGAGGTAAAATATTATAAAAAGTTGTGTGGTGAGTGAGGAGGTGCCCTGTAATAATAGACAAAGTGATTTCCACCAGCACCACTTATCTCCTTCTTGCATTTACATTTCTGCACATTATATTTCTCAAAAGAAAAACAACCAAATCAGACAGAAACCCCGGAGAAGAGAGGATGATGAGATCTGTAATAATACTAATAATTGGCCCAAGTTTCAAATCCTGCCTCAGACACTTTCCAGTTGTGTCATCTTGGCTGCAGTCCTGCTGAGTTGTTTCTTGTTAGCACAAGCTTGTCCCTTCCACAGCTCAGGGCACAGTCTTCCTTATACCACCTCAGTCTCTGGGGCTGGTGGGCTCAGAAGCTTTCACAGTGGGCTGCACTTTCTCCATAGCACTGATCCTCCCTACCACATTCTTGTTCAAATGCAGCATCTCTGCTGGCTGAGCCCTTGTCTGAACTCCAGCCACATTGTATCCTCAGGTTGGTTTCTTGCCCCAGGGACAGTTCCCATTCACACCTGTGTATATATATTGATGCAGACAAATGTTGCCACCAGAGGGCGCTGGAGCTGAAGCAGAGCATTTGTTTGTCAATCACCCTCTGGTTCCATTCCCTGCATTAGACTCAGGTTCTGCCTTAGGTCAGACCTTGTGTTTCTGAGTCTTTGTGTGTGTATGTGTGTGTGTGTGTGTGTGTGTGTGTGTGTGTGTAAGGATTGGAATGATACTACCTGCTGGAGACTTACTGTAGGAAAGCTCCACCATGAGAAGAAGACCTCTGAGGGCAAGGCCATGTAGCTTTTCCTTGGCGTCAGGAAGTGATGTTTGCTCGTGGGTACTGTCTATCAAGGCTACCAGCCAGTCAACTTGAGGAGCCTCTCATTTCTGGGAGGAGGACAGAAAGTAGGAAGCAGATGCCGGTGAAGGGGTTCTGGCTCTTTTTTTGGTTCCTGACCTCGCCATGGTGGGTCGGATGATAGGGTCTCTTAGAAATAGTTAGATTTTTACCTTTCTCTCTGACTCTAATGCTCTTTAATAAATACTTAAACACTTAAATACTCTTGCTAAAGCTTTTAATTTATTGGCGACTACTCATTAGATTTTAAATGGTATAGCTAGAATTTTAGCCCCTTGTAGATGGCGACCAGGAAGGGATAAGCTGAATCTCCGTCTTCCGATCTTCTGATTGGGTAAGAAATTTCCCCTACCCTGTCCCTTTAAATCTGAAGTACTGCTGAAGTACCAGCTGTTTTCTATTTAAATTTTCAAATGGACCTTTTAAACTCCCTAATTACCCTATTTCTGATTTTAGTCTGTTTAACCAGACAAATGGGGGATAAGATCATGTTAATGCTTTGTTTTTGTGGATTTTCTATTTTTATTTTTGTTAGAAGAGTCAGCAAGGTGCTCACACAAGGGAATATAGATATACTCCATGCCTTTTCAGAGATACCTCTGACTCCTGCATTTTTTTCAAATTCTAAGGCTATGAGGTTCTCTAATTTTGCATGCCTGGAGGCAAAGACCCATCCTCTAGAAGCCTTTAATCCCCTAGCAGTGGGGGAAGGGGAAACCAGGCCTGAGTTCAAAATCAAGTCTGATTCAAATTGCCCTGATCCCTCCCCTCCTCTTCAGACCCTACTTTCTACTCCTCCCATGGCCAAGCCCCTTGATCCTCTTGCACAGGAGGTCACAAGATCTAATCCACCTTTCTCAGGTCCTGATCTTGCACATGCACAGCCCTACCCCAGCTAAGCTGTGATTCTCACTTAACCTTAGAAAACACTTTAAATTCCAGATATGCTTGTTTTGTTCATAATTTTGCTAATCTCCTTTTGTCTTTAATTAGTAACCTTATAAAGCATTTATATTATGAAAGGACCCACAGACAATAGAAAGGGGTAAAAAAACAAGAGACACTAAAGCTGAATACAGATGAACAAGACAAGGCTCATCATCATAGTTTAAGACTCCTCTTCTTTTGCCATGGAAGGGTACGTAATTTGCAGAAATGTAGAAGTAAGCAGAAAGGTATTGATAGGAGTATTGGGGATTTTAGATACCAGAATCAAAAGTATTCTGGATACACCCAGAGAAATAACGTCAGTTCAGAGGTTACAAAGGATTTCTATGCTATTACATCTACATTTTGAAATTAATGGTATGGGTTTAGTTTCATAGAGATTTTCATGCTTTTGAGATTGTGTTTTGTACTTAGCTTTTAAAAAAGGGAGAATATTTGTAAAAGGTTTTTATAGTCATGTGATCAAATTTATATTTTGTAATACTCTTATTAATATTAAGACCATATTCATTTAGATTTCCCTAGTTTGAATTTCATTATATTTTATTCTTCCAGGTGTATTTTCTTCCCTTCATTCATCTATCTAATTTTGAAACAATGCAAGATGGTTTTGATTTCATATTACAATGTTAATTCTAGGAATATTGTGGTCTCATATTCTGAGTTGTTTGTTTTGGTTATGTTTTTTCTGTCAACTATTCTAGTCTATATCATGGTAGCCAGATGGTGCAGTGGAGGGAGCCCCGGGCGTGGAATCAGAGACTCATGTTTCTGAGTTTAAATCTGACTGTAGACACTTACTTATTATTTGACCCTGGGTAAGTCACTTAATCCCTGTTTGCTTCAGTTTCTCATCTGTAAAGTCAGCTGGATAAAGAAACTGCAAACCACTGCAGGATCTTTGACAAGAAAACCTAGGTGAGGTCACAAAGGGTTAGACAACACTGAACAACTGCAACAAATGAGGATACAAATTATTGCTACAAAGAACTGCAGCAAAGCCCCCTCAACATGGACTTAGCTCCCAACAAGAGAAACACTTTACATGGAGGCAAAGACCTCAAGTGGACTTGAAATGTCAGCATATCCCCTCTTTGGATTTTCCCCTTTGTCTCCCAGGGGGCTGTGCTGCCTCCCCTCTGCCTTAGGGACAGGGATGTTATAGACAAGGCCTTGTGAGAAAGGAGGGCACCTGTGGGCCAAGAAAGGGGAAGCCCTGGGAGATGTGAGGCTGCCCAGAGAGCAGGGGCTGCTCTGCCTGGGGACCAGAGAGGAAGCAGCTGCTGCTCTGAGCTGAATCCCCTGAGCAGCCTGGGGAGGTTTTTGTTCAGGCCTGAAGCACTGTGGGAGGTGTTCCATAACTATGCTGACAGTAATAATCTCCAGCATCCTCAGGCTCCAAGCTGCTGATGGTGAGAGTGAAATCTGTCCCAGACCCACTGCCACTGAACCGGGCAGGCACTCCAGATACCAGGCTGTTAGCATAATAG
Source organism: Dromiciops gliroides (assembly GCF_019393635.1). Lineage (NCBI taxonomy): Eukaryota > Metazoa > Chordata > Mammalia > Microbiotheria > Microbiotheriidae > Dromiciops > Dromiciops gliroides. The sequence continues at coordinate 662,253,292 of NC_057862.1, read as the reverse complement.
ATGAGGAGCCTGGGGGCTTGGCCAGGTTTCTGCTGGTACCAGTGAAGGTAGCTAGTACCACTACTATATGTTACACTCTGACTGGCCTTGCAGCTGATGGTGACTCTCTCTCCTGGAGACCCGGACAAGGAGGCTGGAGTCTGGGTCAGTACAATGGCTCCTCAGGAATCTAGGAAACCAACAAAATCAGAGGCAGAAAGAAATGTGTGACTGTCCAGGTCAAAATATAGAAACAAGACAGTTCTGTGGAGACCCTGAAATCCCAAACAACATAAACCATCTTTCCCATAGACCTCACAATGTTTGTAATCTGGGGCCTGGCCATGCTCCTCAGCCCCACCTGCCTGTGATGTACTTAAGCTCCCTCACCCCCTGGATCCAGGGGTCATCAGGTCTTTAATCCCTGAAAACCTGTGACCTCCTCACCCCTTCCCTGACCTGCTGGGTCTTACCCTGAGCCCAGAGCACCAGCAGCCAGAGGAGCTGCCATGGGGAGATCATCCTGGCCTTCAGACACCTGCAGAGAGAGCACTCAGAGCCCTGAGGGGCAGCAAGGAGGGAGGAAGCTTTTCTACCCTGAGCAGGGCTCCCTGCAGGCCCCTGGGGCTCCATATGCAAAAGAGCCCCAGGTCTACTCTGAGCCTCTTCTCAGGACCCTGTGAGCCACACTGAGTCACCCTGGCTGAACCTGACTCTGGGGGAGGGGCTTCCATCCTCTCTGTCCTCAGTGTGTGACCTCAGGAGCAAAGACAGGCTCCTGTTTAGTGTCTGATATGGGAAAGGTTGGAGTTGGTTGTGGGTAAATGAGGGGAGGCTTCTCTCTGTGCCCCAGGACTAGATCCCCCATAACCAGGAGAGAGCTCCCAGCCCTGGGGAGGGGGCAGAGATGGCAGGAGCTCACAGCTTGTAGGCTCTGGAGGTGCCTCACCTGCCTCTGCTCATGCACCTGGCCCTCTCCTGCCCCCTGCTGGAGGAGGTGTGAATTCAAAGAGGCAGAGAGGAGGGGCTGCCTGACACTGGAAGGAGTTTAGCCTGGACACTTGGGGGTTTTGTCAGTCACTAGATGAGATTACTGTAATTGGGAAGAAAACATGTTTATAAATGTCCCCATTTCCCCATTCCAGACATGCACTAAAAGTGAGGACCTTTATTATGATCAACCCAGTATCCCGGTTGTGACTGTTTCTAGAAATGTGGATCTGAGCAAATCTATGACCAATGTGAGGCTGTAGAGGTGAGTGGGAATGTGTCAAAAATAGACAAGAGGAGACTGGAATCATTCACTTCTGTCTAATCACTTCTCTCCTTTTGAACTGCAAGATCCCTTTGTTTGATTTCACTGCCTGCAGATGCTCCTCTCTCCAGTTGATCAACAATACATGAATACATGAGTAAGCTTCTTTACAATTCCTTTTTAAAACAATTTTAACTGTTGTTTCTTTTTAATTCTGAATTCCAAATTTTCTCCTTCCTTCTCCTTCTTTCTCCTTGTGAATGCAAACAATCCTGTATGTTATACAGACAAAATATATTTCCACTTGAGAGGAAATAGGTCTCCTCTCAACTAGGATATAGCAGTTACCCTTCAAATTACACTCCTCTGGACCTGTTTGAGGAAAAAGGTCTCTGTCCATTTCCTTCCCCTCCAGCAAACAAGATCACTTGGTTCAAGGAGTCCTGAGCTGGTCTCAATTGGGTCCTCTCCTGAGTTGTGTCCACATAAGGGAAGATTGAGGAAATGTTCCTGTGTCACCTCCCCCATTGGCTAAGAATCCAAAGAATAATTATGGAAATCAGGGTTAGGCATACTGTGTTCCAGTTAGATAGTTTTTGTGTGTAGGTTGTGTATGGGATAATTATGGATTTGAGTCAGATTAAACTCTGAGGATGGAGTCTGAAAGATACCCAGCCTGCCCCCTACCCCCCAGTATAGTTAGTCTCTTGCTTTGCCTAAAAGTTAATTGCTTGTTAAATGCTCACTGTCTCCTTTAAGTTTTATTGATGAGATAATGGACTTGGGTCAGTTCTGTAAAGTCTGAGGATGGGGTCTGGAAGATATCTAGCCCCCCCAGTAAGTTTTATTGCTTGTCAAGTTCTACCAATTTGCATTATTTACTTTATTTCTGCTCAGTCTCTCCACTTGTCAGCTACATTTTAGTTTTATGGCCTGTAATAAAAGTTGTGTCTTCAGCCTATCTGGAATCCATCACATGTCAGAGCCCCAGTCCCTATCATGAATCAATTGCAGTCAGATAAGGGAGTGATTCCTGCCTCCCCTTTTTCTTTGACATTCCTATACATGTCTCCATACATGGATCACGGGCTAACCACGCACTCTGGGTGAGACAGGATTGGATGTTAGAGTATGAGCTCACTCTGTGCATATGAAGGTTTCCCCCCTCCTCAAAATTACTATAAAAACCTAAAAGTTTGGGCCTATCATTGCAGACTCAAATTTGTCATTGAGTTTGCCTGTTCTTGTGAGAATGAAATGAATCTGTCTTTACTTGACTTGGTGGTCTCCTCGAGTTATTTGGGCAAACTGAGGCAGTTTGTCCCAAACAGTTGTAACCCTTGAGTAATCAGACCAGTGATGAAAAAGGGGAGTGTCCATTCACCTTAGGGACTAGGGGTAAACACAGGGCCTATGAGCCCCCATTTTCTGCACCTACCAGCTGCACGCTGGGTTGCCCATTCTCTAGAGAATGACAATAAATGAGCCTTTGACACATCACCACTGCTGAGTTGTTCCAGGCAATTATCGAGCAGGAGTTGTTTTCCTCTCACCACTTTAGTCATGTTGTGTAAGAAGACATATACAGAAAAACCCCAAAGAAAAATAAAGAATCAAAAAGTACATTTATTCTCAGGGTTGATATAACCAAGGCCTGCTTTAGTGGCTAGGACTTCTTTTTAATCAGACATCTGGGGGCCCATTAAAGAGGTAAACCTGATTGGAATTCAGGGGGCTTTGAGCCCCTCCCCCCCATGAGGGATCTCTGCCCACCAGGGGTTGTGATATTTTGGAAGCTCTTTAAATCCCCTGATGGGTTTCTGAGGCCATTCCTGCATACAGGTTCCCAAAAACATGCCCAAGCCATTACCAAACACTAGAGAATTTGTCAAGTTATGCCAGTTTCGTTGATAAGATAAAACAGAGTCTTAGGTGTTGAGTATACAGCAGGTACTCACCAAATGATTTTGAATTGCATGGAACTGATTAAAATGTTGCTGCAATCATCCCTTTGATAACAGATGTGTCTTCACCAAACAAGTCAATGTCTGTCTTTCATCCATTGCCACCCTTCTTCCAAGGATTCCTGAGCACACCAAAGCACCATTGCAAATAATGGCAGTGGATAGACCCTGGAGTTTTGCTAATAGGATTCACTCTTAGGTCCTTGTAGCAGCAGCCTGATAGGCCTGGGTCCAGTTCCGGAAGCTCTGGCCCAGAGGGGGACACTAATGACCATGGAGAAATGCCATCAATCAGCTTGCTGGGGTCAGGTAGAGATGACTCTTTCCTTAGAGAAGCAATGTAATTGATTAACCAGGTAGTGGTTGTTCAAACAGATAATAAAGCAGCCACCCAGAAAGCTGGGCTCCCTGAATTTACAACATGAGCTTCGTTGGGAGCCGGTCCTGTTTGCTATGTGACATTAATCCCAAATTAGAAATGTGGAATGTTTATTATTCCTATATCCATATAGCTAACATCCTCATTGTAAAACTGCTGTAACTTTTCAGTCTTAGGTCTCTCCCTCCACCCCCTTCTCACCTCTATAACATTATCATCTTCTCTTTTGTTTGGGGAATTGAAGTTAGGCTTCTCCTCCCAGCTGTACCTCTATGACCGTCTGATTAAGGAACATGCCATAAACCTGTTTCTCCCTGGGAATTGAAGTCTAGGGTTCTCCCAACCAGGCCTCTGTGTGACAACCAATAAAAACTTTTACTTAAATTTTGATTGGATCGTATGTGTGAGTAATTCTTTGAAAGGGGAATGTTTTCAAGAACCCATTTAGCTGTAACATAACTGGTTCCCTGACCAGGAAAACCCTTCCTCTTTCTTCTTGCCACAACACCCTGAGGTAAGAGCCTTTTTGTGTATTTTCTCCCTTAGGCCCTGAACCCTCTCCCCTTGTGGGGTGCCTGCCCAAGGGAAGGGAGGCTGGTGGTCATAGGGCCAAAGCAGTGGTGTCTCCTTTGCAAGGACCATGCCTTGTGTCCACACAAGACAATTGGGGGATGCCCTGAGGAGTGTGGGACTGGTGTTTGATATTTCCCTGGAAGCAGGGAAAATATCAGCTCAACTGCTCACACAGCCCTACTTCTCCTAGGCAGGGAGACAGGATGCTAAAGGATTCCTCTCCTTTGAGATGCAAATTGAACAATTAGGCTTCATTTGACCTTAGAAGCACTTCTTGGCATAATATCAGTTAGAATCTCAAGATTTGGGGCCAGGAAATGGGACCTAAATTTTGCAATTGGACTTACTCTGCAGGCACAAGGGAAACTTCACAGAGATCCCACATATACTAGCTCTGTTGGCTTAAGTTTGAACTCAGAGTTGAGGGAACCATGCAGAACAACAGAAAAAAAGCCTCTCCCCTTCAGAGGAATTCTTCTGTGGGACTGGCTGGTAGTAAATTCAGTCTCTCCTCACTCCCTCTTCTCCTCCTCCCTGCTCCCCTCACACCCAGAGTGGGCTCTAGTAAGGTAGACTGGAAAAACTCACCTAAACATTGAGATCTCTGTCACACAGGTGTTTGTCTGTTTGTGTGTTTTATTGTGTTCTGTGTCTGTAAAGTGTTGTAATTGTCTGTCTGCAAGGAGAGTTTTTCTTTTTCCTTTTCACTGATAAAGCTAATTCTAAGATCCTCTTACCTCCTGTAAGAAAAAGGGTAGTTGTCTCCTCTGAATGAGGATATAACAGTCAATCATATTCCCCCTGACCTGTTTGTAGGACAAAGGTCTCAGATGCCCTCCTCCCCCACCCCCAACAAAATCACATGGTTCAAGGAGCTTTGGTCTCAATAAGGTCCTCTCTGGGGTTGTGTCCATATAAGGATGTATAAGGTCCACTTCTGAGTTATGCCCATACAAGGAAGAGGGGTGGGAATACTGTGTTCCAATTAGCTAGTTTTTGCCTGGGGGTTGTAACCCTTGAGTAATCGGACCAATGAGGAAAAAGGGGAGGGTCCATTCACATTAGGGACTAAGGTATATAACAGGGCCTGCAAGGGAGGCAGCACCTGTAGCAGAGGCAGAGTTGTCCATGCTATGGAGAACTTCACAGCGCTTTTTGGTGCACAGACTGAGCCGCCCCCTCCACCAGCCATGCTGGGCTTTGGGCAGGGGAAGCCGCCCCCTCCACCTCCTCCTGCAGGCGGGGGCCCCGGAACGGTCCCGCCGCCCGCTGCGACCCCAGCTCCTCCCGGCGCTAACAAGGCGGCAGCTGGGTGCGGACCCTTCTACCTGATGCGGGAACTCCCAGGCAGCACGGACCTGACAGGCAGCACCAATCTGATCACTCACTACAACTTGGAGCATGCCTACAATAAATTCTGCGGGAAGAAGGTGAAGGAGAAGCTGAGTGACTTCCTCCCCGACCTGCCCGGGATGATCGACCTGCCCGGCTCCCATGACAACAGCAGCCTCCGTTCTCTCATGGAGAAGCCGCCCATCCTTGGTGGTTCCTTCACCCCTATCACGGGCACCATGCTGGCAGGCTTCCGCCTGCACGCCGGCCCGCTGCCAGAGCAATGCCGCGTGATGCATATCCAGCCCCCCAAGGAGAAGAATAAGCACAAGCACAAACGGAGTCGGACCCAGGACCCCGTCCCCCCAGAAATTCCGTCCGATTCAGATCACAAGAAAAAGAAAAAGGAAGAAGATTCTGAGCGGAAAAGGAAGAAGAAAGGAAGGAAGAAGAATCAACACAGGCCAGAGCATCCCGGTATGGACAGCTCCCAGGCCAGCAGCAGCAGTAGCCTCAGTTAACAAGACCATTGGAGGACAGACCGGCCAGGGGAGCTCTGTTCTCCTACACTGAACTTGCCAACAGAAGCAGCCTTGGAGGCTGGAGGACAAGCTGCCCTTGGAGCATTCCCCTGGCATTGGGGGAGAATGCAGGCCAGGCCAGCTCTGGCTGGGGACAAATGAGGTGGATTCATTAGGGGTGGGAAGGGCAGTGCCTGGGAAGGCACAGCCCTATTGGCTTCTCCGGTGGAGCCGCTTCCCCCTTCCCAAGGAGCCTTCTCTCCATGTCTTTTTTTTTTTAATAAAGTATTTTATTTTTTTTATGTTACATGCAAAGATCGTTCTCAACTTTTGTTTGTACAAGCTTTCCAATTTCAGATTTTTCTCCCTCCCTCCCCCCTTCCCTAGACAGCAAGTAATCTGATACAGGTGATATATCTATATCTATATCTATATCTGTATATATATCTATACACACACATATATACATATATATATATATGCACACACACATAATAACATTAAACATATTTCTGCATTAGTCATGTTATAAGAGAAAAATAAGAGCAATGGCGAAAAACCTCAAAGTGGAAAAACAACAACAACAAAAGCAAAAGAAATAATATGGTTCATTCAGCATCTATACTCCAGTTCTTTCTTTTTTTTTTTTTTTCCTGGATTTGGAGATCCTGTTCTATCATGAGTTTCCTGGAACTCTTCTGTACCATTGCATTGGTGAGAAGAATATAGTCCATCACAGTAGATCAACACACAGTGCTGATGATACTGTGTCCAATGTTCTTTTGGTTGTGCTCATCTCACTCATCATTAGCCCAGGAAAGACCCTCCAGGTTTCTCTGAACTCCTCCTGCTCATCATTTCTTACAGCACAATAGTATTTCATTACATTCATATACCACAACTTGTCCAGCCATTCCCCAATTGATGGGCATCCCCTCAACTTCCAATTCCTTGCCACCACATAAAGAGCAGCTAGAAATATTTTTGTGCACATGGGTCCCTCTCCCCTTTCCATGATCTCTTTGGGGAAAAGACCCAAAAGTGGTATTGCTGGGTCAAAGGGTGTGCACAGCTTTATCGCCCTTTGGGCATAATTCCAAATTGTTCTCCAGAATGGTTGGATCAGCTCACAGCTCCACCAACAATGCATCAGTGTTCCAATTTTCCCACAGCTTCTCCAACATTTATTATTTTCCTTTTTTGTCATTTTAACCAATCTGATAGGTGTCAGGTGGTAGCTCAGAGTTGTTTTAATTCACATCTCTCTAATCATTAGAGATTTAGAGCATTTTTTCATATGGCTATAGATAGCTTTGATTTCTTCATCAGAAACCTGCCTGACCATTTCTCAATTGAGGAATGACTTGGATTCTTATAAATTTGATTTAGTTCCCTATATATTTTAGAAATAAGGCCTTTGGGGCAGCTAGGTGGCACAGTGGATAGAGCACTGGCCCTGGAGTCAGGAGTACCTGAGTTCAAATCCAGCCTCAGACACTTAACACTTACTAGCTGTGTGACCCTGGGCAAGTCACTTAACCCCAATTGCCTCACTAAAAAAAAAAAAAAGAAAAAGAAAAGAAATGAGGCCTTTATCAGAAGTACTGGCCATAAAAATTGTTTCCCAGCTTTCTGCCTCCCTTCTAAGTTTGGATGCATTGCTTCTGTTTGTACAGAAACTTTTAAAATTTAATGTAATCAAAATCATCCATTTTGCATTTTATAATATTCTCTATCTCTTTTTTGGTCATAAACTGTTTTCCTTTCCAAAGATCTGAAAGGTAGACTATTCCTCTCTCCTAATTTACCTCTTGTAATACCTCTTATGTCTAAATCATATATCCATTTTTACCTTATTTTAGTATAAGGTGTAAGATGTTGGTCTATGCCTAATTTCTGCCATAATATCTTCCAGTTTTCCTAGCAGGTTTTGTCAAATACTGAGTTCCTATCCCAGAAGCTGGAGCCTTTGGGTTTATCAAACACTACATTACTAGTGAGATTTACTACTGTGTTTCCTGTGGGTAGCCTATTCCATTGATCCTCCACTCTATTTCTTAGCCAGAACCAGATAGTTTTTTTTTTTAATTTTTTTTTCTTTAGCAACAAACATTTTATTTTCCATTTACATGTAAGGGTCATTTTCAACATTCTTTTTTATAAGTTTTAGAGTTCCAAGTTTTTCCCTCTCCCTCCCTCCCTTTCCTCCCCCATCCACAAGATCACAATCAGGTTATATATGTACAACCCACAAGTGTTCTTTTTATAAGTTCTTTCTATACAGGTGCATAGTAAGCTTCCTCATTAGTTCCTTGGAATTGTCTTGGATCATTGCACTGCTGAGAGTAGTTAACTCATTCACAACTGATCATTGAATAGTACCAGATAGGTTTTTTGTTTTGTTTTGTTTTGTTTTTTTGCAGGGCAATGAGGGTTAAGTGACTTGCCCAGGGTCACACAGCTAGTAAGTGTCAAGTGTCTGAGGCTGGATTTGAATTCAGGTAGTCCTGAATCCAGGGCCAGTGCTTTACCACTGCGCCATCTAGCTGCCCCAGGACCAGATAGTTGTTTTTTTTTTTTTTTATGTATGAGGTATTTTATTTTTTTTCCATTACATGTAAAGATAGTTCTCAACTTTTGTTTATACATGCTTTACAATTTCAGATTTTTCTCCCTCCCACCCCTCCCTCCCCCCTCCCCTAGACAGCAGGTAATCTGATATAGGTTATATCTATATATCTCTATACATATACATATAGATATATATATATATATACACACACACATATATATACACATAATAACATTAATCCTATTCCTGCATTAATCCTGTTACAACAGAAAAAATCAGAGCAGTGATTTAATTTCTCCTTTAATTTTCAGGATCTCTAATTTAGTGTCTAATTGGGGATTTCTAATTTGTTCTTTTTCTAGCTTTTTAAGTTGCATGCCCAATTCATTAATCTCCTCTTTCTCTTTTTTATTCATGTAAGCATTTAGAGCTATAAATTTTCCCCTAAGCACTGCTTTGGCTGCATCCCATAGATTTTGGTATGTTGTCTCATTATTGTCATTCTCTTGGATAAAGTTATTGATTGTTTCTATGATTTCTTGTTTGGCCCAATCATTCTTTAGAATGAAATTATTTAGTTTCCAATTGATTTTCATTCTACTTTTCCCTGGCTCTTTCTTACATGTAATTTTTATTGCATCATGATCTGAGAAGGATGCATTTACTATTTCTGCCTTTCTACATTTGACTATGATGTTTTTGTGCCCTAATACATGGTCAATTTTTGAAAATGTGCCATGTACTGCTGAGAAAAAGGTATATTCCTTTCTATCCCCATTCAATTTTCTCCAGACATCTATCATGTCTAACTTTTCTAGTAATCTATTCACCTCATTCACTTCTTTCTTATTTATTTTTTGGCTAGATTTATCTAATTCTGAGAGGGGGAGATTCAGATCCCCCACTAGTATAGTATTACTATCTAATTCCTCTTGTAACTCATTTAACTTCTCCTCTAAGAACTTGGATGCTATACCACTTGGCGCATACATATTTAATATTGATATTACTTCATTATCTATAGTACCTTTAAGTAAGATGTAATTTCCTTCCTTATCTCTTTTAATGAGATCTATTTTTGCCTGCACTTTGTCTGAGATAAGGATTGCTACCCCTGCCTTTTTTACTTTAGCTGAGGCATAATATATTCTGCTCCAGCCTTTTACCTTTACTCTGTGTGTATCTCTCTGCTTCAAATGTGTTTCTTGTAAACAGCATATTGTAGGGTTCTGGTTTTTAATCCACTCTGCAATTCGCTTCCGTTTTATAGCAGAGTTCATCCCATTCACATTCACAGTTATTATTACTGACTGTCTATTCCCCTCCATTCTATTTACCCCCTTTGTACTTTTCCCCCCTTCTTTCACCCTATTCCTCCTCACCGACGTTTTACTTCTTACCCCTGCCTCCCCCAATCTGCCCTCCCTTTTTATCACCCCCCTCTCTTTTCTTTACCCTTTTCTCCCTTGCTTTTGTCCTCCCTTCTATCAGTCCCCCCCTTTCCCTTCCCCTTTTGTTTCCCTAAAGAATGAGTTAAGTTTCTTTATCCCAATGAACGTATATGTTATTCCCTCTTTGAGTCAAATCTAATGAGAATAGGGTTGAAACCATGTTCCCCCCTCCTTTCTTTCCCTCTATTGTAATAGGTTTTTTTCCACCTCTTCATATGATATGATTCATCCCATTCCACCTCCCCCTTCCTCTCCTCCCCATAGACTCCCTTTTTATCCCCTTAATTCTTTTGTATCATCACATCAAAGACAATTTATATTTATACCCTCTATATAAAGTCCTTCTCTCTGCCCAAATACATTACAGTTCTTAAGAGTTATGAGTATTATCTTCCTGTGTAGAGATATAAACAGTTTAACCTAATAGGGTAACTTTTTTCCCCCTCTGTTTACCTTTTTAAACTTCTCTTGAGTCTTGTATGTTGAGATCAAATTTTCTATTCAGTTCTGGTCTTTTCACCAGGAAAGATTGAAAGTCCCCAATGTCATTAAATGTCCATCTTTTCCCCTGAAAGAAAATGCACATTTTTGCTGGGTAATAGATTCTTGGCTGCAATCCAAGCTCCTTTGCTTTCCGGAATATCATATTCCAAGCCTTGCGGTCCTTTAACGTTGAAGCTGCCAGGTCCTGAGCAATCCTGACTGTGGCTCCATGATATTTAAATTGCTTCTTTCTGGCTGCTTGGAATATTTTCTCCTTCACCTGATAATTCTGGAATTTGGCTACAATATTCCTTGGAGTTTTCCTTTTGGGGTCTCTTTCAGGAGGTGATCGGTGGATTCTTTCAATGATGATTTTATCCTCTGATTCTATGATATCAGGGCAGTTCTCCTTAATAATTTCCTGGAATATGGTGTCTAGATTCTTTTTCTGGTCATGGCTTTCAGGCAGTCCAATGATTCTCAGATTGTCTCTCCTCGATCTGTTTTCCAGATCAGTTGTCTTTCCAATGAGGTATTTCACATTTTCTTCTATTTTTTCATTTTTTTTATTCTGCTTGACTGATTCTTGGTGTCTCATGGATTCCTTATCTTCCAACTGTCCCACTTTAATTTTTAAGGCATTGTTTTCTTCAGTGAGATTATGCACCTTTTTTTTCCATTTGGCTAAGTGAATTTTTTAAGGTATTGTTTTCTTCAGTGAGATTATGCACCTTTTTTTTCCATTTGGCCAAGTGAATTTTTTAAGGTATTGTTTTCTTCAGTGAGATTATGCAGCTTTTTTTCCATTTGGCCAGATGAATTTTTTAAGGAATTGTTTTCTTCAGCTTCCTTTTCCAGGCTGCTGATTCTTTTTTCATAGTTTTTTTGTTTTGCTTTCATTTCTCTCCCCATTTTTTCTTCTACCTCTTGCAATTGATTTTTAAAATCCTTTTTGAGCTCTTTCAGGAAGGCTTTTTGTTCTTGCGACCAATTCACCTTCCCTTGTGAGGCTTCAGATGTAGACAATTTGAGGCTATTGTCCTCATCTGAGTTTGTGTTGGCTTCTTCCCTATTGATACAGAAGCTCTCAATGGAGAGGGTTCTTTTTTGCTTCTTACTCATTATTGCAGCCTATTTATTTATTCTTTAAGTTGAGGTCTGCTCTGGGGGCACCAGGGTCCCTGTTTTGGGCTTCTTGTGCAGGTGTATAGGTGCTGTGTGACCGGGCTTTTACTCTGAGGCCTTTATAGTGTGTGGAGATCCTGGGCCCTGTACTTCCTGTCTGATTGTGCTCGGCCAGCCAGGCGCCAGACCCTGGCGTCTGATCCCACCGTTCGTGGCCCTCTCGGCCAGTGCAGGTAGGTTTTTCCACTGTCCTTCTTGGCCACCAGATTTTTGAACCAGGTTCCGGGAGCCTCAGTTGTTTGGCTGTGGCCCGCAGCTCCTGCTGACTTGCCCCGACCCCCTCAGCACTTGGTTGCTGCCCTGCGCTGGGCCTCCCTTTTGCCTGAGTCAGACCGACCTTTTCCTGAAGTCTTCTAAATTATCTCTGGTTGGAGGACTGTGTCTCTCTGTATCTTTGCAGGTTCTGTAGTTTCAGAATCCGTCCAGAGGCTTGATTTAATGTTCGTTTTGAGGGAACAGAAGGAGAGCTCAGGCAGCTTGCTGCTTCCTCTCCGCCATCTTGGCTCCGCCCCTCAGGACCAGATAGTTTTGATGACTGCTGCTTTATAGTAAAGCTCCAGGTTTGGTACCGCTAACCCACCTTCCTGTGAATTTTTTTTCATTATTTCCCTGGATATTCTTGATTTTTTTGTTTTTCCAGATAAATTTTGTTATTATTTTTTCCAGCTGTATAAAATAATTGTTAGGTAGTCTGATTGGTATGGCATTGAATAAGTAAATTAATGTGGGCAGTATTGTCATTTTTACTATATTAGCTCTGCCTATCCATGAGCAATTGATAGCTTTCCAATTATTTAGATCTGATTTGATTTGTGTGAAGAGTGTTTGGTAGTTGTGTTCATAGAGTTCCTGGGTTTGTCTTGGCAAGTAGACTCCCAAGTATTTTATATTATCTACCGTTACTTTAAATGGAATTTCCCTTTATATCTCTTGCTGCTGGACTTTGTTGGTCATGTATAGAAATGCTGATGATTTATGTGGGTTTATTTTATATCCTGCTACTTTGCTAAAGTTGTTCATTGTTTCAAGTAATTTTTGAGTCGATTCTCTAGGATTCTTTAAGTATACCATCATATCATCTGCAAAGAGTGATAGTTTTGTTTCCTCCTTGCCTATTCCAATTCCTTTAATTCCTTTCTCTTCTCTGATTGCTAAAGCTAACATTTCTAGGACAATATTAAATAATAGGGGTGATAATGGACATCCCTGTTTCACCCCTGATCTTATTGGGAAGGCCTCTAATTTATCTCCATTGCATATAATACTTGCTGATGGTGATGGCTTTAGGTAGATACTGTTTATTATTTTAAGGAAAGCTCCCCCTATTCCTAAACTCTCTAGTGTTTTTATTAGGAATGGGTGCTGTACTTTGTCAAAAGCTTTCTCTGCATCTATTGAGATAATCATATGATTTTGGTTGGTTTTCTTATTGATGTGGTTGATTATGTCAATAGTTTTCCTAATGTTGAACCAGCCCTGCATTCCTGGTATAAATGCCACCTGGTCATAGTGTATTATCTTGGTGATCACTTGCTGTAATTTCCTTGCTAATATCTTATTTAAGATTTTAGCATCAATATTCATTAGGGAAATTGGTCTATAATTTTCTTTCTCTGTTTTTTTCTTTGCCTGGTTTTGGTATCACCACCATATTTGTGTCATATAACAAATTTGGTCGAACTCCTTCACCTATTTTTCCAAATAATTTGTATACTGTTGGAATTAATTGTTCTTTAAATGTTTGGTAAAATTCACCTGTAAACCCATCTGGCCCTGGGGATTTTTTCTTAGGGAGTTCATTAATGGCTTGTTCAATTTCTTTTTCTAATATGGGTTTATTTAAGGATTTTATTTCCTCTTCAGTTAATCTGGGCAGTTTGTATTTTTGTAAATATTCATCCATTTCAATTAGATTGTCAAATTTATTAGCATACAGTTGGGCAAAATAATTCCTAATTATTGATTTAATGTCCCCTTCATTGGTGGTAACATCCACCTTTTTCATTTTTGATACTGGTAATTTCGTTTTCTTTCTTTTTCTAATCAAATGAACCAATATTTTATCTATTTTATTGTTTTTTCATAAACCCAGCTCTTAGTTTTATTGATTAATTCTATAGTTTTTTTGCTTTCAATCTTATTAATTTCTCCTTTAATTTTCACGATCTCTAGTTTAGTATCCAATTGGGGATTTCTCATTTGTTCTCTTTCTAGCTTTTTAAGTTGCATGCCCAATTCATTAATCTCCTCTTTCTCTTTTTTATTCATGTAAGCATTTAGAGCTATAAATTTTCCCCTAAGCACTGCTTTGGCTGCATCCCACAGATTTTGGTATGTTGTCTCATTCTTGTCATTCTCTTGGATATAGTTATTGATTGTTTCTATGTTATGTTGTTTGGCCCATTCATTCTTTAGAATGAAATTATTTAGTTACCAATTGATTTTCATTCTACTTTCCCCTGGCTCTTTTTTACATGTAATTTTTTACTGCATCATGATCTGAGAACTATGCATTTACTATATATTTACTTTCTACATTTGACTATGGTGTTTTTGTGCCCTAATACATGGTCAATTTTTGAAAATGCGCCATGTACTGCTGAAAAAAAAGTTATATTCCTTTCTATCCCCATTCAATTTTCTCCAGACATCTATCATGTCTAACTTTTCTAGTAATCTATTCACCTCTTTCACTTTTTTCTTATTTATTTTTTCACTAGATTTATCTAATTCTGAGAGGGGGAGATTCAGATCCCCCACTGGTATAGTATTCCTGTCTAATTCCTCTTGTAATTAATTGAACTTCTCCTTATCTTCCAACTGTCCAATTTTAATTTTTAAGGCATTGTTCTCTTCAATGAGATTATGCACCTTTTTTTCCATTTTGCCAGATGAATTTTTGAAGCACTGATTGCTTCAGTGAAATTCTGCACCTTTTTTTCCATTTGGCCAGATGAATTTTTTTAAGGAATTGTTTTCTGCAGTCAATCTTTGTTCTTCCTTTTCCAAGCTACTGATTCTTTTTTCATATTTTTCTTGTTTTGCTTTCATTTCTTTCCCCATTTTTCTTCTACCTCTTTCAATTGATTTTTAAAATCCTCTTTGAGCTCTTCCAAAAGGCTTTTTGTTTTTGAGACCAATTCTCGTTTCCTCCTGAGGCTTCACATGTAGGCAATTTGAAGGTATTGTCCTCATCTGAGTTTGTGTTGGCTTCTTCCCTATTGATACAGAAGCTCTCAATGGAGAGGGCTCTTTTTTGCTTCTTACTCATTATTGCAGCTTATTTATTTATTTTTTAAATTGAGTTCTGCTCTGGGGGCACCAGGGTCCCTGTTTTGGGCTTCTTGTGCAGGGGTATAGGTGCTGTTTCACCAGCTTTTTACACTGAGGGCTTGAAGTGTGTGCAATCTCCCCCCCAACTTCCTGTCTAAGTGCTCTAGGATCAGTGGGCCTAGTCCTGCCTGTCCTGTTACTGGTCCTTCAGCTGGCAACTTTCCCTCTTGGCTGGTGCAGGTAGGTTTTTCCACTGTCCTGCTGGGCCACCAGATTTTTGAGCCAGGTTCCAGGGGCCTCAGTTGTTCGGCTGTGGCCTGCAGCTTCCTGCTGACTTGCCCCGACCCCCTTGGCGCTGGGCTGCTGCCCTGCACTGGGCCTCCCTTTTGCCCAAGTCAGACCGTCCTTTTCCTGAAGTCTTCTAAATTATCTCTGGTTGGAAGACTGTGTCTCTCCGTCTCTTTGCAGGTTCTGTAGTTTCAGTCCAGAGGCTTGATTCAGTCTTCTTTTTGAGGGAACAGAAGGAGAGCTCAGGCAGTTTGCTGATTCTTCTCTGCCATCTTGGCTCCTGAGTATCCATGTCTTTTTGTACAGTTTGTCTGCTTGAAGATTTGCATTGGTTTATTAGGATTTGGTTTCTTTTTAAAAAATTCATCTTGTACCCAAAAAACAACAACAAACACACAAAAAAACAAAACAAAACCAGGGCCTGCAAGCCCCCTTTCTTTGCACCCACTAGCTGCACACTCGGGTGCC
The DNA here is from genome assembly GCF_019393635.1 of Dromiciops gliroides. Lineage (NCBI taxonomy): Eukaryota > Metazoa > Chordata > Mammalia > Microbiotheria > Microbiotheriidae > Dromiciops > Dromiciops gliroides. The sequence goes on along the minus strand of NC_057862.1, from coordinate 662,237,569 downwards.
TCCTTCTGATGAGAAGGAAATAAAGAGCCTTTGTTACCTCACTGCTGAGTTCCTGAGAATTATTGAGAAGAGGATTCTTCTTCCCTCACACCTTCCATGCACTGGCCAGGCTGGGAAGGTCAGAATCTGACTGCAGGATGTTTTTACAATGTGAACTATTCAGAGTTTGAATTTGGCAATGAGAATGTGATTTCTTTTCTGTGTTGTGAATTAACCCTTCCAATGCTACAAGGTTAATAGCTGCAAGACAATGAGTAGGGGGCATTTGATTTCTTAATTTCTAAAACTGTTCAGTAAGCAATCAACGAGTCCCTAGGTGTGAAAAACATATGGAAAAATTTTCTGAGACACAGCACTGGGATGTTAAAAAAGAAAAAAAAGCTTTATTCACATTCTCTTGAGAATGGGCTCAGCCCCAAGTGGGCAGAGCAATGTACAGGCTGGAAGGCCTGTTTTTATAAGGGCAATCTAGTCCACAGGGTTACAATCGTATATGTAGGCACAGGCTACTTCATCAAGGCAGTACCCTGCCACCCCCTGCATTGTTCACTTCTTCCAGTGGGAACCTTTTTTGAGAAATTAACCCCCACCTGTGGACATCAGCTTCTCAAGCACCTATTTTTATTCTTCCCTCTCAGACACTTAAATTCCCAGACAGTTTCATTCATAATGAGGAGGGGGCCCACTTTTTCCTCACAAATCCCTCCTCTTTGTTTTTGACCATTGGACCTCCCTCAATCCTCTGCTAGCATGATATATCTTTTTCTCTTTTTTTGGTGAGGCAATTGGGATTATGTGACTTGCCCAGGGTCACACAGCTAGTAAGTGTTAAGTGTCTGAGGACGGATTGCAACTCAAGTCCTCCTGAATCCAGGACTGGTGCTTTATCCACTGAGCCACCTAGGTACTCCAGCATCATATTTGTAATTTCAGTAATACCTCCCCCCCCCCCCCCAGTGTCCATTCATTTAGCAATTTCATTGTGAATCTTAGATGTCCCATGCAGCTGTCAGGTCTCTGGAACCACTTTCCTTGGGAGCAGTCTGGAAGATGTCTTGTCTCCAGGGCACTCCTCCAGTAGATCCATTTTCTTATATTTCCCATTGAAAGCTCAATAAAATTCTAACACTAGTGTCCCTCCCATATTGTTTGCAGCTTTATCCAATTCTTTCTTTAACAAACATTTTTAACAACAGGCCCAAGGATTATGTTACCTTGATACCTGCAGGCTATCTCTCAAAACACCACAGAAAGGGGCAGTTAGGTAGTGCAGTGGACAGGGCACAGGCCCTGGATTCAGGAGGACCTGAGTTCAAATCCAGCCTCAGACACTTGACACTTACTACCTGTGTGACCCTGGGCAAGTCACTTAACCCCAATTGAACCAACAACAAAAACAAAAAAGAAAAAAAATACCACAGAAAGCAGAACTCTTAATTCTCTCCAAACTCCATATTTATATACTCTCCTCAGGTAGTGGGAACTAAACATCACAACACAAAGCACTTTGCAGGAAGGGGAATTTGACTTTCTGCCTCAGCTCTGCCCTGTGCAAACAATTTCCTCCAGGTCCATGTCTTCAGCCAAGTCTGACCAGGAGCTAGGCTGGACCTTGCACTTGGTGGTCATCTTCTCCAAGGGGGGAGTTACAGAACTCCCTGCTCCCACTCAGTGCTGTCTGATGGACCCAGTGTCTCTGGACCTGGATTCAAAAAGACTCATGATCCTGAGTTCAAATCTGACCTTAGACATTTACTAGCTATGGGACCCTGGTCATGTCACTTACTGCTATTTGCCTCAGTTTCCTCATCTGTAAAACCAGCTGCATAAGGAAATGGACAAACACTCCAGGACATTTGCTAAGGAAACCCAAATGGGAGCAAAGACCCCTCAACGTGAACTTATGGCCCCAACAAGAGAAACACTTTATGTGGAGGCAAAGCTATCAAATGGACTTCAAATATCACCTTCTCCTCCACTTATATTTAGCTCTTTGTTTCCCAGGGGGCTGTGCTGCCTCCCCTCTGCTTGGGGACAGGACATGTGACAGACAAGTCTTTGTGAGAAAGGAGGGGACCTGAGGGACCAGAAAGGAGAAGCCCTGGGAGATGTGAGCCTGCCCAGAGAGCAGGGGCTGCTCTGCCTGGGGACCAGAGAGGAAGCAGCTGCTGCTCTGAGCTGAATCCCCTGAGCAGCCTGGGGAGGTTCTTGTTCAGGCCTGAAACACTGTGGGAGAGGGATATTACCATGCTGACAGTAATAATCTCCAGCATCCTCAGGCTCCAAGCTGCTGATGGTGAGAGTGAAATCTATCCCAGACCCACTGCCACTGAAGCGGGCAGGGATTCCAGATGCCAGCCTGTTAGCATAGGAGATGAGGAGCCTGGGGGCTTGGCCAGGTGTCTGCTGGTACCAGTGAAGGTAGCTATCACCATTACTATCTGTCACACTCTGACTGGCCTTGCAGCTGATGGTGACTCTCTCTCCTGAAGACCCAGACAAGGAGGCTGGAGACTGGTTCAGCACAATGGCTCCTTGGGAATCTAGGAAACCAGAAAAGTTCAAGGAAGACAGAAATGTATGAATGTCCAAATCAAAATCTAGGAACAAGACAATTATGTGGAGACCCTGAAATCCGAAATGACTGACAAGTACTTGTATTTACTGTCAACATGGGACATAAACCATCTTTCCCACAGACCCCACAAAGTTTGTAATCTGGGGCCTGGCCATGCTCCTCAGCCCCACCTGCCTGTGATGTACTTAAGCTCCCTCACCCCCTGGATCCAGGGGTCATCAGGTCTTTAATCCCTGAAAACCTGTGACCTCCTCACCCCTTCCCTGCCCTGCTGGGTCTTACCCTGAGCCCAGAGCACCAGCAGCCAGAGGAGCTGCCATGGGGAGATCATCCTGGCCTTCAGACACCTGCAGAGAGAGCACTCAGAGCCCTGAGGGGGCAGCAAGGAGGGAGGAAGCTTTTCTACCCTGAGCAGGGCTCCCTGCAGGCCCCTGGGGCTCCATATGCAAAACAGCCCCAGGTCTGCTCTGAGCCTCTTCTCAGGACCCTGTGAGACACACTGAGTCACCCTGGCTGAGCCTGACTCTGGGGGAGGGGCCTCCCTCCTCTCTGTCCTCAAATGTGTGACCTCAAGAGCAAAGACAGGCTCCTGTTTAGTGTCTGATGTGGGAATGGTTGGAGCTGGTTGTGGATCAATGAGGCGGGGGGCCTTCTCTCTGTGTCCCAGGACTAGATCCCCCATAACCAGTAGAGAGCTCCCAGCCCTGGGGAGGGGGAAGAGATGGCAGGAGCTCACAGCCTGTAGGCTTTGGAGATGCCTCACCTACCTCTGCTCATGCACCTGGACCTCTCCTGCCCCCTGCTGGAGAACGTGTCAATTCAAAGAGGCAGAGAGGAGGGGCTGCTTGACACTGGAAGGAGCTTAGCCTGGACACTTGGGGATTTTGTCAGTCACTAGGTGAGATTACTGTAATTGGGAAGAAAACATGTCTCTATGAGTCCCCATTTTCCCATTCCAGACATGCACTAAAAGTGAGGACCTTTACTATGATCAACCCAGTATCCCAGTTGTGACTGTTTCTAGAAATGTGGATCTGGGCAAATCTATGCCCAATGTGAGGCTATAGATGTGAGTGGGAATGTGTCAAAAATAGACACAAGAAGACTTGAGTCAATCACTTTCTGCCTAATCACTTCTCTCCTTTGGCATTGCAAGATCCTTTTGTTTGATGTCACTGCCTCCAGACCTTCCTCTCTCCAGTTGATCAACATTGCATGAATACATGAGTAAGCTTTTTTACAATTCCATTTTAAAACAATTTTAACTGTTGTTTCTTTTTAATTTGGAGTTCCAAATTTTCTTCTTTCTTCTCCTTCTTTCTCCTTGTGAATGCAAACAATCCAATATGTTATACAGACAAAATATGTTTCCACTTTAGAGGAAATAGGTCTCCTCTCAACAAGGATATAACAGTCACCCTTCAAATTACACTCCTCTGGACCTTTTTGAGGAAAAAGGTCTCTGTCCATTTCTTTCCCGTCCAGCAAAAAAAGATCATATGGTTAAAGGAGTCCTGAGCTGGTCTCAATTAGGTCCTCTCCTGGGTTGTGTCCATATAAGGGAAGATTGAGGAAATGTTCCTGTGTCTCTTCCCATTTTGGCTAAGAATCCAAAGAATAATTATGGAAATTAAGGTTAGGCATACTGTGTTTTAGTTAGATAGTTTTTGTGTGTAGGTTGTATATGGGATAATTATGGATTTGAGTCAGATTAAACTCTAAGGATGGAGTAAGAAAGATATCCAGCCCTCCCCCCCAGTATAGTTAGTCTCTTGCTTTGCCTAAACGTTAATTGCTTGTTAAATTCTCACTATCTCCTTTATGTTTTATTGATGAGATAATGGACTTGGGTCAGTTCTGTAACTCTGAGGATGGGTTCTGGAAGATATCCAGCCCCCCAGTAAGTTTTATTGCTTGTCAAGTTCTACCAATTAGCATTATTTATTTCTACTCAGTCTCCCCATTTGACAGCTATATCTTAGATTTATGGCCTGTTGTCTCTTCAGCCTATCTGGAATTCATCACATGTCAGAGCCCTAGTCCCTGTCATGAATCAATTGCAGTTAGATAAGGGAGTGATTCCTGCCTCCCCATTTTCTTTGACATTCCTATACACGCCTCCATACATGGATCATGAGCTAAGCAGGCAGCCTGGTTGAAACAGGATTGGATGTTAGAGTATGAGCTCACTCTGTGCATGTGAAGGTTTCCCCCCTCCTCAAAATTACTATAAAAACCTAAAAGTTTGGGCCTATCATTGCAGACTCAAATCTGTCATTGAGTTTGCCCATTCTCGTGAGAATGAAATAAATCTGTCTCTGCTTGACTTGGTGGTCTCCTCGAGTTATTTGGGCAAACTGAGGCAGTTTATCCCAAACAGTTGTAACCTTTGAGTAATCAGACCAGTGATGAAAAAGGGGAGGGTCCATTCACATTAGTGACTCGGGGATAACAGGGGCCTATGAGCCCACATTCTTTGCACCTACAAGCTGCACACTGTGTTTCCCATTCTCGAGAAAGTGACAATAAGTGAGCCTTTGACTCATCACCACTGCTGAGTAGTTCCAAAGAATTATTGAGCAGAAGTCGTTTTCCTCTCACCACTTTAGTCATGTTGTGAAAGAAAACATATACAGAAAAACCCCAGAGAAAAATAAAGAATAAAAAAGTACATTTATCCTCAGCTTTGATATAACCAAGGCCTACTTTAGTGGCTAGGACTTCTTTTTAATCAGACATCTGGGGGCCCATTACAGAGGTAAACCTGATTGGAATTCAGATGGGGCTTTGAGCCCCCCCCCCCCATGAGGGATCTCTGCCCACCAGGGGTTGTGATATTTTGGAAGCTCTTTAAATCCCCTGATGGGTTTCTGAGACCATTCCTGGGTACAGGTTCCCAAGAACATGCCCAAGCCATTACCAAACACTAGGGAATTTGTCAAGTTTAGACCAGTTTGGTGGATAAGATAAAATAGAGTCTTAGGTGTTGAGTATACAGCAGGTACTCACCAAATGCTTTTGAATTGCATGGAACTCATTAAAATGTTGCTGCAATCATCCCTTTGATAACAGATGTGTCTTCACCAAACATATCTATGTCTGTCTTTCATTCATTGCCACCCTTCTTCCAAGGGTTCCTGAGCACACCAAAGTGCCATTGCAACTAATGATTGCGGATAGACCATGGAGATTTTGCTAGTAAGATTCACTCTTAGGTCCTTTTAGTGGTATGCTGATAGGCCTGGGCACAGTTAGGGATGCTCTGGCCCTGAGGGGGACACTATGACCATGGAGAAATGCCATCAGTCAGCTTTCTGGGCTCATTTAGAAATTACTCTTTCCTTAGAGAAGCGAAGTAATTGATGAAGCAGATAGTGTTTGGTCAAACAGTTAACAAAGCAGCCACCCAGAAAGCTGGGCTCACTGAATTTACAACATGAGATTAGTTGGGAACCGGTCATGTTTGCTTTGTGGTTAGGGCCAAGTAGTGACAGGAATCTCAAGTTAGAAATGTGGAATGTTTATTATTCATATATCCAAATAGCTAACATTGTCATTGTAAAACTGCTGTAACTTTTCAGTCTTAGGTTTCTCCACACAACCCCCCCCCCACTCCCCGCTCACCTCTATAAAATTGTCATCTTTACTTTTGTTTGGGAGTTGAAGTTAAACTTCTCCTCCCAGACATACTTTTATGACTGTCTGATTAAGGAATATAACATAACCCTGCACCTCCCCAGGAGCTGAAGTCTAGGCTTCTTCTCCCATCCATGCCTCTGTGTGCCAAATAATAAAAACTTTTACTTAAATTTTAATTGTATTGTGTGGGTGAGTAATTCTTTGAAAGAGGAATGTTTTCAAGAATCCATTAAGCTGTAATATAACTGGTTCCCTGACCAGGAAAACCCTTCCTCTTTCTTCTTGCCACAACACCCTGAGGTAAGATCCTTTTTGTGTATTTTCTCCCTCATGCTCTGAACCCTCTCCCCTTATGGGGTGGCCGCCCAAGGGAAGGGAGGCTGGTCTTCATAGGGTCAAAGGGATGGTGTCTCTTTTGCAAGGACCATGGCTTGTGTCCACACAAGAGAGTAGGGGGATTCCCTGACCAGTGTGGGACTGGTGCTTGATATTTCCCTAGAAGCAGGGACAATATCTGGGTGGCTGCTTACACAGCCCTATTTCTCCTGGGCAGGGAGACAGGATACTAAAGGATTCCTCTCCTTTGAGATGCACATTGAACAATTAGGCTTAATTGGACCTTAGAAGCACTGCCTGGCATAATATCAGTTAGAATCTCAAGATTTTTGGCCATTAAATGGGACCTAAATTTTGCAATTAGACTTACTCTGCAGGCACAAGGGAAAATTCACAGAGATTCCATATAACTTAAGCTCTGCTGGTTTAAGTCTGAACTCAGAGGTGAGGGAACCATACAGAAAAACAGAAAAAAAGCCACTCCCCTTCAGAGGATTTCTGCTGTGCGATTGCCTGGTAGTGAATTCTATCTCTACTCACTCCCTCTTCTCCTCTTCCTGTTAAGGGCTAAAATTCTAGCTAAACTGTCTAAAATATCTAATGAGTGGCCACCAATAAATTATAAGTTTTAACAAGAGTTAGACTTTTAAGCATTTATTAAGGAGAATAAGAATTTGGTAAAGAGAGAAAGAAAGGCCTACAATCATCTATCTATTAAAGGGAAAGAGCATTCCTAGCTCTGCTCTCCGCCAGAATCCCCAGGAAAGAAAGCCCAAGTCAGAGCGCCCGTCTCCCCCTTCTACCTCCCACAAAGAAATGTCATTTCCTGACGCCAAAGAAAAGACTCCTGGTCTTGCCCTCAAAGACCTTCACTTCATGGTGGAGCTTTTCTACAGTAAGTCTCCAGCAGGTGGCGTCATTCCAATCGTTACAGGCCCCACTTTGTTTCTTTAAGAAACAGCCATTTCCTTGATGAAACAGTCAATAATAACAGATTATAATAACCTATGCTAACTAACAATATGTTAATAACAATATAGAAAAGGAAGAGAGGAAAGTTTTGTCCAGAGGGGAAATTTTTTGTCCTCATGAACTGACGCTTTGACATTGGTCTTGCAAAGGGAGGGCCTCTGCAGAGAGTACATGTAACAGATGGTGTATATAATAACAGAAGGAAAAGCAAACAAAAAAAAGAAACAAAACTGTTCAGTTAAAGTCTCTGAAAGTCTTTTCTCAGATGTCCTCTAGGTGTAGTCGTGGAATGGAAGTCTTTTCAGGGGTTGCTATGTGGATGCTGGTAATCAGCCAGGAAAATTTCCTACAAAACTGAGCTTAACACAACTTTAAAATAGCGTTGTCAATAATCAAATCAATGAAAGTTCTCAAAAACATGTCTAAGGGAATTCAGAATCTTAGTTGTTACACATGAAACATATAATAAAACAAAAATTGAAACATTCTTTTAAATTAATATTACTATAGTCCCCCCTTATGGAGGGTAATTGAGAAGACAATTGCTGTGATATTAATTTTTAAAAATAATTATTATCTTTATTTTATCACTTTTTGCATCATCTGCCTAATTATCTTCATGCCATTATGAGAAATTAAAAAATCTAATATAATTGGTAACAGATGTCAAGGCCAAATCCAACACAGTTATTTATCATGACACCTGAGATAATTATGGGGGTTACCACAAAACAACAGAGAAATGATGGGATATGAGCATTCCCACACTTGAGCAATATATACTGCCCATGCAGTATGCCAGGCTTAAAATAGGTGGATGGAATATATGTCCATGCCACTGAACAAATTGGAGGAAATTGAGTCAGACTGAATCAGATGCATGGGATTGAGATGTCCATGGCATCAGGCATATAGGAGGGGGCGTAGAAGCCAGGTGAAGAAAGAGATGGGTGAGATCAAAACTTCCAGCCATCTGTACAGTATTGTGGGGAAAAAGAAAAGAAAATATTAAACCAAGAGAATCCAACCTCAACATTTGTCAAAAGCCGTTCCCTCGGCCATACCTTGACTTCATGCATGTCTCCCCTCATGTGACAGTTCAATGTCTGCTCTTGCATGTATTCCTCTTGTGATTGGATGGCATCTTGGCCAACTGGCATCTGATAACTCAGAATGAATGCAATTAATGTCTTAAATGATAAGTTCCCATAATCCAAATCTCATATGGATTTAAAAATTGAGGATGATAAATGATCACAAAAAATGTGCATGTACCTTGACTCAGAATATAATACACAATTTCAAATAATACCTTTTTTTTTTACTTAGTATACAATTACTTTCGTGAACATTTGAAACATATTTAAATACAAGTTAAAGCACAACACAATGTCAAAGAAAACTTTTTTTTTTGAAAAAAGAAAACTTTTACAAATGTTCCCCTCTTTTTTTTTTGGAATATGCTTATCAAAAATAATACTTCTAGAATCAGTTTACACTTTCCATGGCAAACAATTTGCCAGGGAAATGCTTTAAAGAGTTTGATCAAATAATCAGTTGAGAGAAAAAAATAACAAAAACAAACAACTCAGGATGTGGGAGCACAATACTCCTAGAATTAACAGTGTATTATGAAATCAAAACCATCTTGCATTTTTTCAAAATTAGATAGAATGAATAGAAGAAAATACACATGGAACAATAAAAGACAATGAAATTCAAACTAGGGAAATCTAAATGAATATGAACTTAATATTAATAAGAGTATTTTAAAATATAAACTTGGTCATATGACTATAAAATGCTTTTACAAATATTCTCTTTTTTTAAAGAAAAGGCTAAGTTTAAAACACAATCTCAAAGGCATGAAAATCTCTATGAAAATAGACCCATACCGTTAATTTCAAAATGAAGATGCAATAGCATAGAAATCCTATGTAACCTCTGAACTGACATTAGTACTTTGAGTAAAGTTATAATACTTTTGATTCCAATATCTAAAATCCCCAATACTCATATCAATACCTTGCTGCTTACTTCTACATTTCTGTAAAATTTGTACCCTTCCAGGGCAAAAGAAGCGGAGTCTTGAACTATTCAGCTTAAGTTTTTCTTCTTTAACCCCTCTATATTGTCTGTCAGTCCTTTCATAATACAAATGCTTTAGAAGGTTACTAATTAAAGACAAAAGCAGATTAGCAAAATTATGAACAAAACGAGCATATCTGGAATTTAAAGGGTTTTCTAAGGTTGTCTCAGAAGCACAGCCAGGCTGGGGAAGGACTGAGCCTGAAGCTGCAAATATAGTTAGAGAAAGCTGCACATGCCTATTAGATCTCTGGACTTCCCTGGCAGGGGAAGCAATGGGCTTGGCCATGGGAGGAGTAGAAGGTGGGGTGTGGAGAGGAGGGGATGGACCAGGGCAATTTGAATCAGACTTGATTTTGAACTCAGGCCTGGGTTCCTCTTCCTCCACTTCCTCCACTGCTAGGGGCTTAAAGGCTTCTAGAGGTTGGGTCCTAGCCTCCAGGCATGCCAAATTAGAGAATCTCTTAGTATTAGATTTTGAAAAAAATGTAGGAGTCTGAGGTTTCTCTGAATAAGCATGGCTGGGAGAGGGGGAGATATTCCCTTGTGTGAGCACCTTGCTGACTCTTCTAACAAAAATAAAAATAAAAAATCCACAAAAACAAAGCATTAACATGATCTTATCTCCCATTTGTCTGGTTAAACAGACTAAAATCAAAAACAGGGTAATTAGGGAGTTGAAAAAACCCATTTGAAAATTTAAAAACAACCAATATATCATTACTTAGCAGTTTAAAGGGACAGGGTAGGGGAAATTTCTTACCCAACCAGAAGATCAATAGAGGGTGGTTCAGCTTTCCTCTTCGTGGTCGACCATCTGTTAAGGGCTAAAATTCTAGCTAAACTGTCTAAAATACCTAATGAGTGGTCGCCAATAAATTATAAGCTTTAGCAAGAGTTAGACTTTTAAGCATTTATTAGAGAGAATAAGAATTTGGTAAAGAGAGAAAGAAAGGCCTACATTCATCTATTTAGCAAAGGGAGAACACATTTCTAGCTCCCCTCTCCACCAGAATCCCCAGGAAAAAAGCTCTAGTCAGAGCTCCAGGCTCCCCCCTTCTTCCTCCCACAAGCAAACGTCACTTTCTGACGCCAAAGAAAAGACCCCTGGTCTTGCCCTCAAAGACCTTCACTTCATGGTGGAGCTTTTCTACAGTAAGTCTCCAGCAGGTGGTGTCATTCCAATCGTTATACTCCCTTCCCCCTCTCACACACAGAGTGGGCTCTAGTAAGGCCGACTGGAAAAACTCACCTGAACATTGAGAGCAGTGTCACACAGGTGTTTGTTTGTTTGTGCGTTTCATTGTCTTCTGTGTCTGTAAAGTGTTGAACTTGTTTGTCTGCAAGGAGAGTTTTTCTTTTTCCTTTTAACGGATAAAGCTCATTCTAACATCCTCTTGCCTCCCATGCTCTGGCCAGGCTGGGAAGGTCAGAATCTGACTGCGGGATCTTTTTACATCGTGAACTACTGAGTTTGAATTTGGCAATTAGAATGTGATTCTTTTCTATGCTGGGAATTAAGCCTTCTAATACTACAACTTTAATAGCTGGGAGACAATGCGAAGGGTGCATTTGATTTCTCAATTTCTAAAACTGTTCAGTAAAAAATGAAGGAGTTCCTAGCTGTGAAAAACATATTGAAAAATTTTCTTAGACACAGCGCTGGGATGTTAAAAAAGAAAAAACTTTATTCCCATTCTCTTGAGAATGGGCTCAGCCCCTAGTGGGCAGAGGAACATGCAGGCTGGAAGGGCTGTTTCTATAATGGTGATCTGGCCCCCAGGGTTACAATCTTACAGGTAGGAGCTGGCTAGTCCATCAAGGCAGGACCGCCCTTCCATTGTTCACTTCTTCCAGTGGGAACCTTTTTTGAGAATTTAACCCACACCTGTGGACATCAGCTTCTCAAGCACCTCTTTCTATTCTTCCCTCTCAGACAGTTTCAATTTTAATGAGGAGGGGGTCCACTTTTTCCTCACAAATCCCTCCTTTTTGTTTTTCAGGACTGTGCTCCCCTCAGTCCTCTTCTAGCTTCATATATATATTCCCCCCCAAGGCAATTGAGGTTAAGTGACTTGCCCAGGGTCACACAGCTAATAAGTGTCAAGTGTCTGAGGCCAGATTTGAACTCAGGTCCTCCTGAATCCAGGGCTGGTGCTTTATCTACTGAGCCACCTAGCTGTCCCAGCATCATATTTGTAAGTTCAGTAACACCCCCCACCCCCACCCCCAGTGTCCATTCAGTAAGCAATTTCATCATGAATCTTAGATGTCCCATGTAGCTGCCAGGTCTCTAGAACCACTTTCCTTGGGGGCAGTCTGGAAGATGTCTTGTCTCCAGGGCACCCCTCCAGTAGATCCATTTTCTTATAGTTCCTATTGAAAACTCAATAAAATTATAACACTAGTGCCTCTCCCATATTGTTTACAGTTTTATCCAATTCTTTCTTTAACAAACATTTTTAACAACAGGCCCAAGGATTATGTTACCTTGATACTTGCAAACTATCTCTCAAAATACCACAGAGAGCAGAACTCTTAATTCTCTCCAAACTACACACACACACACACACACACACACACACACACACACACACACACACACACACACACACACACATATAACAATTCTTTGAAAGTTCTTACTCAATTGTTAAGATATAATCCTCACACAAAATTTAGATTACAGAATACTTCCATAAGAAAAGGATCACAAATGAACTTACATAAAAATCAACTTTGACTGTAGAAAATTTAAACAGTTAACTTCAAAACAGTACATATCAAATATATAAACCAGGTTTGTATGCTCTACAGACAAGTGTTATCTCCACAAAACATTCTAAAAGTTACCCTCCTTTATTTTTCTTGAAACAAACTTGAGATGTGTTTCAAAATGCAGAAAAACTTTCCTAAGCCACCTGGAAAGGAGCCCATAAGTTATCTTTAATACAAGACAAAATTTTCATCTTTGTTTCATCCCTTTTTGCATCATCTGCCTAATTATCCTCAGGTGATTATGAGAAATTAAAGAATCTGATATAGCTGGGTGAGAATTAGAATGGAGCCCCTTGCTGGAGAGATACTATAGGGAAGCTCTGCCATGAGGAGAAAGCATATGAGGAGAAGCCATGTGACATTAGCATTCTCGAGTGACCTTTTCTGGGGTTTCAAAGGTCAGTCTGGCTTCTGGAACTTACATCTACACAAAGCACCTGTGGGACTTGTCAACCAGAGCCAATCCGAGCTTCTTCTTCTTCTTTTTTCTTTTTGTAAAAATACATTTTATTGATGCCTTTTGTCTTTACATCATAATTTCCCACACAGCCCTCCAGAATGAACCATGCTTTGTGACAAATGAAAACAATTAAATAAATTTGAAAGTGATTTTGTGTGAAAATATATAATATTCCATCCTAACAGACTCCCACATCTCTGTACCATAAAGGAGGCGTATTTCATTATTTCTTCTCTATGACCTTCACTGTTTTTCCACTGCTCAAGGGGTCAACTTCGTTTTAAGGATCTGTTCATATGCATGTTTCTCCTATTCAAACTCACTAAATTTCTATAGTCTTTGCTTAAATTTATTCTCTTGGTTCTCTTTATTTCACACTCCACCATGTTCAGATAAATCATCCTGTTTCTTTGAATTCTTCCTATTCATCATTTCATATTGCACAATAATAGTCAATTACATTGATATTTCAGAAATTTTCCAATTTTTTACAGCCATTCCCCAGTCAATGCATATTTACTGTTTCTAGTTCTTACCACCAAGAGTGGTAAGATTTCAGTGTATATTGTACTTTTGTTTCTATCTTTTGTCATCCTTTGACTGTCTCTCATGCTATTTTCACTGAGAAAAGGGAGATTTGGTCTGGATGGTAGTAGTTAGGTGATTTCCAAACTGATAAAATAACTGATTAATGGATCATTGCCCATGTGGAGGGATATTGAGTGGAATGGTAGAGGGCTGGGCTCTGTCCTTGAGTTGAAACAGACACACATATCAAGGACTTTGAAGAAGGCATAAATGTCTTGCTTATCCGATTTGTGAATGAAATGAAGCTGAGGAAATGGAAGACCGAACTGGAGTCCAAAAGATCTTGATGAGCTGAAACACTGGGCTGAAGCCCTTTGGACTTCACACACACATCGTTTCTGAGAACTGGACAGCCAATCCTGCTGTTCCTCGGACTTTCCAACACCACCTCACACCATCTTTCCTTAGTATTGCATTATCAACTTCCTCCCTGTCCCCCACCTTGTCTGATCTTGTCTCCTAAGATGATGAAACATTTCATTATTTTCTTTGATTATTCTTCAATGACAGAGACAACTCTAACTGTTTTAATGTACTCAGTTTGCTGTGATGTCACTGTAATTCACTTTCCCCGTTTTCCTGCATGCCCGCTCCAGTCCATGGAAGATTAACACTCACAATATGTCGCTGTAACTGCTTGATCCAGTCTTCCTGAACAGACAATGGTCCTAGCAAGACCAGGCCACAAAACCTGCATCGAAGAATGTTAATATCATCAGCACCATGAGGTAATGGCAGTGCTTTTTTCTTACTTCCACATCTTGATCTTCAGTTCTTTTGCTTATTATCTATGGAGTTTGGTGCCCTGTGCGTCAAACCGAGGGGACATTTCGAGCACTGCCCTGGACACGCCTCGCTCGCTCCTCGGCTCCGGGAGTGGGGGGGGGGAGGGCAATGGGACCTTCTAAACCCCAGAAAGGTCACCTCAAGCTTTCTCATCAGGGAAAATGAAAAGCTACTCAAGGTAACATGTCAATGGGGTCCAAAACAACTACTGGTTTCTTTCCTATCAGAGATGTCCTTAAAATGAAAGATTCCCAAGTATCCATGACAAGGAGAAGCAGTGACACAGGCACTGGTCCCTCTCCTCAGGTAGTGGGATGAAACATCACAACAGAAAGCACTTTGCAGGAAGGGGAATTTGACATTCTGCCTCAGCTCTGCCCTGTGCAAACGATTTCCTCCAGGTCCATGCCTTCAGCCAAGTCTGACCAGGAGCTAGGCTGGCCCTTGCACTTGCTGGTTGTCTTCTCCAAGGGGGGAGTTACAGAACTCCGTGCTCCCACTCAGTGCTGTCTGATGGACCCAGTGTCTCTGGACCTGGATTCAAAAAGACTCATGTTCCTGAGTTCAAATCTGACCTTAGACATTTACTAGCTATGGGACCCTGGTCATGTCACTTGCCGCTATTTGCCTCAGTTTCCTCATGTGTAAAACCAGCTGCATAAGGAAATGGCAAAGCACTCCAGGATATTTGCTAAGGAAACCCAAATGGGGTCATGAAGGGTCAGATGCAACTGAACCACAGAAACAAACATAAAACACACAAACAAATGATTGCTACAAAGAACTGGAGCAAAGGCCCCTCAACGTGAACTTATGCTCCCAACAAGAGAAACACTTGAGGTGGAGGCAAAGCTACCAAATGGACTTGAAATGTCACCTTCTCCTCCACTTGTATTTAGCCCTTTGTTTCCCAGGGGGCTGTGCTGCCTCCCTCTGCCTGGGGACAGGGCATGTGACAGACAAGGCTTTGTGAGGAAGGAGGGCACCTGAAGGACCAGAAAGGGGAAGCCCTGGGAGGTGTGAGCCTGCCCAGAGAGCAGGGGCTGCTCTGCCTGGGGACCAGAGTGGAAGCAGCTGCTGCTCTGAGCTGAATCCCCTGAGCAGCCTGGGGAGGTTTTTGTTCAGAGCTGAAATGCTGTGGGGGTCCAGTTTTTATCCTGCTGACAGTAATAATCTCCAGCATCCTCAGGCTCCAAGCTGCTGATGGTGAGAGTGAAATCTGTCCCAGACCCACTGCCACTGAACCGGGCAGGCACTCCAGGTGCCAGGCTGGAAGCCTTGTAGATGAGTAGCCTGGGGGCTTGGTGAGGTTTCTGATGGTACCAATGTAACCAGCTACCACCACTATCTGTCACACTCTGACTGGCCTTGCAGCTGATGGTGACTCTCTCTCCTGGAGATCCAGACAAGGAGGCTGGAGACTGGGTCAGCACAATGGCTCCTTGGGAATCTAGGGAAAAATAACAAAATTAGAAGAAGAAAGAAATGTATGAATGTCCAAGTCAAAGTGTAGGAACAACAAAGTTCTGTGGAGACCCTGAAATCCCAAATAACTGAGAAATACTTGTATTTACAATCAACATGGGACATAAACTATCTTTCCCACAGACCTCACAAGGTTTGTAATCTCAGACGTGGCCATGCTCCTCAGCCCCCATCTGCCTGTGTTGTCCCTAAGCTCCCTCACCCCTGGATCCAGGGGTCATCAGGTCTTTAATTCTTGAAAACTTGTGTCCTCCTCACCCCTTTCCTGCCCTGCTGGGTCTTACCCTGAGCCCAGAGCACCAGCAGCCAGAGGAGCTGCCATGGGGAGACCATCCTGGCCTTCAGACACCTGCAGAGAGAGCACTCAGAGCCCTGAGGGGGCAGCAAGGAGGGAGGAAGCTTTTCTACCCTGAGCAGGGCTCCCTGCAGGCCCCTGGGGCTCCATATGCAAAAGAGCCCCAGGTCTGATCTGAGCCTCCTCTCAGGACCCTGTGAGTCACCCTGAGTCACCCTGGCTGAGCCTGACTCTGGGGGAGGGGCCTCCCTCCTCTCTGTCCTCAGTGTGTGACCTCAGGAGCAAAGACAAGCTCCCGTTTGGTGTCTGATGTGGGAGTGGTTGGAGCTGACTGTGGATGAATGAGGGGAGGCTTCTCTCTGTGTCCTCATAACCATAAACGCTGGGGAAGAAAAAATGGAAAAACAGAGATAGTCCTTGATCCAGAGGTGTCCATATTATAATGGATAATGCAAAATAATGATGAATAACGATGAGGATGGGGATGATAATACAATATTTACTACTACTCCTCTTATTATTATATAGTTAGCAGTTGTTGAGTGCCATCAAGCTTGCGAAGGGCAATAAAAGTTTATGTCATCTTACCTTTCTAACTGCACTAAGAGGTAGGTGCTATTAGCTAGCAGCACTGATAGGGGATATTATTACCATTTTATGGATGAGGAAACTGAGACAGTGAGAGATGAATAAACACGGTCAGGTTTTCACCACTAGTAAATGCCTGAGGCAGGATTTGGACTCAGGGCTTCATGAATCTAGACCCTGGCCTCTGTCCACCACACCACCCATTTGTCTGGGATCTATCATTAGGGGTATCAATTTACCCAAATGTGATTTTATGGGAAATCTTCTCAAAGTAAACCATTTCCCCATGTGACTTGGCATCTTCTCCACAGTTTACAGTCCCAGGGAGTCGTCTGCAACACTTGGAGGTGAAGTAGTTGGCCAGGAACTCAAGCAGCATGGTCAGAATCAGGACTTGGTCCTGGGCTTCTTGACTGTCAGGTCAACCTTCTGTCCATCATTCCATGTTGAGTCATGTAAATCACATATATTTATAACCATGGATAACTATATTTATGTCATCCATCTTTATCATCTATAGCATTCATATCTCTACCTACCTATACTGGGAGAGGAAATGAGGACATAGAAGAGGGAGGGCTGAGGATCCTTTAGCTTATTTTAGCCAATTTAGCCTGAACATGGCAGGTTTAGTTCAGTTTGGTTGGTCCAATAAAATGGAGTCTCAGGATATCTAGCCTGTTGTCCAGTATACATTTGGTATTCAATAAATGCTTTTGAATTGAATGGAACTTATTGGCATCTTGCTGCAATCCTCCTTTTTATAACAGATGTTCTCACCAACAAAGCAATGTCTAAGTTTTTTCCATTGCCACCTTTATTCCCAGGATTGCTCAGCATACCAAAACTCCATGGCAACTAAATGCTGTGAATGTTCCTCTGAGCTTTTGCTAATAGGATTCACTCTTAGGTCATGCAGCACAAGGGGGCCCTCTGATGGTGGGCTCAGGGATTCCATCAGGCCACCAAAGGCTGCAGGAACTCCAGCTGTGGGAGCAAGGAGCTGACTATTGTGTGACTAGGAGAACAGCAATAGTTCCCTCTACTGGTTACCAGGAGGAGGAACAGGAAGCATTCTTTTTTCAAATTATCTCTCCTAGATTTATTTCCCCGGTCAGCTGTTTTTCCAAGGAGATATTTCACACTGCCCTCTATTTTTTCATTCAATTGGATTTGCTTTACTGTGTCTTGGTTTCTCATAAGGTCACTAGCTTCCTTTTGTTCAATCCTAATTCTTAGGCAATTATTTTCAGCAGACAGATTTTTTAATCTCCTTTTCCATTTGGCTTTTCAAACTCATGACTCTCCTGCATTGCTCTCATTTCTCTTTCCATTCCTTCCTCTCTTTCTCTACATCTTCTTTCTATCTCTCCTACTTTCTCTTCATAGTCCCTTTTGAGAGCTTCCATGGCCTGAGACCAGTTCATGTTTTTCTTGGAAGCTTTGGATGTTGGAGCTTTGACCCTGTTATTATCTTCTTCTTCTGAGGATGTATTGTGGTCTACCTTTCCCCCAGAGAAGTTTTCATCTCTGCCTACTCATCCTGGCTTACTATTTCTTGACTTTTTACTCCTTCTTAAAGTGTAGCACTGCTTCCAGGACACAGTGTTCGTGCTACAGCGTGGCCCAGGGGGGGATTGGGCTTTTTCTCAGCCTGCCTGGCTTGTGAGTAATCACAGCCGCTCTCTCTTTGACCCGGAAACAGAAGTCTGATTGAACTCTGATTCTCTATGGTTGAAAGCTTGGCGTGCTTTTGCCCCTTCCCCAGTGGGCCACCACCACTCGATTCAGCCCACTGGTTCAGACCCAGGGCGCTTTGCCCCAACTCCAGTAGATACTGCCTCCACTTCACCCTGTCCTACTGCCAAACCCCCTCACCAGTCCGTGGTCGGAGCCTCAGAAGCTGCTGGTGCTGAAGACTCTGACATGAACTGGAAGCAGTGTCCCTGGCTGGGTCCAGACTGCGTGCTGAGCTGTTCAGCCTGATCAGTAGGTGATCAGAATTGCCCTCTTTTGCTGAGAAATAGTCTCACTCCGCTCTTATGTGCATTAAGCTGTTCTGGGTATTGATTTTTTACCGCATTATTTGGGCACGAATGGACGGGTTTATCTGGAGCTTATGGGAGTCACAGCTTCTCCTCCGCCATCCAGGAAGCATTCGTCATGGTCATTTTTCTTTTCCCCCAAGTTCCAGCAGCAGGAATTGTTAGAGCTAGACTAGGGGACTGAGAAATCAACTAGGATGGGATTAAGGTCTAGCTATTCATTGTTACAGGGGACATGAGCTAACCAGAAAAGGTGAGCAAAGTAGTTCAGCAAGAGCGCTCTCTCTTTGTCTCTGTCTCTCTGTCTCTCTCTGTTTCTCTTTCTCTTTCTCTCTCTCTCACACACACACACACACACACACACACACACATATGCACACACACTGGGTGTTCTTTTTAGCCCCATTAGATGGTGGAAGAAGCAAGGGCTCAAATAGATTACATGGTTAGTAAGTTTCAGGTGAGAAAGGGATTAAAATTCAGGTTTTATTGGCTTCATGATCATTACTCTAGTAATCCCTTAGATGATAAATATTCGAACTAATTCTGGAAAGGAGTATTCCAATGTGACACAGAGTCTCCAGATGTGGACAAAGTTGGCTCATAACTGTTTGGGGCAAACTGCCTCAGTTTACCCAAATAACTCGAGGAGACCGCCAAGTCAAGCAGAGACAGATTGCTTACATTCCCATGGGAATGGGCAAACTCAATAACTGAGTCACAATAACTAATACATGTCTCGACCTTTTATAGGAATGTTGATCAGAGGGGAAGTCCCCACTCACACTAGGGCGAGCTCACCAATCTAACATCCAATCCTGTCTCACCCAGGGTGCATGTTTAGCTCGTGATCAATGTATGGAGACATGCATACATGTTCCAGGAACAAGGGGGGAAAGGGGAGGGGAAACAAGGTCAAACTGAAGGAAGAGGGATTGGGGGAGTGACAGTCAGATGTTTCAGATCTCACAGTTCCCACTGACTCCCCTCTCCCAGCCCCTATCTCTAAAGATATTCAACTTGAATAACAGGAAGAGTCACTCAGGTGTTTCAGCATTGTTTTATAGTCGTGTTAATTTTAGAAGGATGACAGGGTTAATATTATCTTCGGCTATGTTGGGAAATCAAAGAAATAGAATAAAGAATAAAAGAATAATCCATTGTTGGGACCGTAGGATCAAGGGGATTCTGCTCTGAGAAAAAGAGACATGTCACTTAACATCTGGTCTCAACTTAATTGCTGCATCCTGTGCTGAGCCCCGTCCTTTCTTCTTGAGTCCCAAGTATTGAATTGGTGGGCAAACTCGCCAACCCACTCAACAGGGACTGGGGTTCTGACACATGATGGATTTCAGATAAAACTAAGATGTAGCTGACAAGTGGGGAGACTGAGCAGAAATAAAAATACTATTAATTGGCAATAAAACAAAGGAGACGGTGAGAATTTGACAAGCAATAAACTTTTAAACTAACTATACTGGGGCGGGGCTGGGTATCTTCCAGACCCCATCCTCAGAGTTTAATCTGACTCAAATCCATAATCATCTCATACATAACCATTGGAATAAAGTCTGTTAAGACATCTATTTCACTGTGCTTCCTGATGCTTGCCTGGTTGGGATGTCTCAACTTTCTATGGACTCTCACAAGATGCCACCACACATTTCTATGCATGCATAAGGGCAAATCCCCCATCCCCTGCATTGTTGGTTCCCCTTGCTAACCTTTTAGAATCCCTTGTGTCAACACTTGTATAGATTTGGTGAACCAGTTTCTGGGCACATGGATTAGAGGTGACTTGTCTCTCCCAGCCATGTCACAGGAGGAGCAAATATCCTCCAGTTCACTTAACTACTTTCACCCCCCCCCCAAAAAAAGTTATTTAATTGGCTTCTGAGTCTTAACATAGTTTGCATGCAAACTGTACATACAATGATGTCTTATTCTTTTCCCTCATGGCAAGCAATACAAACAATCTTCCTTCCCATTTAGTGGCAGTTTTCCTAGAAGTTGGATCTCAGAGTTGTCTCAACTTCCTCCCAAGCTTCACTGGCATCATATGGAATATGGAAAGATGAAATGCATCCCGGGAAAATTCAGTCATTTGTAGGGTACAGAAAACTGGTCATTTGGTTAACCATAAAATCACCTTTACTATTATTCTGTCATTTTCAGTCATGTCCAACTCTTTTTGACCCTATTTGAGATTCTCTTGGCAATAATTTTGGAGTTATTTGCCATTTCTTTCTCCAGTTCATTTCACAGATGAGGAAACTGAGATAACAGAGTTAGTTGACTTGCCTAGGGTCACAGAGCTAATAAGTGTCTGAGGCCAGATTTGAACTCAGGAACATGAGTCTCCCAGCACTCTATCCACTCCAACATTTAGCTACCCCAAATGTAACTACAAAATAAATGAAAAAGAAGTTAAGGGGATGAATAGGATTTTAGAAAATTAAATGTGATAGACCTAGAGAGAAAACTGAGTAAGGATAGAAAAGAATATACCTTTTTTCTCAGCAGTACAATGACACCTACATAAAAATTGACCATGTATTATGGCACAAAAACCCCACAGTAAAATGCAGAAAGGCAGAAATAGTAAATTCATCCATTTTGGCTCAAGATACAACAAAAAAAAATATGTGTAATAAAGGTCCATGGAAAGATAGACCAAAAATTAACTGGAAACCAAATAATTTCATTCTAAAGAATGAATGGTACAAACAACAAATCATAGAAACAATCAATAATTTCATCAAAGAGAATGACAATAATGAGACAGCATACTAGCCAAAATGGTTCTCAAGGGGCAATTTCATATCTCTAAATGCCTACATGAATAAAATAGAGAAAGAGGAAACAATGAAACTAAAAATGCTAGCAAAAGAACAAATTACAAATTCCCAACTAAATACTAAATTAGAAATTTTGAAAATCAAAGGACAGAGTAATAAAATTGAAAGTAATAAAACTATATAATCAATAAATAAAACTAAGAGCTGGTTTTATAAAAAAAATAATAAATAGATAAACTTATTGTTAATCTGATTAAAAAAAGAAATAAGAAAACCAAATTACCAGTATCAAAAGTGAAAATGGTGAATTTACCACCGATGAAGAGGACATTAAAGCAATAATTAGGAATTATTTTGCTCAACTATATGCCAATAAATTTGACAATCTAAATGAAAAGGATGACTATTTGCAAATATATAATTTACTGAGATTAACAGAAGAAGAAATAAAATCCTTACATAAGCCCATTTTAGAAAAAGAAATTGAACAAGCTATCAATGAACTCCTTAAGAAAAAAGTCTCCAGGGCCAGATGGATTTATATATAAGTGAATTCTACCAAACATTTAAAGAACAATTAATTCCAACACTGTATAAATTTACAGTAATCACATGTTGTTCAACCAAGTCCAGATGGGACTATTCAGTGGTAAATATCTTGTAGCACTTAGAGGCCTAAATTTCAGTCTGAACTGTTGTGTTTAATTCCATAACCTATTGTGAATCATTGTTATTGTTTCCTTCAGTCACCCACCAAAGCAGGCATCTGCACTGGCTGTTGTCACACTGTTCTCAAGATCTTCAGCAATGTAACCTGTAATGATTGGAATGGTGCCACCTGCTGGAGAGTTGCTGTAGGAAACCATTGCCATGAGGAGAAAGTGTCTGAGGGCAAGAAATTTCCCCTACCCTGTTGTTTTAAACTGGAAAATACAGCTAATTACTGGCTGTTTTCTATTTAAATTTTCAAATGGGCTTTTTCAACTCCCTGAGTACCCTGTTTCTGATTTTAGTCTGTGTAACCAGACAAATGGGGGATAAGATCATGTTAATGCTTGGTTTTTGTGGATTTTCTATTTCTATTTTTATTTTTGTTAGAAGAGCAAGCAAGGTGCTCACACAAGGGAATAAAAATATCACCCCCTCTCCCAACCATTCCTTTTCAGAAAAACCTCTGACTCCTGCATTTTTTTCAAATTGTAAAGCTAAGAGTTTCTCTTGTTTTGCATGTCTGGAGGCAATGCCCCAATGGCATCTAGAAGCAGCGGGGGAGGGGGAAATCAGGCCTGAGTTTGAAACCAAGACCGATTCCCCGAATGTGCACCACATGGGAAAGGTGGTCCTACCCCCTCCTCTTGGGACCCTACCCCCTCCCCCTCCTCTGATGCCAACTCCTACTCCTCCCATGGCCATGCCTCTTGATCCTCCTGCCTGGGAAGTCAAGAGATCTTTGTCAGGTCCTGATCTCGAGCATGTGCACCTTTCTCTACCTGCATTTCCAGCTTCTACTCTGTTACAAGAGCAAACAGCTTTGACTCTACCCCAGCTAAGCTGTAATTCTGACTGGAACTGCTGTGGTTCCCCCAAACTAAGCTTAGAAAACCCTTTAAATTCTAGATATGCTCATTTTGTTCATAATTTTGTTAATCTGTTTTTGTCTTTAATTAGTAACCTTATAAAGCATTTATATTGTGAGAGTACCTACAGACAATATAGAGGGGTTAAAGAAGACAAACTTAAGCTTAATAAAAATGACAATAATCATCATATTTCAAGAAGACATATTTTGCAAAAATGTAGAAGTAAGCAGCAAGGTATTAATATGAGTATTAGGGATTTTAGATATCAGAATCAAAAATGTTCTAAATTCACTCAGAAAAATAATGTCAGTTCAGAGGTTACATAGGATTTCTATGCTATTACCTCTACATTTTGAAATTAACAGTATGGGTTTGTTTTCATAGAGATTTTCATGCTTTTAAGATTGTGTTTTATACTTAGCTTAAAAAAGGGAGAATATTTGTAAAAGCTTTTTATAGTCATGTGAACAAGTTTATATTTTGTAATACTCTTATTAATGTTAAGTTCATATTCATTTAGATTTCCCTAGTGTGAATTTCATTGTCTTTCATTCTTCCATGTGTATTTTGTTGTATTTGTTTATCTCTATTTTAAAACAATGCAAGTTGGTTTTGATTTCATAATACAATGTTAATTCTGGGAGTATTGTGCTCCCACATTCTGAGTTTGTTTTGTTATTTTTTTCTCTCAACTGGTTATTTGATCAAACTCTATAAAGCATTTCTCTGGCAAATTGGTTGCCATGGCAAGTGTAAATTGATTCTAGAAGTATAATTTTTGATAAGTATATTAAAAAAAAGAGGGGAACATTTGTAAAAGTCTTCTTTTTTTAAAAAAAAAGTTTTCTTTAAGATTGTGTTGTGGTTTTGTTTTTTTGTTTTTTTGGTGAGGCAATTGGGGTTAACTGACTTGCCCAGGGTCACACAGCCAGTAAGTGTTAAGTGTCTGAGGCTGGATTTGAACGCAAGTTCTCCTGACCACAGGTCTGGTGCACTATTCAGTGCGCCACCTACCTGCCCCCAGTATTGTGTTGTCTTTTAACTTGTATTTAAATATGTTCCGATTTTTCACAAAAGTAATTGTATACTGAGTAAAAAAAAAAGAGGTATTATTTGGAATTATTGCATAATTGTATATTATATTCTGAGTCAAGATACATTCACATATTTTGCGATCATTATTACTTTCAATTTTTAAATCCATATGAGACTTTGATTGTGGGAACTTATCATTTAAGACATTAATTGCCTTCATTCTGAGTTATCAGATGCCAGTTGGCCAAGATGCCATCTGATCACAAGAGGAATACATGCAAGAGCAGACATTGAACTGTCACATGAGGGGAGACATGCATGACGTCAAGGTATGGCTGAGGGACCTGCTTTTGACAAATGTTGAGGTTGGTTCCTGTAACGATTGGAATAACGCCACCTGCTGGAGACTTACTGTAGAAGAGTTCTGCCCATGAAGTGAAGGTCTTTGAGGGCAAGACCAGGAGTCTTTTCTTTGGCATCAGGAAGTGACGCGGACTAGTGGGAGGAGGAAGGAAGAGACTGGCGCTCGGTCTCGCACGCTCTTTCCTTTGGACTCTGGTGGAGAGCGGAGCTAGAAATGTGCTCTCCATTTAATAGATAGGAATCTAGGCCTTTCTCTCTCTTTACCAAATTCTTATTCTCCTTAATAAATGCTTAAAAGTCTAACTCTTGCTAAAGCTTATAATTTATTGGCGACCACTCATTAGATATTTTAGACAGTTTAGCTAGAATTTTAGCCCTTAACATTCCTCTTGGTTTAATTTTTTTACTCACAATATTGTTTAGATGGCCAGAAGTTTTCATCCCACCCATCTCACTTCTACACCTGGCTTCTATGCCCCCTCCTATATGCCTGATGCCATGGACATCTCAATCCCATGCATCTGGTTAAGTCTGACTCAGTTTCCTCCAATATGTTCAGTGGCATGGATGTATATCCCATCCACCTATTTTAAGCCTGGCATACTGCATGGGCAGTACATATTGCTCAAGTGTGGGAATGCTCATATCCCATCATTTCTCTGTTCTTTTATGGTAACCCCCAAAATTATCTCAGGTGTCATGATAAATACAGTGTTGGATTTGGCCTTGACATATGTTACCAATTATGTTAGATTCTTTAATTTCTCATAATGGCATGAGGATAATTAGGCAGATGATGCAAAAAGTGATGAAACAAAGATAAAAATTATTAAAAAAAATTAATATCACAGCAAACGTCTTCTCAATTTACCTTCTACAAGGGGGGACTATAGTAATATTAAGTTTTAAAGAATGTTTCAATTTTTGTTTTATTACATGTTTCATGTATAACAACTAAGATTCTGAATTCCCTTAGACATGTTTTTGAGAACTCTCACTGTTTGATTTGATTATTGACAAAGCTATTTTAAAGTTGTGTTAAGCTCAGTTTTGTAGGAAGTTTTCCTGGCTGATTACCAGCATCCACACAACAACCCCTGAAAAGACTTCCATTCCACAACTACACCCAGAGGACATCCCGAGGACCATCTGAGAAAAGACTTTCAAAGACTTTAAATGAACAGTTTCATTTTGTTGTTTTTCTTTTTCCTTTCTGTTATTATATGCACCATTTGTAACATGTATTCTCTGCAGAGGCCTTCCCTCTGCAGGCCAGTGTCAAAGCATAGGGTATTATATTCTGTTATTTTTGACTATTTCATCAAGGAAACACCCTGTATCTTGAAAAAAGAAAGGGGGGACTGTAAGGATTGGAATGACACCACCTGCTGGAGCAAAGCCTGAGAGCAGCAGCAGACAGCCTCACAGCAGGGGGCTTGCAGCAAGGCTCTAAGCCTGGGGCAATCCACCAGTGAGCCCCTCCTTCTGTAACCATTAGCCCCCTAGGCAAGTGAGCATTCTGGGTAGCATGGCAAGGCCCTGCCCCCACTACAAGCCACCAGGGAGTCCTTGAACCCATTGTTGACCTGTAGTGTGGTCCCCCCTGGAGGTATTCTGACAAGGAGGTCCTGCCCCTGGGACCTGCCAGCAGAGAGACTCTATTTCCATAACAACCCAACAAGCCTGCCACCTACTCTCCTTGGACTCCCCCAAACCTGGTGGGGGTACACTCCAATCCTCACAAGGACACCCATTAGCCTGAGTCAGCCAATAAGGACATGATACTACCAGATGCAGTAAATGATGAGGCCCTCACTGAGGGGGTGGCTGGGTGAGTGGGGGCATTCACCTTGGCTCTTAGCCTGGCTCAGGACATGAGGAACCCAGCCCTGTGAGGCCAGGTTGTCCAGGCCTGGAGAAAAAGGAATCTAGTCTATATCATGGTAGCCAGATGGTGCAGTGGAGGGAGCTCCGGGTGTGGAATCAGAGAATCATGTTTCTGAGTTTAAATCTGACTGTAGACACTTACTTATTATTTGACCCTGGGTAAGTCACTTAATCCCTGTTTGCTTCAGTTTCTCATCTGTAAAGCCAGCTGGATAAAGACATTGCAAGCCACTGCAGGATCTTTGACAAGAAAACCTAGGGGGGTCACAAAGGGTTAGACAACACTGAATGACTGCAACAAACGAGGAAACAAATTATTGCTACAAAGAACTGCAGCAAAGGCCCCTCAACATGAAATGAGCTCCCAAGAAGAGAAACACTTGAGGTGGAGGCAAAGATCTCAAGTGGACTTGAAATGTCAGCATATCCCCTCTTTGGATTTTCCCCTTTGTCTCCCATGGGGCTGTGCTGCCTCCCCTCTGCCTTGGGACAGGGATGTGATAGACAAGGCCTTGTGAGAAAGGAGGGCACCTGAGGGACCAGAAAGGGGAAGCCCTGGGAGGTGTGAGCCTGCCCAGAGAGCAGGGGCTGCTCTGCCTGGGGACCAGAGAGGAAGCAGCTGCTGCTCTGAGCTGAATCCCCTGAACAGCCTGGGGAGGTTTTTGTTCAGGCCTGAAGCACTGTGGGAGGTGTTCCATAACTATGCTGACAGTAATAATCTCCAGCATCCTCAGGCTCCAAGCTGCTGATGGTGAGAGTGAAATCTGTCCCAGACCCACTGCCACTGAAGCGGGCGGGCACTCCAGATGCCAGGCTGTTAGCATAATAGATGAGGAGCCTGGGGGCCTGGCCAGGTTTCTGCTGGTACCAATTAAGGTAGTTACTTACACTCTGACTGGCCTTGCAGCTGATGGTGACTCTCTCTCCTGGAGATCCAGACAAGGAGGCTGGAGACTGGGTCAGCACAATGGCTCCTCGGGAATCTAGGAAACCAATAAAAGTAGAGGAAGACAGAAATGTGTGAGTATTTAATTTAAAGAATGTGGATGAGACAATTGTGTGGAGACCACTGCAATTCCAAATAACTGACAAATACTTGTATTTCCTGTCAATATGGGACATAACTCATCTTTGCCACAGACCTCACAATATAATCTGTTGCCTGTCCATGCTCCTCAGCCCCCATCTGCCTGTGTTGTGTCTAAACTTTCTCCCCTGATGACCCAAGGGGTCATCAGGTATTTAATCCCTGAAAGACTGTGCCCTCCTCACCCCTTCCCTGCCCTGCTGGGTCTTACCCTGAGCCCAGAGCACCAGCAGCCAGAGGAGCTGCCATGGGGAGACCATCCTGGCCTTCAGACACCTGCAGAGAGAGCAGTCAGAGCCCTGAGGGGGCAGCAAGGAGGGAGGAAGCTTTTCTACCCTGAGCAGGGCTCCCTGCAGGCCCCTGGGGCTCCATATGCAAAAGAGCCCCAGGTCTGCTCTGAGCCTCCTCTCAGGACCCTGTGATCCACAGGGAGTCACCCTGGCTGAGCCTGACTCTGGGGGAGGGGCCTCCCTCCTCTCTGTCCTCAATGTGTGACCTCAGGAGCAAAGACAGGCTCCTGTTTAGTGTCTGACATGGGAATGGTTGGAGCTGGTTTTTGATGAATGAGGGGGGGCTTCTCTCTGTGCCTTAGAACTAGATTCCCCATAACCAGGAGAGAGCTCCCAGCCCTGGGGAGGGGGCAGAGGTGGCAGGAGTTCACAGCTTGTAGGCCTTGGAGGGGCCTCACCTGCCTCTGCTCATGCACCTGGTCTTCTGCTGCCCCCTGCTGGTGAAGTTGTGGATTCAAGGAGACAGAGAGGAGGGGCTGGCTGACACTGGACAGATTTTAGCCTGGACCACTGGGAAAAAACTAGTAGAGCCTCTTTTCTGGGTGAATGGGTTTTGTCCATCACTACATGAGATTACTGCAGTTGGTTTAAGTTTTGTGGAAGAAAAGGTGATGTCTCTTCTTGTCCCATTTTCCCATTCCAGGCATGCACTGGAGATAAGGACCCCTACTAGGATGGATCCCATCTCCTGGCTGTGACCCGGGCAAATCTGTGCCCAATGTGAGACTGTGAAAGTGAGGGGGACTGACTTACAAGGAAACTGGAGTCATTCACTTCTGGCTAATCCCTTCTGTCTTGGGGGATTGAAAGATCCCCCTGTTTGATTCACTTGCCTCGAGTCTTTTCAGTCTCATCAATCAACAGTTAAGAAATATTTGAAAATCTCCTCATAGGTTTTGAAAATATTTAATTTTTTATAATTATATTTTTTCAATTATTTAACCTTCTTTTTAAATATTTTGATTTCCAAATTTTCTATTTCTCTCATCCTCCCCCTCATTGAGAAGGTATAGAATTTGATATATGCTATTCATGTACAGTCAGATAAAACATATTTCCAGGTTAGTAATGTTGTGAAAGATGACATAGACCTAATGAATGAATGAATGAAGAAGGAAAGAATAAAAATCTAGGCTTTCATTTGCTTTTAGATACCATCATTTGAAAAAGCCCTTATTAAGCTATGGAAAAAAATGAGCACTAAATGTGAGGGAGAGAAATGTGAAAGCAGAAATTGTCCAGGATCCAAATGTATTTGTATTCTAATGGATGGTGCAAAATAACATCATAACGATAATGATAATAATAATAATAATAATAATAATAATAATAATCAAGGCTATTGTTATTAACACATAGCTTTCATTTATTAAGTGCCCTCAAGTTTGCAAAGGACATTAAAATTTTATCTCCTTTTACCTTCATAATTGAACTAAGATGCAGGTCTTATTAGCCAATAGCACTGACATGGGGTACTATATCCACTTTACAGATGAAGAAACTGAGAAAGTCAGAGGTGAATGACATGGTCAGGGTTTCAGAGCTAGGACCAATCTGAGTCAGGATTTGTACTCAGGTCTTCCTTAATCTAGACCCTGGCCTCTGTCTGCCACATGATCTAGTTGTCTGGGATATATCAGTAGAGATATTGGTTTATCTAGATGTGATTTGATGGGATAAGTTCTCAGTGAAAACATCTGCCCATGCAACTTGGTATCTTCTCCACATTTTACAGTCCCAAGGAGTTGTCTGCAGCACTCAGAGGTTAAGTACTTGCCCAGGAACTCAGGTGTCCTGGGTCAGAATCAGGACTTGGTCCTGTGTCTCTTTTGTTTGTTTGTTTGTTTGGTTGTTTTTTTTGCAGGGCAATGAGGGTTAAGTGACTTGCCCAGGGTCACACAGCTAGTTAAGCGTCAAGTCCTCCTGAATCCAAGGCCAGTGCTTTATCCACGGCACCACCTAGCTGCCCCTTGGTCCTGTGTCTCTTGACTCTCAGGTCTCCTCTCTGCCCGTCATTCCATGTTGACTCATCTAGATCATATACATTTCTGTCATTGACAACTATATTTATATCATCTATCTATGTTATTTATATTATCTGTGTCCCTACCTACCTATCCTGGGAGAAGTAATAAGGGCAGAGAGAGAAGAGGGAGGCTGAGGATTTCTGAATGTATTTTGGGAAAGAAGGGCCTGACCCTGCCAAGGAGATTTGGGGAAAGACTGTCAGCCTTGAAGTCTGTCCTGGCTAAGTGTCACTTCTGCCCCTTATTGGCTGTGTGACATTGATCAGACTCTAAACCTCTCTGAATTGAAAAAATGATGAAAACTGAGTTGGAAGGACTTGTTGAAGGTTTCTACCCTAACCTTGTCACTATTGCATGACTGAGGCAACAGGATTTCACTGTGGATCAGAACTAATAAAGCTCAGAAATAAGCTTTATCATCCTGAAGTACCAGGTCACCAGAAACTATTTTCATTCTCTCTCTTCCACACGGGACCAAAGTGATATTCATTAAATCCGTGTGTGTCACTCTCTTACTCAGTAATCCCCACTGCCTTCCTATTCACTCTGGGATAAAACACAAAGTCCCCAACCTGGCATCTCACATTCTCCACCGGGCGGCTCCCTCCTCCCTTCCCAGGCTCATGTTATATCACTGGGCTCTGTGTCCTCTCCGTTCCAGTAACACCAGCATGCTGGCTCTTCCTGCACACAGCCTTCCCTCATGTATTACCAGGCCCTGCACAGGGGGCTCCTTCAGAGGGCCAGGCAGGCCCCCCCACCTCCACCAGGCAGGACCCCCAGCTTCCTTTGGAGCACAACTCAGGTCCCATCCTATGGGGAGGCCTCTGCTTCTCCTCCCATACATGGCTGCCTTCCCTCCTTAAATTCCTCCTTAGTAATTTTAAGTTTCCTTCTCCCGATTGAATGTCAGATTCCAAAAGAGCAGGAAACATTCTGCTGTGGTCCTTGAATCCCCAGCTTCTTGTGGATAATTGTTGTTTAATCTTGTTTTAAAATCTGATGTTTGTTTACTTATGAGGACAGCTCCTGATGGGATGGGGACTGTGCCCTTCGGGGAGTGACTGACTAGGAGGCAGAGGACTGGAGGCCTGGCTCATGAACTAAGAGCTGAGGGGTCAGGGAGCATCAGTGTTGTCACGTGTGCAGAGCCAGACCAGAGCCCACCTCTGAGTCCTCCGCTGAAGGAGGACTGAGTGTGTCCAGCAGATTCAGGAATCTGAGGTCAGGGCCTGAAATTTTGGTTGGTTGATTGGTTTTTAACGGCACTCTCACTAGGCTCAATTAGGACATGTCTTCCCTAGGGTCTATTGGCTGCTCTCCCTCTGGGGCTCTGGAGGAAGCAGCAGCTGCCCTGGGTTTCGAGGCTGCACAGCCTGGGCAGGTTTCTACAAGGGGCTGGAGCTCTGTGGGAGGGTAGTCATAATCATCTTGACAGTCAGAATGTGCAATGACTGCACTGCTGATTGTGAGAGGATCATCTGCCCCAGACCCATTGGCACTGACATGGGCAGGCACCCCAGAGTTCAGCTGGCAGCCCAAGAGATCAGGAGCTTGAAGGACTGTCCAGGTGGCTGCTGGTGCCAGGCTGGGTCCCTGAGGACATCCCTGTGTAAGAGGGTCTCATTGGCCCTGTAGCTAATGGTGACCTTGTCTCCGGGAGGCACAGACAGGGAGGATGGAGACTGGGCCAGCACAGAAGCTGTGCTGAATCCTTAGCTGGAAAAGAGAAAATGAGGAGCACATATTGAATAAAGAGCCACATCTCAGATGTGAGGAAGTAAGTTACCAGGGTGCTCCCTTCCTCCCTGGCAGTGAGTTCTCTGGCTGGTCTGAGGAGCTCTTCCATTAACTCCCCCCAACCTTCCACTACACACTCATATTAATAGTCTGGGAAACTCCTCTCAGACATCCCCAAGTGTCAGCCTGTGGCCTGTCTCTTCTTCTGAGCCCAGAGCACCAGGAGCCAGAGGAGCTGGTGTGAGGACATCATCGTGTCCCTTGAAGACCTGCAGGAGGAGAGGTCTGACCTCAGAATGAGACAAATGACGATGCCTCCCCCAGTCTGGAGGGAGGCAAGGTTAATTGACTATCTCTATGCAAGACATTTTCAGATTGTAATGATTGGAACTATGCCACCTGGTGGAGACTTACTGTAGGAAAGCTCCACCATGAGGAGTAGGCATCTGAAGGCAAGCCATGTGGCTTTTCTTTGGCGTCAGGAAGTGATGTTTGCTTGTGGGAGGAAGATGGGGCGAGGCTGGCTCTCTGGATCTCTTTCCTGAAGACTCTGGTGCAGAGTGCAGCTAAAAATGCACTCTCCCTTTGATAGATAGATGAATATAGCTCTTTCTCTCTTCACCAAATTCTTATTCTCCTTAATAAATGCTTAAGTCTAAACTCTTTCAAAGCTTATAATTTATTGGCAACCACTCATTAGATATTTTAGACAGACTAGCTAAAATTTTAGCCCTTACAAGATGGAGAAGTCCTGCCCTCAATCCTCAGTGCCAATAACCCGAGGAAGGCTGCACCAGCTCAGTGCTATGTGTGGAGGAGGGTTTGAATCATTGTGGGCTGACTTCTCCTTGCCATGCCATCTCTCTCAAGCCAACCTAGAGTATCCCGTGGGAAGGCCACAGCAGGTGACTGGTTGTGCTATAAACAAGGGAGGTCTCTTTGTCTTCCCAGGGAGACTAGATTATTCTTGGTCTATACCAAAGAATCAACCAAATAGAGAGACAGAAATGTGGACATGAGACAGTGAGGGAAACAGAAAAGAGAAAAAGTGTTGGGTTAGCTTTTAATTTGGGAAGAGGAAAAAAGATAAACTTCAAAGAAAATGGAAAGCAAAGCCTGAGAGTAGGAGAGAGAAAATTCTCTTTAGAAGGTCAGGAATGGAATTCTGGGCTGACAATGCTGGGCTGCACAGACCCCATTGGGGCACTGGAAGTAACCGTTTCCAGGCTAATCTCTGCCTTCCTCCTCTGAAACACCTCTATATGCTCACAATTTTCTATTCCTTTTTTCCTTATGTCTCAATGCTCCTATATCTATTTTCCAATCACCTTATCACTTTTGCTATTTGCATTCTTTTCCTCAATCTCAGAGAACCAATTAGCCAGTCTCCTGACCAACACCAAGGCCTCATCTTCGGCCCCTGGTCCTACTCCTTATCTTCTCCTCTGACATCTTGCCCCTGCCATCATTCCTCTCTCTCTCTCTCTTTCTCTCTCTCTCTCTCTCTCTCTCTCTCTCTCTCTCTCTCTCTCTCTCTCTCGCTCTCATTTTCTTTTTTTAGTATTGATATTTATTTATTTAGTACAAAAGATTTGTGAGAACTGTGAGATATGCCCTGAAGGGAGAGGGAGAATCTGGGAAGGAGCCAACATGTGGAGGAGGCAGCACCTCAATTGTATCTTTACCCCAAGCATTCTAGACTAGAGACTTTGAGGAATTTCCTCCTGGGTGTTATCTGGGATGCTTTCTTAGTCCAATGGAGATATTTCACTCTACGCAGGTAAGTTCATTCACTCTGTGTATTGTCAGATATATTGAGATCTGTACCAGTATTCTGTTTTCTGTTTATTACCAGCTTGGATAAAAGGGTCTATTTAATGTTTACTCTGTTTGGTCTCTGGGGAATTGGCATTTGGTTGGAAGGGATTCAAGTAAAGTGGGAAGGGTAGTTATAACTGTAACCAATCATGTGCCCCTCCTACCCCAGTGGACATTGCTGAGGACTCTGAATCCAAAGAAACTGGGAATAGCCTTGCTTCCAGCCCAGTGCCCTCAGCTCATTTGACTCCACTTCATAATTCTGCCCCCCCCCCACCAGCCTGGCCTGGTCCATTACCATTCTTTCCCCTGTGTATAGAATTCGTTGTTATTTGAGGTTTTTATGATGCAATGTTTTGGCTAGAATTTAAAAAACCCCTGAGAATGCACTGGCCTGGGGCTCAGGTCAGTGCTTCTGCAAACTGCAAGGTGCCCCACACACTGGTTGTAGCTATTGCCATGGCACTGGCACCTCACGGCATCACCATTCGCTGATGCCTACATGGGCCTGGCAAAATTATAATGACGGGAAGCCCAGTGAGGGCAGTCATGAGACTGTCAGTCAGAGTTCGAAGCCAATTGGCTTGGGGCTGTGTGTGGTCAGCCTGGGGTCTGCTGGGAAGAAAAGAGGTTTTTCACCATTCTAACTTGAAGTTGGAAGGCGAGAGGACGCTGCTGTGTGTTCTCAGAAGATTCCTGGGAGGTGGTGTTGTTCAGGTTGTATTATTTCCATTTCCCCATTTTATTTCCTTTCCCTTAATCCTACTGATCCTATTTGTGTTGTTTTTTTTTAAGTTCAATCTTGTTAAATACATCCTGCTATGTTTTGAGGGAGGCTGTCAGTCTCCTTCCTTGCCCAAATATTGTGGCGAGCTGCCTAGCTAACACTCCCCAATTAAAAATTGGTCCCTACACCTGTAAGGAGGTCCTGTGATTAGGAATCCACAGGACAACACATTGTCCTTTGCTCAAGGCAGAATCTCTAAAGCTCTGGGTCCCTGTTAGGGCTTTCTAAGTGATAGGTTTTGTGGGAGAACAAATACAACTAGGATCCGTCTATATTAGGTGAAAAACTAGGGGTTACATAGCTTGAAAAAGAGAAGACTGAGGGACAAATGTCTGTCCTCTAAAAGGGGAAGGGGTTGCCTGTCTTCCTGAATCAAAGCTCAAATATAATATTTTTTTCATTGTGGGGCAGAATACCCAGTGCTCACTGGCCAGGGCTCAGAGACCCAGCAAGATGTATTTATTATGGAAAATGGGGGGAAGGTAGTAAGGAGACAGGTTATTAAGGGTTTTAAATGCCACAGAGTATTTTATGTTTCATCTAGGAGGTAGCAAATGGGCACTGGCTGTAATTGAATGTGTGTGTGTGTGTGTGTGTGTGTGTGAGTATGAGCATTTTAGGAAGGCCAGTTTGACAGCTGAGAGGAAGACTGATTGATAATTATTTTCCCACACAAGAAATGAAAGAATTTCTCAAATTTAGTCTAGTTTGATTGATCTGATAAAATGGAGTCTCAGGACACCTAACCTAGTGCTGTGTATACATCAGGTGCTCTAGAAATGCTTTAGAATGGAATCAAACTCATTAGAATCTTGCTTCAACCATCCTTTATATAACAGATATCCTCACCAAACAAAATAAGATCTAAGTTTCATCCATGGCCACCCTTGTTCCAAGGATTGCTGAGGACACCAAAACTCCATGGCAAGTGAAGTTTGTGAACTGTCCATGGTGCTTGTGCTGATAAGATTCACTCTTAGGTCATGCAGCACAAAGGGGCCCTCTGACTGTGGTCTCAGGGATTCCATCAGTCCACCAAAGCCTACAGGGACTGACTCCAGCTATGGGAACAGGGAGCTGGCTAGTGTGGGAATATGAGAAGAGCAATGGTGCTCTCTGCTGGTCATAGAGAGGAGTGACAGGAGGCATTCTTCATAGTCTTCATCCTTTCTCCAAGTTCTAGCAACGGGGATTGTTAGAGCTGGAATAGGGATGTGAGAAATCACCCAGAAGGGGGTCAAAGTCCAGGCATTCATCATCACGGTAGACATAATTTAGCCAAGTAAACTGAGCAAAGTAGTAGAGCAAGGGCTTGCATATGTACAGTAATGTGTCTTTTGTAAAGCACTCAACAGTTGGTCATAATCCTTATAATTACCTTGGAAAAGTGGGTGCTTGTATTATCCTCATTTGATGATGGAAAAAGTGGAGTCTCAGCGAGGTTATGCGGTCATTAAGTTTCAGGGGAGAGGAGGATTTAAATCCAGGTATTCATGAATCAGACCCATTACTCTATTAGTCTATTAGCTGGTAAATATTACAACTGATTCTAGACAGGATTATCCCAGCGCAACATGGACTTTCCAGATCTGGGGAAAGTTGGCTCATAACTTTAGGAAAAAATCTGCTAACACATCTACGTAACTATTCATCTACATGATTATTCTAATGCTTGCCTGGTTGTGAAGGGGCAACTTTCTAGGTACTCTCACAAGATGCCACCTGTGGCATTACAGGGGGCACATCCCCCATCTCCTATGTGGCAAAAAGATCACCCCTATAATGGAGGCTTTGAAAAGCCAGGGTATTATTACTCCATGTCATCACTCTCCATGCAATACTCCCATTTTGCCAGTTAAAAAACCCAAGCCTGGGCCAGATGGTAAACCTGTTTATCATTTTGTGCAAGATCGTAGAGTGATTCATAATTATGTTATTCCTAGACATGCTATAGTTCCAAACCCGGCTACAATAATTTCATCCATTCCCTATGAATCTACATGTTTCACAGTGGTAGACCTCTGCTCTGCCTTTTTCTCCATACCAGTACATGAGGACTTCCAATATTTATTTGCTTTTACCTGGAAAAATAGACAGTGGACCTGGACTAGACTCCCACAGGGATTTGTAGACAGTCCCACATTATTTTCCCAAATTTTACAGCAGGATCTGGCCTCCATTACCTTTAAAGGCTCCACACTAGTACAATATGTTGATGACTTACTTTTGGCCTCTCCTAATGCTGAAATTTGTCAGGAAGATACCGGTCACTTACTGCTGGAGCTGCACAAGAGAGGACACAAGGTTTCCAAGTCAAAGGTACAATGGTGCTTGCCCCAGGTAGAATATTTAGGATTTATTCTGGCTGCTGGAACTCGCTCTGTCTCTTCTAAGGGAGTCCAGGCCATTCAACAACTCTCTGCCCCCACTACTAAGAGGCAGTTGAGAGCCATTCTGGGAGCAGCCCACAGGACACAAGCCTTTTCAGATCAAAGGCTGGCTAAGTATGAAATAACCCTGTTAGGTAATGAGAATATCACTTGAAAACGCTGCACAGTTCTCAATCCAGCAACGCTACTCCCTAACTTACCATTCTCAGGGGAACCATTGCACGACTGTGCTTCTTTAGTTGATATGGCTGAAAAACCCCGTGATGATCTTTTTGATACACCTTTAGAAAACCCTGATCTTGTCCTCTATACAGATGGTTCCTCAGTTATGAGAGAGGGAACCCGTTTTACTGGAGCTGCTGTAGTTTCTGATTATGACACCCTCTGGGAAGCTTCTCTGCCTTCCCATTTTAGTGCACAGGTTGCTGAACTTGTGGCTCTCACACAGGCCTGTAATATAGCCAGAGGTAAGAGTGCCACTATTTTTACTGACTCGAAATATGGCTTTGGCATATGCCACTTTATTGGTATGATTTGGCATCAAGGAGGCTTCCTAACATCCTCGGGCAAGACTATTGCCAATGGGGACCTTATCAAGGACCTCTTAGATGCCCTGAAACTGCCTTCTTCCCTAGCCGTCGTACATTGCCCTGCCCACACAGGGAATAGTGATCCTGTTTCAAAGGGAAATGCACGAGCCGATTCTGCAGCCAAGCTTGCTGCATTAGAAGCTCCTGAACATGTATTTAACCTTTCACCTTCTGAGGATATTCCTTCCAACCTAACCTATGACGATTCTGAAGTAGAAAAGTGGAAAAAGAAATTTAAGGCGAAACAGATCAACGGCATCTGGGTGTCTCCAGAAGGTAAGCCATTTCTTCCCCGGAAATTCTACCACCAGGTATGCCTCTCTGTTCACAGAAAAGGCCATTTTGGTACACAAGGCATTGTAGACTCTATTAAGAGAACCTGGATAGCACCAGATGTGACTAATACAGCATCTCGAATCTGCTCGAATCTGCTCGGGCTGCTCCACATGTCAGTCTTATAATCAGTATGCTTTTAAGGCCAAAGCTTATGGAGGCCGTCCTCTAGCATATACACCTTTTGAGCACTTACAAATTGATTATATTACTATGCCAAAAGCAGGACATTATAAATTTTGCCTTGTTATAGTTGATCAGCTCACTCAGTGGGTGGAGGCCTTTCCCAGCCCCCAAGCCACAGCTGCTTTTGTTGCCAAAATTCTTCTTAAAGAGATAGTACCTCGTTTTGGACCACCAGCCCGCATTGATTCTCACAAAGGCACACATTTCACTGATTCGATTTTATCCCAAATCTACTCTTTCTTGGGAGTGACTCCAAAATTCCACACGCCCTACCATCCACAAAGTTCAGGCCAAGTCGAACGTATGAATAAAGAGCTTAAGAGCATGATTGGCAAATTATGTACTGAAACCCATTTGAAATGGCCTGATGTTCTACCATTGGCATTATTCTATCTACGCAGTAGACCAAGGGGAGAACTTCATATATCTCCTTATGAAATGCTTTTTGATCACCCTCCTATCCAAGCTAAAACTTTTTCCCCGGTTTATACATCACTGGTGGGAGGTGATACTTCTGTTGCCTCCTATATACAGGAATTACAGACCAGGCTACATAAACTCCATGAGGCAGGAGCTGTGGTCCAGGCAGGCCCATTAGACTTTTCATTGCACAGCCTCAACCCAAGAGATAAAATATATGTAAAGAATTTTCAGAGAACCAGTGGAACCCAACCTGCCTGGGAAGGACCTTTTCAGGTATTATTGACAACTCCTACTGCCATTAAAATTGGTGAAAAAGACTCATGGATTCATTGCTCTCATATAAAGCCTGCATCATTCATAGGTGAAGAGATTTCAGATAGACCTGAGGTAGATGCTAAAAAGCTAAAAACCCTAACGATAGCAACTGTTAAAGAGCAAAGAGAGTTCAGAGGAAACAGGCAGTTCCCATTTGATAATCCCACTGATCAGTTAAATGCTTTGGGACTCAGTCTTCGTAAAGTATCAGGAGACGGAAATTGCCTTTTTAGGGCTTTAGCAGACCAGCTAGAAGGTCACTGTAGAAATCATCTCAGACACAGACAAGAAGCTGCTTCTTATATGATTAACCATAGACAAGAGTTTGAGTCTTTTATAGTAAATGACTCCCCTTTTGAAGAATATGTTGACGAATTAAAGAAATTTGGAAAGTGGGGAGGAAATGATACGATTGTAGCATTTGCTAAGCAGCATCAGCTGAATGTGGTAGTTCATCAGTTAAATCAGCCTTTATTGAAAATCAGTGGCACAGACAAAACTGATGCTAGAGAACTCCACATTTTCTACCATAAAGAACATTATGACAGCATTAGAAAGATCAATGACAATTCAGAAACCCCTGCCACTTTGCCATGCAGAGAATTGGGGAACCAGTTAAAACAATGTGGCATACCCCAAATTCTAGCAGCTTAAATACCTTAAAATTTAACAAGCATTTCCTTCTACAGGCAAACCACTGAAGCACATGGCCTAGTTTTCTGGCCCACCTCAATTTCCCCCACCCTTTCCCTACCCTATACCTATTTCTTTTTAATCCTTTTTGTTTTGTTTTTACTTTTGAAAGGCACTGAAAAGACCTGGAATTCACCACACCTTTAAATTCTTTAAGAGCACAAAAGATTCTTAGCGAATCTTTTGCTTTTTATTTTTGGTTTTCGGTTTTGCTTTGTTTTGACTTTTGTTTCTTTTGCTTTTCTTTAAAAACCCGATTTTGTAAACTAAGTGACTTTTCAAAGACATTTTAAGTATATGCTGTGGGTGAGGCCATCAGACCTCAGAAGCTACCAGAATTCTTTTTTTTTACTCTTTCTTTTTGAGAGACGGTTATAGAACCCTATTGCTTGATACCTCACTGAAAACATTGAATATTGAATCTTGCTAATTGAAGTCTTATTTCTTTTTGATGAATTAATCACCACTTTAAGTATCTGCTACTGTTATCCTAGAGAATTCATGTATAAGATGATGTGGTCTACTTGCTAAAAGAAGATTATGTAATAATGTCTAATATAATCAGATATTTACATTCATTTATTATTTATATATCATTATACTCTGGGTATGGTTTGGAATTATTGTATATATCACTAAGATATTCTCAGTAATGCAGCATAGCACGAATTTTTACCATCATACTGTCTTTGGTGAAATTAATATGAGATTTTGGAAGTATGGAAACTTATCATTTCAGAGACTAACTTGCTGTGAACTCTGATGCAGGCCCTGGAGAGAATATATGTGCAACAAAAGGAGAGACAGGTATATGTAAGTCCATGGTTTGCTTATGATGGTGACTATGTAGAGCACAATTACTAGGCACAGTCCAGTATTCATCCTCTCTCCCTCCTAATTTAACCTAATTTAACTGAACTTATTTATCTTTTTATCTCACTCTGTTGAACTCACCTGTGGCCTAGCACAATCACTGGCTGTCTTAGAACCATGAGATATGGTATGATGACCTTTCCATAACATTTTCAGGTGTCATGAACACATACTAAATTTGGCTTTGATCCAGACACATAGTGGTAAAAAGTGTTACAGATTGCATAACTACCTCAACCCTCTATTAGAAGTCTAAGGATATAAAGTAGGAAATGTAATGGAATTTATTAATTTGATCATTGACAATGCTATGCTAAGGTTTAGTAAAAATACAGCAATTCAAACAGTTAAAGAAGATAATCCAGCTTTCCAGACCAGAGTCCAGAATCCAGCTTTCCAGACCAGAATCCAGTTTCCT
Organism: Dromiciops gliroides; assembly: GCF_019393635.1. Lineage (NCBI taxonomy): Eukaryota > Metazoa > Chordata > Mammalia > Microbiotheria > Microbiotheriidae > Dromiciops > Dromiciops gliroides. The sequence goes on along the minus strand of NC_057862.1, from coordinate 662,197,298 downwards.
CCTGATGACATCTTACCACTTCAAGAAGACAAGAGAACTCAGAGACTTTATATGTTTTGTTAGTTTTTACTATCTCCTTTCTGTTATAATATACACTATCTGTAACATGTACTCTCTGCAGAGGCCCTCCCTTTGCAAGACTAATGTCAAAGCGTGCCTTAGACACTTGACACCTACTAGCTGTGTGACCCTGGGCAAGTCACTTAACCCCAATTGGGGGTATCTAGGTGGTGCAGTGGATAAAGCACTGGCCTTGGATTCAGGAGGACCTGAATTCAAATCCACCGTTCATGAGGACAAAAAAAATCGCCCCTCTGGACAAAACTTTCCTCTCTTCCTTTTCTATATTGTTGTTCACATATTATTAGTTAGCAGTAGTTATTATATTATTTTTACTGTTCCATCAAGGAAATATTTTGTTTCTTTAGGAACAAAAGGGGGAAATGTGGTAAAAAGTTTTGACAGTGTGTTAGATAATGGAGAGACGCCAGTTTCTTTTAGGACCACCCTTTTGGGGAGGAGACCAACAGCATGAGCTATGCACACCAGTCTGCCTGCGACGCATGCCAGATTGCCTGCTGAGCACTCGACTTCCAGGGTGCGAGCTTAAAAGGCAAGGAGAGAACGGAAGTGGGATCTTTTTCCTGCTCCGCTGGTCTCCTGGCTGTGCTGCACAGACAGACACTGACTGGAGTTCAACTTGGCCTGGCTCGCGGTTAGCAGCAGCACGTGCTTGACACGGTCTCTCTCTCCCCAAAGGTGGCCTTCGGTTTTTGGTGAGTTTTATACAGCATATAGACTAAGCCTAGACTTAAGACGATTTGTATTGTATTTCTACTTTCCTATCTTTTTAATCAACATCACCTTGTGACTACCATACAATAAAAGCTCTAACTAGAAAACCAGAAGCTTCTTCCATTTACTAGTCTGGGAGATAAATTAAGGGAAAGGTTAAGTAGGGGAGATTTATGATCTAATATCCAATTTTAATCTCACACCTACAATGTTCTCCTAACTAAACTCTTAGAATCCACATTAGTCAGGTTGTGAAAGAAGAATCAGAGGGGCAGCTAGATGGCGCAGTGGATAGAGCACTGGCCCTGGAGTCAGGAGTACCTGAGTTCAGATCCAGCCTCAGACACTTAACACTTGCTGGCTGTGTGACCCTGGGCAAGTCACTTGACCCCAATTGCCACACTAAAAAAAAAAAAAAAAGAAAAGAAAAAGAAAGAAAAAGAAAGAAAGAAGAAACAGAACAAAAGGGAAAAAACAAAAAAAGAAAACCAAAAATAAAACAACAAATAAAGTGAAAATAGTACGGGTCGCTCTGCATTTGGACTCCATATGTCTTTTTCTGGATGTGGAGAGCATTTTCCATCATGAGTCTTTTTGCATTGCCTTGGATCATTGTATTTCTGAGAAGAGATAAGTTGTTCATACTCAATCATTGTACAATTTTGCTCTTATTGTGTACAACGTTCTGGTTCTGCTCACTTACCTCAGTATGAGTTCATTACGTCTTTCTAGGTTTTTCTGAAATCTGCCTGCCCATTATGTCTTATAGCACAATAGTATTTCATTATATTTATCTCATGGGGGGGAATGGGGTACAGGGTTTGGGTTAGGGGAGGGGTTCTTAGGAATTCCCTTTAAAGAATTACACCCTCTTGCACACAAAAGCAGTTAGAATAAGACAGTAGTTTATTTCGGGGCTGAGGAAGGGAAGGGAAACCAAGAGAAATCCTCGGACTTCTCTTGGGGAGAAAGGCATAGAGCATGGCTCTGAGATACCAATCTCACTGAGTAGGAGACTTGCAGGTATTTATATAGAGGACTGATGGGGGGGGTTGACCATATGACTGTGGAAAGTTCCTTTAGTGAGGGAGGACCATCCCCCACTGGTGTTGGCTAGAGGAATTGGGTGAGGGGAGGCTATCTCTCAAGATATCTCTTCCTTCAGGACACAAAGGCTGCAGCCACACCCCAATTTATCTCCCCAGGGGTAAGGGAGAGTAGAATGAAGGGTGGAGATCCCAAAGGTAGCTCAGTCTGATCTGGTTCCACTTATCTCTCTAGGCATATCTGTCCTCTGGTTTAGTTTCTCAAGGAGAAGTTTCTTTGATGTGCCCCAGAGAACTTCTGAGGTACTCTGGGCCCATAACATTCCCCATTTCTCTCTATATAAGGAAAGGGGACAAAGATTCTTCTGAAGCTGCTTCATGCTGAGTGGGGTAGAAGAAATCATGGTGCAATGGAGGGGGAGGGGTGAAGTGGAGAGAGAACTTCTGGGGTACTTTGGGCCCACGACACTGGTGGGCTATGTGCTCCTGCTACACCCACCGGTCCTTAGTTTTTTTAAATTTTAAATTATTTTATGATATCATGGGGAAGCTAGGTGGTAAAATGGATACAGTGCTGAGTCTAGGGTGGGGAAGACTCATCTTCATGAGATCAAATCCAGCCCTGGACATGTCCTAGCTGTGTGACTCTGGGTAATTCACTAATACTGTTTGCCTCAGTTTCCTAAAGAGTAAAATGAGCTGAAAAAGAAAATGGCAAACCATTCCAGTGGTTTGGTGACCAAAATAAGTCATGAGGAGTTGGAGAATATGGAAGAACAACAAAAATACTTCCAAAAGTTAAGAGGGCTTTCATGAAAGGTAATACTGCCCAGAGGAAAGAGGTGAGAGCCTAAAGATAACAAAGATCTGAAGCTATTGACTTGGCTGAAGAAATTGTGGTATATGAATAATAGAATATTATTGTGCTTTAAGAAATGATGAGCAGATTTCAGAAAAACCTGGAAAGACTTACATTAATTAATGCTGAGTGAAGTGAGCAGAACCAGGAGAACATTATTCATGGTGTTATGGGGGAAATGGGGCACGGGTTTGGGGGTTAGGGGTAGGAGTTTGTTTTTTTTTTTGTAGTAGTGAGGCAATTGGGGTTAAGTGACTTGCCCAAAGTCACACTGCTAGTACGCTTCAAGTGTTTGAGGCCGGATTTGAACTCAGGTACTCCTGATTCCAGGGCCGGTGCTCTATCCACTGCACCACCTAGCCACCCCAGGGTAGGAGTTCTTAGGAATTACTCTTTAAAGAATTACACCCACTTGCACACAAAAGCAGTTAGGATAAGATGGTAGTTTATTTAGGGGCAAGAGAAGGGAAGGGTAGGGAGGAAGGGAAGGGAAGGGAAGGGAAACCAAGAGAAATCCTTGGACTTCTCTTGGGGAGAAAGGCACAAAGCACGTGACTCTGAGGCCTGCTTTACTGAAGTTAAGTAATCAGATGACAGCTGTGCTGGGGGAATGGGTGTAGGCAACTGCAGATTAGGTAAAGCAGATGGGAGCGGCTGCTGAATGGAAAGAAATAGGAGAATAGAGTACGTATTGGGGCTCCCCCAGATTGTGACAGGGGTTGTGGAGACCGCTGCTGGGTAGGGAAAATAGAGGAATACTGAAATCCATTCCCAGTGTGGCCAGAGCTCAGCTGTGGAGGGCACAGGGGATTGGTTCTGAGATCAGCCGGTGGACAGAGAGGAGTCTCAGTCACAGAGCGCTGGCAAGGGGTAGACACACAAGCACAAAAGTTCTTACCCAGAAAAGTGGAGTCCAAGGGTCCGACTGTGGTTCAGACATCTAGCTAAGCTTTTGGCGAGGGAGGGAGACCCAGGCTGCCCATCTGCAGTCGCGTGCAAAAGCCGATGGCCTCTTCCTCTCTGTGACTCAAACAGGAGGTTCAGTCGGGTGGGAGAGGGAGAAGAGAAACCCAGAAGGGAGGGCCCTGCCTCCAGGTTTTGTGTGCCAAGCGTGGTCCAGATGTCTGGCTGAGCTTTTGGCGAGGGAGGGAGACCCAGGCTTCCCTCTGCTGTCGCGTGGAAGCTGACCCTCTCTCTACCGCTCTGTGACTCAAACTGGAGGTTGAGGCAGGTGGTAGAGGGAGAAAGGAAACCCAGAAGGGAGGTTCCTACCCCCCAGTTTTGTGTGCTAAGAAGAGGAAATTCCTGTGTCCCTTCAAACGTTTGGGCACCAAAATGTTATGGGGGAAAATGGGGTACGGGTTTGGTTAGGGGTTGGGGTTCTTAGGAATTTCTCTTTAAAGAATTACACCATCTTGCACACAAAAGCAGTTAGAATAAAATGGTAGTTTATTTAGGGGCAAGGGAAGGGAAAGGGGGGGGGAAGGGAAACCATGAAAGAAATCCTTGGACTTCTCATGGGGAGATTGGTATGGAACAAAGCATGTGGCTCTGAGGTACCAATCTCCTCGAGCAGGAGACTGGCAGGTACTTTTAGAGAGGACTGATGGGGAGGGGGTAACCATTTGACTGTGGAAAGTTCCTTTAGTGAATGAGGACCATCCCCCACTGGTGGTAGCTGGGGGAATTGGGTAAAGAGTGGCTACAGATCTCTCAAGGCAACTCTCTCTTCAGGACAAAAAGGCAGCAGCCACACCCAAAGTTATCCCCCAAGGGGTAAGGGAGATCAGAATGAAGGGTGGAGGTCCCAAAGCTAGCTCAGTCCCATTTGCTTCTGCTTATCTCTCTAGGCGTTATCTGTCCTCTGGTTTTCTCTCAAGGAGAAGATTCCTCAATGTGCCCCAGAGAACTTCTGACATACTTTGGGCCCACAACAATGGTAACAGAAAACTCTTCTCAGCAATACAGGGATTCAAGACAATCTCCAAAGACTCATAATGGAAAATACTATCCACCCCTAGAGAAGGAACTGTGGAGTTGGAATGCAGTTTGAGGCATACTATTTTGACTTGATTTTTGCTTTTTGTAGTTTTTCTCTTTTGTTCTTATTTTTCTTTCACAACATTACTAATGTGGAAACATGTTTAACACCATTGTAATATATAACCTCTATGAGATTGCTTACTGTCTTGAGGAGGGGGAGGGATGGTAGGAAGGGAGAACAATTTGGAACTCAAAAGCTTACAAAAAATGAATGCTGAAAAGCATCTTCCCTTGTAATTGGGAAAAATAAAATACTATTCATTTCTTTTTCTTTCATTTTTTTTGTGGGGCTATAGGGACCCAAGGTCACACAGCTAATAAGTGTCAAGTGTCTGAGGCCAGATTTGAACTCGGGTCCTCCTGAATCCAGGGCCAGTGCTCTATCCACTGAGTCACCTAGCTGCCCCAATAAAATACTATGAAGTGAAATACATATCTACCTACCTACATACATACATACTTTTAAATGCCCAAACCTTCACTTCTCTAGCCACATTAAACACATAAATGCAAAAAAAGGAAATGATAAATGTTGGAGAAGATGTGGAAAATTGGAACACTAATGCATCATTGGTGGAGTTGTGAACTGATCCAATCATTCTGAAGAATCATTTGGAACCATGCCCCAAAGGCTATAAAACTGTATACCCTTTGACCTAGCAATGCCACGACTAGGTCTATATCCTAAAAAAATTTTTAAAAAGGGGAAAGGACCCACATGTACAAAATATTTATAGCTGCTGCTCTTTTTGAAGTGGCAAAGGATTGGAAATTGAGGGGATACCCATCAGTTGGGAAATGGCTGAACAAGTTGTGGTATATCAATGTAGTGGTACACTATTTTGTTGTAAGAAAGGATGAGCAGGTAGATTTCAGAAAAACCTGGAAAAACTTAAGTGGACTGATGCTAAGTGAAATGAGTAGAACCAAGAGAACATTATACCCAGTAACAACAACACTGTTTGGCGATCAACTGTGATAGACTTAGCTCTCCTCAGCAATACAATGATCCAAGACAATTCCAAAGAACTCATGATGGAAAATGTTCTCTACCACCAGAAAAAGAACTATGGAGTTTGAATGCAGATTAAAACATATTATTTTCACTTTTGTTTTTGTTGGGTTTTTTTGTTTCTTCTTTCTTGTGTTTTTTTCCTTTTGTTCTGATTCTTTTATCACAACATGACTAATGTGGAAATATGTTTAACATGATCGTAATGTATAGCTTATATGAGATTGCTTGCTGGCCTCTGGAGGGGGAGGGAAAGGAGGATGGGAGGAAAATTTGGAACCCAAAATATTACAAAAATGAATGCTGAAAACTGTGATGAAATAATGGGATTTAGCAGATACTCAAAGACCCACGTGGAGATTAATCTAGACTGATTGAATCAAGTAAGAGTGATTGACTGCTGATTAGCCTACTTCAAGTTAACTGGATTGTAATCACACCTGGCTATCCCTTAAGAAGGTATTGTTCTCAGAAGCTAGACTGTGAACTCAACTTGAGAACACCTTCAAAACCAATGAATTTGGATGATGCCAACCAATCAGCTTGAAGCAGTGTGTAAGGACTGCCTCTGTTCCAGACCTATAAAAAGCTTCCACAATCAGCTTGCTAGAGAGTTCCTGATTAAAGCAGCCTCCTGGAGGAGGACTTGAGGACGAACCCAACCAGGCTGGAACTCCATGCGAGATAAGCCTTTTCTTAACTTTCTGAACTCCATGTTAATACCTGTTTGCTTTAATAAATGTTTAATGCCCAAAGACTGGTGCTGAAGCTTCTAATTTAAGGCGATCACACAACATAGATTTTAAACATCACAAAACTGTCTTTACGTGGAATTGGAAAAAATAAAATACTATTAAAAACAAACAAGCAAAAAAGAATGAAGGCCAAAACAGAAATGATGAGCTACCACTTTGAGCCATTGTCAATAGCTGTCTTTGGCCCTATACTGCTCAACATTTTTCTCAGTGAATTAGATGAAGACATAGATGGCATGCCTGTCAAATTGACAGATGACACAAAGCTAAGAGAGATAGCTGATAATAGTCATGATCCAAAAATATCTTGATAGGCCAAAATGATGGTTCAAATCTGAGAAAATTAAATATATAGTGATAAATAGAAAGTCCCTTGCAGGTTCAAAAAATCAGTTTCATGTGTATGAAATAGGTGATGTATAGCTAGGCAGAATTTGGTCCAAAAAAGATCTGGGAGATTTAACTCAACATTTATTAAGAACCACTATGTACATAGTACCGGAGATACAATGACACCAGTCCCTGCTCTCAAAAGGCTCACATTCTAGTGTAATACAAGCAAATAAATATTAGATCACTTGAGGATGAAGAAAGCACTAGCAATATCTGTAGGATGTTTTTTTAAAAAAGGCTTTCTAAAAGATGTAGCATCTGAAGTGTCCTGCCTTTAATCCTAAGAATTCTAAGAGGGGGAGGTGAAAAGGGAATAAAATTCCAAGCACCAGGGACAGACCGTCCTAAGAAGATAGAAGATGGAATGCCAAGTTCAGAGAACTGCTAGTAATCCTGTTTATCTTTACTTAAATTCCTCTTTTTTTCCCTGACTAGATCTAATGAGAAACAAGATAAAAGGACTGAGAGTCATTTCCAAAAGTAAATTGTTTTTATTTACAAAGAGCTGAACTGCAGGCTTGGTATTAGTCAACAGTGGGACACAGTGGCTTCATCAAGAATACAAGCATAGGGGGCAGCTAGATGGCGCAGTGGATAGAGCACCAGCCCTGGATTCAGGAGGACCTGAGTTCAAATCCGGCCTCAGACACTTAACACTTAACTAGCTGTGTGATCCTGGGCAAGTCACTTAACCCCAATTGCCTCAAAAATAAAATAAAATTAAAACATTTTTTTAAAAAGAATACAAGCGGGGCAGCTAGATGGCACAGTGGATAGAGCACCGGCCCTGGAGTCAGGAGGACCTGAGTTCAAATCCGGCCTCAGACACTTAACACTTACTAGCTGTGTGACCCTGGGCAAGTCACTTAACCCCAATTGCCTCACTAAAAAAAACAACAACAACAACAAAAAAAGAATACAAGCATAGGCTACATCAAGAACAATGAGTCGAGAGCAAGGGAGGTAGGTGTTCTCTTCCCTCATCAGAAAAAGTGAAATTTTCTGGGTGATTCTAAGCACCAGATTTTAGGGAAAGTAATTAATGGAAACTACAAAGACCCACTTAATAATTAATGCCTGTTGACTTAAAGATGGACAGATTTAGGTAGATATAAGGAAAAACTTCCTAACAATTAAAGCTTGTCCCAAAGTGATGGATGGTAGCAGGTTCTTCCCCACTGAAGGACTTTGAGAAGAGACTTGATCATCCCTTTTTAGGAATGATGAATAAAGGATTCCTATTGAGGTATTGTCATGGGAGGATTATGGGCCCCGGTCACCCCAACAATTCTCTGGGGGGTTCAAGGAACCTTTTCCTTGAAACCTCAGGGGTTTTCCCTTGAAATCAAGTAGGCCTCTCCTTGAACACAATCAAGGACACTCACACCCACCTAACGGAGATAAGCGGCACAGATTGAACTGAGCATGCTCCAGGACCATCACCCCACATTCCAGTCCTCCTAAGCATCTGGATGAGGTAATCCAGGAGAAGACCACCTGGAACCGCCCATCAGCAGACTGCTTAGACCCATCAGGACAATGTTGACACCCACCACTAGATCTCTCACGAGGGATTCTTCCTACCACAGCGCAACTCGGGAAGACCACCAGCCCCTTACCCAATAAGAGACTCTTACCCACCCCCCATCTAAACCCTATAAAATGGCACCCCACAAGTCAGTTGGGGGTGAAAGCGTTATGTTCTGGCAAAACCTTCCTCCCGGCCGGTTTCTCTTGTACCCCAATAAACCTGTTCTCTTATTCCTGATTAGGTCTTGTGCGAGAGTGTAATTCTTTACAGAGGAATCCTAAGGACCCACGTGCTTTCTCCTATCGGTTTCCCCATATCAGTATGGACTAGATGACTTCTGAAGTCTCTCCGAACTTTGAGATCCTATAATTCTCTCTGGCTTTTGGCTGCTGAACTGACCACTGAAAATCAGAAAGGAGAATAGGTTATTGGCAGTGGGATGAGGAAGTAAGTAATGGAGGAGCAGGAGAAAAGGGAGTTGTTCTTGCCCCCTCCCTTTCCTCCCCTAAATAGGGTGTGGGCTTCTGAGCCAGTCAGGTTTCTACTCCCTACTGTTGGGCAAGGAGAATCACCAACCTGTTCAGTCTGACTTCCCACCCTCAAACTAGCATGGTTTCCTGCTCCTGTTGGTTTCTCTCTCCTGCCAGATGAGTGTGTTGGCCCACATTTCTGCCTCCAGACCAAGAAACAGCCCTGGGTTTTTGAAGATGGAGTAATCTTGGTGGAGCCACTCTGGATTGTAACCTTAACTTGTCCTATACACACACACACACACACACACACACACATATACACACACACCCATATACATATATACACACATGATTTCAAATCCACGCTCAGATACTTATTTGCTGTGTGACCCTGGGCAAGTCATTCACCTTCGTTTGCCTCAGTTTCCTTATGTGGAAAATGAGGATAATAATAACACGTACCTCACAGGGTTGTTGCAAGGATCAAAGGAAATAATTCTAAAGTGCTTAACACAATGTCTGGCACGCAGCAGGCACTATATAAATGCTAGCTATTATTAGAATATGAGCATATGCAGAGTAGATAAAAGGAATAAATACATGTAAGTACAGAATAGTAGGGAGGGCAGGGCAGTGGTAATTGGGGGTGATCAGGAAGGCTTCATGTAGAACATGTCTGGGAGGCAGATGTGAAGATGGAGTACAGTGCAAATATATAGAGATGGGAGATTCTTTTCTCTCCCTTTTAATTCTAGTGCCTCCCTACTCTTATTTACTTCCTATTTATTCTATATATAGCTTGTCTGTACATATTTGTTTGCTTGTTGTCTCTCCCATTAGAGTGTAAGTTCCGTGAGGGTAGGGACTGTCTTTTGCCTCTTTTTGCATCCTCAGCATTTGGCACAGTGCCTGCAACATAGTGGGTGCTTAATAAACGTTGATTGGCTAACTGAGATGGAGTGTTATAAATAAGGAAAAGAGAGAAAGCTTCTTTGAGGATTGCTCTATCCGTGATGGCCCATAGATCATTTATTCCATTACGTGAGAAACCTGAACCTGCTGCCCCTAGAGTTCCCAGAATCTGGCAATCAGGACTTCTTGGTCCCCACAGGCACTGCCGGCCTCTCACATCCCTGGCCAATATTTTTGTAGGAGATAATGAAAAATCAATATTTATGGTGTTAGCAGGATTTTTTCTTCTCCTCAAGGACAAGTTAAGGTTACAATCCAGAGTGGCTCCACCAAGATTACTCCATCTTCAAAACCACTCTGTGGTCAGACTTCTGCACCTGGAATCAAGAAGACCCGGGCTTGATCAGCCTCAGATATTTTCTTAGCTGTGTGACCCTGGGCACGCTTCACCTGTCCACGTCTCAGTTTTCTCACCTGTAAAATGAGGGATAATAATAGCATCTCCCTCCCCTGTTGCTTTCTTTTAATTGGGTCTGGCCTTTTGTTTGTGTGTGTGTGTGTGTGTGTGTGTGTGTGTGTGTGTGTGTGTGTGTGTGTGTGTGTGTGAGTGTGAGGCTTCTCTGATATCTCTTCTCTCTCTTTTCATGACACTTATACTTTAAGATTGTGTCTTCTAGGGGCAGCTAGGTGCCGCAGTGGATAGAGCACCAGCCCTAGAGTCAGAAGTGCCTGAGTTCGGATCTGGCCTCAGACACTTGACACTTACTGGCTGTGTGACCCTGGGCAAGTCACTTGACCCCAGTTGCCTCACTAAAAAAAAAAGATTGTGTCTTCTAAATCCCCTCCAGTTTCCCCTTCTCTCCCCAGCACCCACTAAGAGGGCTCCATGCATATCAAATCGACGATCAACTAGCAAACTTTCATTAAGTTCCCTTTGTGTCAGGTACTGTCCTAGCTGCTGGGGACACAAAGAAGAAACGGAGCGAAGCACTGGACCTGTGATTTCACTGGTATCAGGAGCTCCCTCTACCTACAAAACCATTCCTGATCTACAGGAACTTGTATTCTAGAATGAGAGCAAGTATAAGTGTCATGAGAAGAGATATCAGAGAAGCCTCACACACACACACACACACACACACACACACACACACACACACACACACACACACACACACAAAAGGCCAGACCCAATTAAAAGAAAGCAACAGAGGAGGGAGATGCTATTATTATCCCTCATTTTACAGATGAGAAAACTGAGACTTGGACAGGTGAAGCATGCCCAGGGTCACACAGCTAAGAAAATATCTGAGGCTCATCAAGCCCAGGTCTTCTTGATTCCAGGTGCAGAAGTCTGACCACAGAGTGGTTTCTGGGCCACAGAACAATGTCAACCCAAATCCCTTCCCCCCGGAAGTTTACAATTTCCCAGTAAATGAGATATTTGTGAAGCGCTTAGTATGATAGAGGCACATAATAGGCACTTCATGAATTTTTTTCCCCTCCTTCTTCCCTAAGTCTAAGAAAGGATAGAAATTGCTCTTTCCCTCATCAAATCATCAATCCACAAGTATTTACCCATTAGATAAATTCTTGCATGTGCTCTATTCTGTGTTAAGAGAGGGAGAACACACACCTGGCTGATGCTAGGCTTTGCCCACTGCCTCCCTATTCCATGAAAACACCTTTGTGAGGGACAGGGATGGAACCTGGCCTTGTCCAAGATAGAAAAATGTTTGCCATTCCTGAGTGTTTTCCCTATAGCAGGTCACTCGACCCCGCCTCTGAATAAATGGATGAGGCAGATACCATCATTGTATCACATCCCCACAGCTCCCTCCATCTGCAACATCCTGCCTTCCTCCCCTCAGGCAAACCGAGGCCAAGAATCATGCCCTCTTCTGGAAGTCTTGCTGGATTGATCTCTGTTACCTCCCCTATTAGCCTGGGCTGGGCACCCAAGGACCAAGACTGGGTCCCCCCAGATCTACATGCTGTTCCCTTGGGCTGCTCCCTTCCTGCTGACCTTGGAACTCTGTTTGAAACACATGCTCACAATGTTTGCTGACAATGGATGGGGAAGGAGGTGGCCTCCGCTAAAGTGGCAGAACAACTCTGTCATCCACTGGGGGATGGAGGGACTTGGGCTAATGACAGCCAAGAGGGAGTTAGCTCAAGGCTGCAGCCCAGATCTGTAATCATCAGCAGCTGTGGTGACAGCTGTGATCCACCCGCAATTAAAGATGGGGAAACTGAGGCACGAGGGAATTCATTTGTCAGAATCATAATGCTACCTCGCTAGCAACGTCTTTGAGTCACAGAATGTTGGAACAGGAAGCAGGCTGTGGTAAAAAAAAAATGAAAGTTTTTTAACAGTCAGTTAGGATAACTGAAAGACGCCAGTTTTTTGAAGGACCACCCTTTCGGGGAGGAGACCAATGGCATGAGCTACGCACGCCAGTGCGCCTGCTGCGCATGTCAGACTGTCTGCTATGCACTCAACTTCTGGGGTGCGAGCTTAAAAGTCAAGGAGAGAACGGAAGTGGGAGCTTTTTTTCCTGCTCTGCTGGTCTCCTGACTGCACTGCACAGACGGTCTCTCTCTCTCCAAAGGTGACCTTTGGTTTTGGTGAGTTTTTATAAGGAATATAGACTAAGCTTAGACTTAAGACGATTTGTATTGTGTTCCTACTTTCCTATCCTTCTAATCAACATCACCTTGTGACTACCATAACAATAAAAGGTCTATCTAGAAAACCAAAAGCTTCTTCCATTTACTAGTCTGGGAGATAAATTAAGGGAAAGGTTAAGTAGGAGAGATTTATGAACTAATATCCAATTTTAAATCTCACAAGGCAGAGATCGCTCCAGGTCCAATCCCCAAATTTCATAGGATGAAAAGCTCTGGTCAGTGTTGAAATGATGTAGGCGGTGTGAGTCCTGGCCGGGTTCAAGTCAGGTCTGGTATAACCCTGGACAACTTGCTTCTGGGTGAATGGAGGAGGCTGACACACTGCAGGTATACACAGTTGCATACTAGAGGTCATGTGCAACTGGCTTCCTATAAGACACCTCACATCTCACCTTCTGCAAGAGGCCCCTTCCAGATGCTAGCACTGTCCTTTTGAGATGACCTCCCACTATTCTTTCATATTTAGTCATTTGCACTGTGTCTCCTCCAATAGACTGAGCCCCCGAGAGAACTGGGGCTGGTTTTTCCCTTTCTTTGTATCCCAAGCATTTAGCACAGTCCCTCGCACACAGTAAGTGCCTAATAAAAGCTTCTGGACTGACTGACTCCCTCTTCGGGCTTCAATTTCCATATTGATAAAATGTGAACTTTAGATTACATAGTCTCTAAAGTCCCTTCATCTTAAAACAAAGCCAAGATTTTAGGATTCTCCTGAAGATATTCCTTTTTCCTCAGTTCCCTAAGCTCCATAGACTTGTTTACAGAATGACCCTCCACTCTACCCCCTCTAGAAGAGCAGGGACTGGGGCCACTCTGTATAAATCTTGATGACATTCAAGGTGAATACCTACCCCCCAGGTGAGCAGCCCAATGGCTGGTACCAAGCTGGCCTGCAGGTCATACCTATCAGCAGTTATCAATGAAGCAAACAGAACCAGGACTATAAAGGTGGGAGAGGGTGGTGGGGCCTCTCCAATCTTAGAGGGCAGTCATCATGCAGCTATTGGGCAGCCTTCTAGCCCTCTCCAGCCTATGCTGGGGCCTTAGCACCAGCCAATACGCCCCCGACCTCATCACCTCCCTGCCTGGCCTGGCTGATCTGCCCAGCTTCAAGCAGTGGTCTGGCTACCTCCAGGCCGGCTCTGACAAATACTTCCATTACTGGTAAGTTCCTGGACAAGAGAGAGATCATTCTATGGCCCCAAACAGATTTGGTGACTTGCCCAAGTCAGACAGCATTGATGCCTGGGGAAAAACATGGGAGTCTCTATTATCCCCCTTAAGCCTAAGGAATAAAAGCTTTATTTTTTGTATCTTGGGCCCCTCAGACAGTCTAGTGAAGCCTGTGGACCCTTTCTCAGAATCCTGTTTTTAAATGCATACAATAAAATACACAGGATTACAAAGGAGTCAAAGGTTGGTGAATGTCAACCTGTAGTTTGTTTTCCTGTCTAAGTTCACAGTCCCCAGAAGTCTCTCTGCTGATTCCTTTTGGGAGCCCAGTTTGAAACCCCCTCCTTTAGAGTGAGATTCCAAGGGCAACATGTTCCATGGGATGTCACTGGGAACTTGGAAAAGGGTAAGGGAAGAGAGAGGTCTTATGGAAGGAGCACTGGGAGCTATGTGACCTTGGGAAAGCCATTTAACTTCTCTGGGACTCATGTTCCTAATATGGAATGAAGAAGTTGGACAAGGTGATATCGAAGATCCTACCCCCCCATTGTCTTATTTTGTTTGTTTGTTTCTTCTTGTTGTTGTTGTTATTTTTGTGGGGCAATGAGGGTTGAGTGACTTGCCCAGGGTCACACAAGTAAGGGTCAAGTGTCTGAGGCAGGATTTGAACTCAGGTCCTTCTGAATCCAGGGCCATTGCATTATCCACTGCCCCACCTAACTGCCCCCAATAGGTAGCTTTTCTAAAGAGGACAAGGTTCACAAAGAGGATTTCTCATTCCTGAGAATGTTGGAGCAGGGAATGGGAACTTGGGAGCTAACCACGAATTTTTATGTGGGCTCGATATATGTTGGAAAATGACTTAGGATGCTTTTTGAAAAATCACCTTCAGGGGCACCTAGGTGGCGCAGTGGATAAAGCACTGGAGTACCTCAGGAGTGCCTGAGTTCAAATCCAGCCTCAGACACTGGACACTTACTAGCTGTGTGACCCTGGGCAAGTCATTTAACCCCCATTGCCCTGCAAAAACAAACAAACAAAAAACAAAACAAAAATCACCTTCAATACAACATTAGGGTTTGGTCTGAGACCTGTGAAGTTGGAAAAGTTCTCAGATCTAGGCTCAGCCCTTCTCCCAGTGCCACAGTGATGGGGCTCTTGTCTCCTGGGGTGGGGTTCATCTTTTCCTTCCTTGTCTGTTCCTCTGCACCATGCCCAGCCCCCTATCTTCTCTACTTTGTTGACTAATTGGGAATAGAATAAGGGAGTTTTTCTGTTCTATAGGGAAGGGGGTAGAGTCCTTGAGTTAGGATCATAAGACAATAGGGTAGGGGCAGCTAGGTGGCCTAGTGGATAAAGCACCGGCCCTGGATTCAGGGGGACCTGAGTTCACATCCGGCCTCAGACACTTGATGCTTACTAGCTGTGTGACCCTGGGCAAGTCACTTAACCCTCATTGCCCTGCCCCCCCCCCAAAAGGAGCTACCCATTTCACCAGAGGAGAGGGATTTTTCTTTTCATGGTCTTATAGGTTTGTGGAGTCCCAGGGAAACCCTGAGTCTGATCCCTTGGTTCTATGGCTGAATGGAGGCCCTGGCTGCAGTTCCATGGAAGGCCTATTGGCAGAGAATGGACCCTATGGGGTGAGGATTGGGAAAATGTTTAGGCCTTCGGGAGGGTTAGAAAGAAAATGAGAGCTGGGCTTCCCTTTCTAGTACTGGCCCCAAACCTGGAATGGCAATTGGTGACTTTGTGCATCTCTCTGGGCAGATGAATAATGACGGTTCCCTCTACGTGAACCCCTATAGCTGGAATCTGGTGGCTAACATGCTGTACCTGGAATCACCGGCCGGAGTGGGTTATTCCTACTCTTCCAGCCGGAACTACAAAACTGATGATCAGCAGGTGAGTGGGAAGGAGGGGCAGGGACAGGGGGTCTGTATGTGTGTGGGAGTGGGAGGAGGATGGCTTAAGCCCCTTTAAATCCAAGAACAAAATGGTGCCATCAGAAGTCAAAAAAGGGTTAGATGAGATGATCTCAAGATCTCTTCCATCTCCGGCACTCTCTGGTTTGATCTGCCAAGATCCCTTCCTGCTGTCATTTGGCGTTCCCATCTTTCAAGGTTCTTCTGTATTCTAATATTCTATTTCCTTAGGTCCCTTTCGGCTCGACCATTCACATCGATGTGTTCACATTCTGTCTTCCAAAGTCCCTTCCTCCTGTCACTTCATGTTCTAGTATTTTATTTTCTAAGGTTCCTTTCATCGTTCATTCTGTGTTCTAGCATTCGATGTCTTCCCAGCTCTAACATTCAATGCTCCAAAGAAGATCTCTTTTAGTTTGGACATTCTATCTGCCAAGGTCCCTTCTACCTCTGGCATTCTGTGACTCTATGGCTATTTGGTTTTGGTCTGTAGGTGGCAGCTGATAATTACCAGGCCTTACAGAGCTTCTTCGCCAAATTCCCCAGCTTCACCAGCAATGATTTCTATGTATTTGGAGAGAGCTATGGTGGGGTCTACGTGCCCTCTCTCAGTGCCCAGATTGTTAATGGTCCGGCCTCCATCAACTTTAAGGTAAGTACAGGCATTGTTGCTGTTTGTACTTTGTTTTCCAAGAGGACCAATGACATCACAGATAATATTTTGACTTGAGAGTGAATTAGTTTTAAATGAGACAGAGTTGCACAAAGTCATCAGCCTCACTCTCTCTTCTTGAGTCATCGAAGTCCAGTGGCAGGACAAAAGTCAAGATGGCCCGGGATGCAGTGGATAACCTTGGCATCTTTGACACCTGACTAAGCTTTAAGCACTCCCCAGTGTCTGCTAAAGCCGCCTTCCTGGCTGTTGGAACAAATTGTTCTCGTCACCCCATACTACCAGGAAAAGTCTTCACATCCTTGGGGTAGACATCCCCCTAACTCACCAACAGCCTTGAGGTCTGTCAGTTATCCTCAACCTGGTTTAGCCCACTGCTGATACAATATACTGGGGTGTGGCAACTTTGAAATATTACAGCCTCTTGAAACCACAGGTGGCAGTTGGGTGAATCAGGTGGACACCAAAGGTGGATAAGCAGACCTAAAAAGGGTTTGACAAACCCTCACACCAGTTGGCATGGTGGTACAGTGGTAGAACATTTGCCCTGGAGTCAGGAGAACCTGAGTTTAAATTTGGCCTCATATACTTCACCCTGTTTGCCTCAGTTTCCTCATCTGTAAAATGAGTTGGAAAAGGAAATGGCAAACCCTCCAAAGAAAACCCCCCAAAAACAAAAACAAAAAGAAATCCAAATGGGAGTCAGACATGACTGAAATGACTCAACAACAAAAGCCCTCACGCCAGAGGTGCTAGTCCTCCCGAACACCCCATACATCCCACTAAGTAAAGGTATGAGTTCTGAGCCACGTACCACCTAGTCTTCCAATCTCAGAAGTTACATGAAGGAGTCCCTTTTTGTTTCCAAACTCCTCATCTACTGCTTTTCTGTTACAGATTGTCTAGCATGGGAAAGTAGGGTAGCTTGTGCTGGGGATTCCTGGATTTACATAAACCATCTTTCCCATCCAGGGCTTTGGTGTAGGAAATGGAATGAGTAACTACCGGCTGAATGATGAGACGCTGATTGAGTTCAGTTACTACCACGGCATCATCGGAAAAAAGTAAGCTCAGAGGGAGGCTTGTGAGTATTTGTATCTCCCTCTTCATCCTTCCCTTCTCCCCTTTAATCTTCAGCAAGATCATAAGCTACCCTTTCTCCTGTCTAATGCAGCCCTCAGCCACATCACTTGGTTAAGAGGAAGGCAGGGACAACCAGACAAGCTTATTTGTAAAATACAGAAGAAGATAATAGATACCACAATGTGAGGAAAGAGAATGCACCAAGATGGAGCAAGGGGGTAAAGTGGCTGCATTTCAAACGTCAATAAAGCCACAAAGGGGTAGCTAGGTGACGCAGTGGATAGAGTACCAGCCCTGGAGTCAGGAGGACCTGGGACACTTAACAACTTACTAGCTGTGTGACCCTGGGCAAGTCACTTAACCCTCATTGCCCTGAAAAAAAAAAAAGAAAGTATATTAATGTCAAACAAGGTCGCAGTTTCCAGGCCAGTAGAAATATGCGATGCGAATGCCAATGATGCGATGTTAGAAGATTAGTTAATCTAACAGATCCATAACCTAACTGTGCAAAGGCGGTGGTCGGATGCGACTCGCCGCCCCCCCACCCCTACCCTCCTACCCCTTCTCCCCCCACCCCCACCCCGCCGCTATGCCACTCCCTGCGGGATCGGAGGGTGGCCCGGGTTGGCTTCCGTGCAAACTCCCTCTGGGGGACGGCAAGAGCGCGAATCCCGTGCGCGCCTCCCTCGCTTCTCACTCCCCTTGCCCTCTGTCCGCAGCCTGTGGGACTCCTTGAACACCTATTGCTGCTCAGCGGGCTCCTGCAACTTCTACAACAGCACCGAAAACGACTGCTCCGATTCCGTAAGTCCTACCCTCCTCGCCCACCGAGGTCCAGCGGACAGAGGAGGCGGGCGGGCGGGGCTCGTGGGCTGGGGGGGCAGGGGAAGGTGGAGGGCCCTCCAAGCCCAAGGAAAGGGGCAATTGCCCGTTAGGACTGGGAGGCTCAGGTTTGAAATTCGGGGACCGAGACTCCAGAGCTAGGAGGACAACTTGAGCCTTTTGCGCTTGGAACTCAAGAGAGCCTCGGGGATCCTGTAGATTCCAGCCCGGCCAGCGCCGGGGGAGGACGGGTTGTCTCTTTTGGGGTAATCTCAGCAGACTGGACCAGACAATCCCAATCCCACTATACTCCATCCCACCCCACCCTTACCTTGGGAATGGCTTCCCCAGGGGATTACCTGGCTTAGGGTGGGCAGTGGGGGAAGGAAAGAAGGGACCCGTGCCGGGAAGCGTGGGCAGTTTAGCAATGCCTCCCACCTGGCCTCTCCGCAGATACTGGAGGCTTACAGAATGATCCTGGGCGTGGGCCTCAATATCTACAACCTCTACTCGCCATGTTGGGGGGCTCCGGGATACCAGGAGCGCTTGGCCACTGACATGAGCAACCTCTATCGCGAATATCAGTTCAACGTGGCTGTCCCGGTAAGCAAGAAGAGAGACCTGCTGTAAATTGAGAGGTCAGAGTCGGCCGGGGTGTCGAGTCCTGTTGGGCAGGTACCCCCGAGCCAAGAGGGGAAGACATCTTGGTGTGACAGAAAGAGGGACAGATTTAGAGTTGGGACACTTGAGATCAGGCCCCAGCTCAGTTCACCCAATTTCTCAGGGCTCCATTGTCCTCACCTGTAAAATGAAGGGGTTCGCTTAGATGACCTCTAGAATCACTTTCAGTGCTAATAGTATATGATTTGAGGAAAGACTTTGTTACCTTTCTGCAGTCCACTAAGTGAGAAAGGAGGGATTCCAATTGAATTCCACAAACATTAAGAACAAGGCACTGGCATAAAAAGATGTCCGCAACTGGATCTCAAGATACCAGTCAAACAGATACAGAGATCCTTAGCCTTTCTTTTGTCATGGACCTCTTTGGCAGTCTGGTGAGACCTCTAGAACCTTCCTCAGAATCATGTTTATAAATGCATGAAAGAAATCTAGGATTTCAAAGAAAACCAATTATTTTGAAATACAATTATCAAAAAAAAATTTTTTTAAAGCAAGTTCGTGGACTCCAGGTTTAAAACTCTTCATCTAAAAGGATGAAAAATATATGGAGCAGTTTACTGGGAACATTTTGTACCGAGAAAAACTCGGACTTAATAGGCGTGGAGATGGGGGCGGAGTGGGGAGAACAGTGTGTGCTGAGTAGCCCGGACTAAAAAGTTGCACAAGATCAAGAGAAAAGTCAGTAAGGGTGACATCCACATGCGTGTAACGTAATTTCTGCCTGAAATCCCTTCCCTTCTCCACATGTTAAATTCCTACCTAATTCTTTTTTTTTTTTTTTTTTTTTTGCGGGGCAATGGGGGTTAAGTGACTTGCCCAGGGTCACACAGCTAGTAAGTGTCAAGTGTGTGAGGCCAGATTGGAACTCAGGTACTCCTGACTCCAGGGCCGGTGCTTTATCCACTGCGCCACCTAGCTTCCCCCCTACCTAATTCTTCAAAGCCCAAGTCATACTCTACCTCCCTAGAAAGCTTTCCCTGACCCCCCCCACCCCAGTAATGACTTTTCCTTCCTAAGACCTCACAAAGAACCTTGTTTGCCCCTCTCTCGCATGCTTATTATGTATTTTTGTATATTTTATTTTTATATTATAGTTACTTGTCTATGTATCATAACCCCCTATTATGAGTGTGAGCTCCTTGAAAGCAAGTCTTACTTTTTTGTTTGAATTTCAAGCGCTTAACACACTTTTTGCACATAGTAAGCACTTAATACATGTTACATTCATTCATTCATTCATTCATTCATTCATACTACAATTGTCCTTGTCTCATCTAACTTTTGAATCTCTCTCAGGGCCTTCCAGGAAATGATTTGCTGCTTCAAAGTAGCCTTAGGTTACAGATCTGTTAGTTACTGGTGTTCAGTCCCTCCCTGACCATCCTTTTAATTTTTTTTTTTTTTTTTTTTTGCGGGGCAATAGAGGTTAAGTGACTTGCCCAGGGTCACACAGCTAGTAAGTGTCAAGTGTCTGAGGCCAGATTTGAACTCATGAACTCATGAATCCAGGGCTGGTGCTTTATCCACAGCTCCACCTAGCTGCCCCCCCCCCATCCTTTTCATTCTTTTTTTATTTTTTTATTTAGTGAGGCAGTAGGGGTTAAGCGACTTGCCCAGGGTCACACAGCTAGTAAGTGTTAAGTGTCTGAGTCTGGATTTGAACTCAGGTCCTCCTGACTCCAGGGCTGGTGCTTTATCCACTGTGCCACCTAGCTGCCCCAATCTTTTTTATTCTTGAGACTACCTCTGACTTCTCCTGGTCCAGAGTTATACACTAGATGTATGGGAGCAGCATGATGTAGCTAAAAGAGCCCTGGTCTTGTAACCTTCCCTAGCCTCAATGTTCTTATCTCTAAAATGGACAGCAATGTTTCTACTACTTACTTACCTTACAGGGTTGTCAGGATGAAATGAGGTCTTGAAGCACTATATTCATGCCTTATTACAATGATGGGGACATAGTTGGGAGAAAGAGATAGTCTTGGAGTGTGGGGTTGAAGAGGAAACCCAGTTGTTGTTGGGAGAGGAGGAGGCATCCTAAAAGGGAGAGGGGAATAAATCTCACATGGGATTTTGTGAAAGTTCAGTTTTGGGCTAAGGGGAGTGGGAGGGAGTAGCTCAAGGTCAGTTCCAGGGGTTTCTGGGCTTTTGACATGTATCCTCCCTGAAACTTTTTACCTTTTTCTTTGTTTGCCATCAGCCCCCAGGAGCCCGCATCCCTGGAGTCACCGAGTGCATCAATAGCACAGCTATGGATGTGTGGTTGAACCAGGACAACGTGAGGCAGGCCCTCCACATTCCTGTCTTCCTCCCCATTTGGGAACTTTGCAAGTGAGCAGTCTCTGTGTTGTGTGTGGGGAAGGAGGTCTCTCTTGGTCTTTCCAGCCACTATCTCGTCCTTGCTCAGGGGAGAGAAAAGAACAATAATCATGGCTGGGGAGCCCCCAGGAGAGCTTTAGGGCTTTCCTTTGGGGTTTACCAACAGAAACAAATACTTGTGGTGAGTACCTGAGTTCAAATCTGGCCTCACACACTTGACACTTACTAGCTGTGTGACCCTGGAGAGAACTTGTTGAGGTCTGATAGAGAAACTGATGAGAGATGAATGGGTGAATGAGTTTAATGAAAACACTTCTTACAGACTTAATATATGAAAAGTACTATGCAAGGTGCTGAGGTTACAAAAAATCATGACAATCTCTACTATCAAGGAGCTCACATTCTAATGGTGAGGACAGCATATGTAGGAGTTTTCAGCTTTAAGTCAAATGGAAAAGTCCCATGGTGTTTATAATAATAATCATTTTAATTCCTATTTTCCATTTCTATCCCCAGGACTTAGAATTTAGTAAGGGATTAATAAGTGCACATTTATTCATTCATTCAATCACTGTATCTTTTTTACTGTCACTTCCACTAATAAAACCACATCCACTTCTGATGTTGAACCACTTAATGATGATGCTAAGGGTTTGGGTGTTGAGAACTTTCTCTTCTACATCTTCAGTAGCTGGGGGATCTATCTCCTTGCTCGGATGGGGGATCTATCTCCTTGCTCGGATGGGGGCTCCAAACTCTGGCCTGAAGTAGTTTGGCAATTCAATTCCCAGGGCTTTTAGCCTTAGGCTCCTGGGCTGCAGAGAACAGGGGTTGGAGATTTAAGACTTAACAATTGTCCTCAAATATTTGAATGGATGCCCTTGTGGATTGTGGGATTAGACATTTAAACCCTTAGTCCCCTCCATGTACTCACATCTCTAAACTCTAGTCATTTTCATTTGTTGTCCCCTATGTCCAGAACACTCTCCCTCCTTCTGCTGAAACTACTGACCTCTCTGGCTTCCTTTAAGTCTCAACTAAAATCCCATCTTCTACAAGAAGCCTTCCCCAATCTCTCGTAATTCTAGTGCCTTCCCTCTGTTAAGTATTTCCTATTTATTCTGTATATATAGCTTGCTTTTTTAAATATTTGTTTTCATGTCATCCTCCCCCATTGGATTAAGAGCCCCTCAAGAACAGGAACTATCTTTTGCCCTTTAAAAAATATTCCCTGGGGCAGCTAGGTGGCGCAGTGGATAGAGCACTGACCCTGGAGTCAGGAGGACCTGAGTTCAAATCCAGACTCAGACACTTAACACTTACTAGCAGTGTGACCCTAGGCAAGTCACTTAACCCCAATTGCCTCACTAAAAACAAAAACAAAAACAAAAATTCCCAGCATAGTGCTTGGCATGCAGTAGGTGCTTAATAAGAGTTTATTGGCTTGATTTGATATTGATTTGGTTTGACTTCCAGCCCCCCTCTACTATAGGTTTTTTTTTTGTCTGCTCCTCCTCTTCCTCTTCATCCCTCCAGCACCCAGGTAACTTCTCAATACCAGAGGCAGTACATGGACATGGCTCCCTTCTATGAGGAATTACTGCAGAGCAACATCCGCATCTTGGTGTACAATGGGGACACTGACATGGCCTGCAACTTCTTGGGAGGCGAGAAGTTTGTGGAGTCGCTGAACCAGCCCGTGAGAAGGGAAGGGGTGGTGGAGTTGGAAGGTCAGGGTGGAAGGCTTGGAGGAAGTGTGGGAAGCTCCAGCTTAGAATACATTTGTATCAAGAAAGATCAGATTTCTAAAAGGAGTTACAAAAGAAGTTGCAGCTGGCCTTCTGGTGTGGGGGAGATGTAGAGGAGAGCTTTGAGAAGGAGATTAGAAGGCAGTTGATGTTCAAATTGGATGCTCAAGAACCAACTCTTCTCTAGTAGTCCCAGTTTCAGGAGGGGACTGGGGCAACTACCCTAAGGATGGCTTTAAGGGAGGATGCTGGGGGCAGGATGACTCTCTATTAACTCTCCTGCCTAGGGCAGTAGGTACTTTCCACATAGTAGGTGGTTAGTACATAGTAGGTACTTAGCAAGTGCTTGTGGAATTTGTTGTTGATAGCCCTGTAGTTCAGGCTGTCCCCCTTTCCCTTGTTCTCACAGGTGATGAGCCCCTATCAGCCCTGGTACTATAAGAATCAGGTTGCAGGATTCTTCAAGGAATATGAGCGCATCACCTTCCTCACCGTCAAGGTAAGGTGCTCTCTCCCCTTCTCACCACTGTCTTCTTTTTTTCTTTTTTAAGTGAGGCAATTGGGGTTAAGTGACTTGTCCAGGGTCACACAGCTAGTAAGTGTTAAGTGTCTGAGGTCGGATTTGAACTCAGGTACTCCTGACTCCAGGGCCGGTGCTCTATCCACTGAGCCACCTAGCTGCCCCTCACCACTGTCTTCTGAAGAGGATGGGACAGCTCTTCTCAAAGGGAGAGAATCTTTCCAAACTTTTGAAGGACTCTCTGACTGAAGGGAACCCCAGTGGAGACATCAGAACTAGGTGTGAGTGAACAGAGATAGCTTGGTAGAGTGAGAAGGCATCTGGGTTTAGACCTGGGATTTGTTTAGGCTCTCCTTATGCTTACTGGCTGTGTGACCTTGGGTAAATAACTCAGCTTCCCTGGGTCTCAGTTTCTTTTTCCACAAAAGGACGGGATTGAAGTATATCAGCAGTTTTCAAGCCTTTTAGTCTCAGGACCCCTTTGCACTCTTTAAAAATTTTTTATAATTTGAATTTTATTATTTTTTAAAGAGCAAGATAGAATCTGAGATATTTACTTTCCTTCTTTTGCTGTTGTTTTTTAAAATTTTTTTTTCTTTTTTTGCGGGGCAGTGAGGGGTAAGTGACTTGCCCAGGGTCACACGGCTAGTAAGTGTCAAGTGTCTGAGGCTGGATTTGAAGAACTCAGGTCCTCCGGAATCCAGGGCTGGTGCTTTATCCACTGCACCACCTAGCTGCTCATCATTTGCTCTTGGTTTAATGATTCCCTTTGTGGAGTGTGTATTTGTTTTTTGTATCATAATCACAGATAACCTTCCCCTAGCCCCCACACAACTAATTGAACCTGTCTTTAAGGAATAAAAAGTTAAGAAAAACATATAGGATATAATATGATGGACACCCTTAAAATTATTGAGGACTCCCAAGCAAACAACTTTTGTTCATGTGGTTTATAGCTATTTGTTTGCATGTTGTCCCCCCTTTAGGCCGTAAGCTCCTTGAAGGCAGGGACTGTCTTTTGCCTCATTTTGTATCCCTAGCACTTTAACACAGTGCCTGACACATAGTAGGCACTCAATATGTATTTATTGATGAACTATTCTATAGATTTTTATTGCATTAGAAATCAAACCATCTTAGTTGGGGCAGCTAGGTGGCGCAGTGGATAAAGCACCAGCCCTTGATTCAGGAGGACCTGAGTTCAAATCCAGCCTCAGAGACTTAACACTAACTGTGTGACTCTGGGCAAGTCACTTATCCCTCATTGTCATGCAAAAAAAATCTTAGCGTTATTATGAAAATATATTTGACCTCCAGGACCCTCAGTAATCCCTAGACTACACTTGCAGAGCCAGGGGCTGGATGAACTTTAAAATTTCTTCTGGTTATCCACCTTATGATCTTATGGGGATGGGAATGTTGCTAAGGAGGATAAGAGCCAAGAAGAATAATTTTACTATAGGCTGGGTACTCATGGTTTTCAAGAAGGCAAATGTGGAAACTGAAGCCCAAGGAAAGTCACAGTCAAAAGGACTACAAAGCAACTACTGGGTGGAAATAAATTGAAATTTATTCAGTAAGCATTTGTGAAGGACTTACTATGTGCAATGCACTGTGCTAGGTGGTGAGAATACAAAGATTAAAAAATATATATGACACGGCCTCTACTCTCAAGCATCTTATATCCTTTGTTCACTTGCTTCTAGAGTAGACAGCTTGTACCTGAGGTTTTGGCTTCATCTCCATACTATCCATCTCTTCATGTTGTGGATGGTATTTGGGGGTATAGGGAAGGGGACTAGGTCAGTCTGAATGGAACAGTTCTCTGTATACATCCATTCTACCCAGGACCTGTGAATTCAACTGTACAAATTAATAATAGCTAACATTTGTCTAGTGCATTAAGGCTGGCAAAGCATTTTATGTATATTATCTCATTTTATCCTCACAACAACCCTGAGAGAGGTAGGTGCTAATATTATTATCTCTATTTGACAGATAAGTAAACTGAGGCTAGCAAAGAATCTATGACTTGGGGGCAGCTAGGTGGTGCAGTGGATAGAGCACTGGCCCTGGAGTCTGGAGGACCTGAGTTCAAATCCAGCCTCAGACACTTGATACTTACTAGCTATGTGACCCTGGGCAAGTCACTTAACCCCAATTGCCTCACCCCCCCCCCCAAAAAAAAAGATTCTATGACTTGCCCAAGGTAACAGAGCTAAGTAAGTATCTGAGGCAGGATTTGAACTTAGGTCTTTCCAACTTCCAGGGAATCTTAAACCACTCTAGCCAATGACTGCCTAACTGCCATTACTACAACTTTTAATAACATAAAGTCTTCAAAAGTTGCCCGAGTTTCAGAGAATTGAAATGACTTACCCATGGTCACACAGCTAGTAATCAGAATTTGAACCCAGGTCTTCTCGTCCCCGGGTCTAGCACTCTGTCCTCTCTCTTGCACATAGCAGAATGGAATTGCAGTGATGTAGGAGAGCATGCAGTAAGGTTTGGGTGGTCCCTTGGGCAGGCCGGCATCTTTCTGTGGTGTTACTGATATGTCCTGCATAGCCTTAGCCCTAGCCAAGAGATATTACTTAGCCTCACCTCTTCTCATTTCCTAGGCATGACTTCAGATACTAATACTGATATTGCTTGACCCTCATCACATCTGCCCTGCAGCCAAGTCCACAGGACCCTGCATTCCAACAATCCAAGCCCACATTTGGGGACCTTGTATACTTATTCCCAAATAGATTCTCATTTGCCTCCCTGCTGGACTCCTCTTCACCCCTCTCTGTGTCTGTGTCTGTGTCTGACCCACAGGGATCTGGACACATGGTTCCCCAGGACCGACCTGCTCAGGCCCTGAAGATGTTTGAGTCTTTTCTCAGGAATACTACGTACCTGTGAACTTCCCCTGATGCTGGTATGAACTCCTGGGTGGCAGCGGGTGCCAAGGGCTGCTTCTGCTGCTGGATTCTCTTCCTGTGACCCCATCTCTCTTTCACATCTTGGGTATGGCCCTTAATGACACCTGAACTGTGACTAATATTGTAATCTTCAGGACTAGGTGAGGAGGAAGAAAGGAAAGGGAAAGAATGAACAGCATGGGAGGAATAAAGAGAGCTGGTGGAAAGAGGTTAGGAGTAAAAGGAGAGGATGAAGGGAGGGACACATAGGGGAGGGGTGGTCTCAGTGCTGAGATTACTTGTTGAGATCTTGGTCCCGATTCTTCCACTGACATGTCAGGTGATGTTGAGTAGGTCACTTAATTTTTCTGGGTTTTAGTTTCTTAATCTGTAAAATGGTGGCACAGTAGATAGAGCACCAGGAAGTGCTGAGTTCAAATTTAGCCTCGGACACTTACTACAGCTGTGTGACTGCACAAGTCACATAATACCTCTGCCTGCCTCAGTTTTTTCAGCTGTAAAGATGGGGATAATAATAGCCCTTACCTCCTGGGATTATGGTGAAGAGCAAATGAGATAATATTTGTAAAGCACTCTACGAGCCTTAAAACGTTAAAGAAATAGTGATTCACATTTATAGAGGGCTTAGGGTTTATAGAGTTGTTTTCTGCCCACATCCCTGTGAGGTAGGTTCTTGAGAGCATTTTCCCCACTTCTTTCAGATTCCCAAAGGTTAAGTAAGTGACTCAGTGACTTGCCAACAGAAAGTATCAAAATGGAAACTCAAAACCAGATCCTCCCCCTGGAGATCCAAGCTCTACTGTTCCATGCAGTAGACACAATTAAACACCAAGTCATTTTGGGACTCCAAAGATGAGAGAAATGCTTTGAAAATATACATTTCTGTATCCCAATATCCATCCCTAGGGGCATAATAGAAACCTGCCTGCTGCCTTGCTCTCTCTCTTTTTTTTTTTAACCTCTTTCTCTTTTTCTCCCCCATAGATACTTCTCAGGCTACCTACTGCTAATGTTAAGGTCACAGTCCTGGGGTCCTTGAAAAGCTCCCACGATTGTCAGCCCACCCCAAAATCCCAGATTATCCAAATCAACATTCCTTTGTAAGTTTTCAAGGACTAGAAAAGATTTCAGTTTCTACAATAAAAAAGTGAAGTTCCCAAACGTTTTCTTGGTCTTCATTTAACTTCTGGCATGTTAGGGAGAATTTGACTCTCTCTCTCTCTCTCTCTCTCTCTCTCTCTCTCTCTCTCTCTCTCTCTCTCTCTCTCTCTCTCTGACAGCTTCTATCCCCTTTTCCCCAACACCTCTTCCTTGCCCCCAAATCTCCAGAGGTGTGCCTCAAGCTGCATACTTCCTGGGATAGGAGGGAGAAGTGAGACATAATCATAGACTCGGAGATCTTAAAGGCACAAGGAACTTTAAGAGATAATGATAGCCAACCCACCACCCAGACTCACCTCTATATGACATGTTAAAGTTTGCCAAGTGTCTTAGTCCCAACAAGCTTTTGTGGTAAGCAGCACAGATACCATTATTCCCATGTTATGGTTGAGAAAACAGTCAGGTACAGGGATTAGCTCTGGTCACAAGATGAGTTCCTTTGCAACCCAACACTGCTTCCGAGATCATTTCATGCAGCCTCCTGCCTTCAGGAAAATAAGGTATTTATTTATAAGGCCCCTCTGTAAAATTATAGGTTCAGTAAGTGATGTGTACTGTACTAAGTGTTCTGCGGGAGATCTTATAATCTCATTTGGGTGTGGGGTAGTTCACCCATAGATGCCTATCACAGCTTCTCCTTGCCCTTTCCTCCACTGGGATTATTAGAAAGGTCTCTTATCTACTCTATGTACTAGAGGGCTTCCTCTCATTTGATTGATATTGATTGATAGTTCAAGGACACCAGTACTGAAGCTGATGTGTTATCTTTCCCATATGCTACATCCACAGCCAGCCAGACCCCTTTCTTTCCTGGTCATTGATGTCCCTGATAATATCTTTTATGTCACCTCTCTCCCACAAGTCATTGTGCAGGCTATATAGCCTGCCAACACCCACCATCCATCTTTTCACTGCCCTTTGGGTCACTTAGCAGTTGTGATCTTCTGAGAGTGCAGAGTTCAGCGAATTGCAGCCACATAGTATTGTAGGAAAAATATTGGTATAAGATGTATACTGATTTGGTTGTTAGGGGGAAGTAGATCAAAGGTCTCCAGCTCCACTGAGCCCTTCTCTTGTCTGTTTCCCAAGGTGATTTGCATAGACCTATAGCATGATAGGAATTGAAAGGAATCCTCTTTCTTATCACAGCTCTCTACTCAATAATTTTGCTGAGAACTCCAGGGATGATTTTCAGGGACTGAGGTGGGCAACCAGGGCAGCAGTTAAAAGGAATTTTGTCAAATAAAGAGTTTAGAATGAGATCATTCAAGTGGCAGCAGAGTTAGTTCAAAAGATAGACTTAAATGACTAAGAGCTTCTCTAGCTAGTTAGTGGGCAGGTTGGCTACTAGGTACTGTCAGCTGAGGTCTTCCTCTCAAAAGAGCTAACAAAGCTCCTGGGGCTATCATACAAAAGAGATGATAGACCCTTCCCTCAGTGGGGGAAAGAGGCCACAAACTAGAGAGCAGTAGCACTTCAGCATGTGATCAGGAACAGTAGCAGAAATGATCTCAGCCCAGTTGCATTACTGGAAGAAGTCAGCCCCACTTCAGGAAAGCAACCAGGAAAAAGAGTTTCCCTGACTGGTGATATTTCCTAGCCATGTGTTCCCTATGTGTATGTTCTCTGGCCATGAGTGTTCCTGATGTCTGTTCCCGACTTTTTGGTCACCCATGGGAAAGTGCAGCCTTGTATGTAAGGGGGAAATCTTTTAAATCACTGATTAAATGTCTTTTGCTTTGAATTGATATTTCCTGTTTGGGTGTTTAAAAAACAGATTAGTAGAGGCTTATAGCTATGATCTTTGAGTGAATGCTGCCCACTAATATTCCTTGAATCTGCAGTTGCTCTCAGGAAATTCACATGTGAAAGGGACCCCAGGTACTATACTGGTGTTAAGAAAAGAAGAACTTTTGTAGTACAGAATAGCTTGGGATCTTCTTAATACAATTCTGGATCCAACTCCCTTTTCTTGTCTCTGTCAAACTCATTTGGACTTATCTGATTTAACTCACTCAGCAAACCTCATAAATTGCCATGCAGAATTAGACCCCAATAGTTTCAGATGCATAAGTCTTTCCTTCCCCAAGTGGGAAGATTGCAAACTACCTAGGGCTCTGTTTTCCTGGCAGACCAACAGTCTATTATGCTTAAAAGTCACTCAGATAATCACTGCTTGTTCTTTCAAGTGGTAGAGGAAGTCAGGAGGATAACTAACATTCTGTACCTGTTATCAACCAAGAAGGAAGAACTGGGATCAGTGGAGAAAGCGATTACTCTATTTCCGAATTTGTGACAGAGGAGAGGAAATCCAGGCATTAATCAGATCTCAAAGGGTTCAAAGAGCAGAATGGATCTCATGGCCTAAAAATTTTTAAGAGAAACTAGCTCAGAAGGGATTGGAGGATCATAAGATGATAGGAACATACATTTAGATCCAGAAGTCATTAGACCAAACTTTCCATTTTATTGAAGCTGATGGAGTTTAAGTGACTTGTCCAAGGTCACATAGGTAGTAAACATCAATGGGGAGATTTGCCCTCAGGTTCTCTGACTTCAGAACCAAAAATAGAAATAATTCCAGTGTGGAGGAAGAGGGGCAGCTGTCCAAAGACAGTGGCTGGCACAGAGTAGTCACTTAATGTTTGCTGATTTGAACTGGAGACCCATGTATTTGTGCAGGAAATTCATCAACTAACATCTTCTTTAAGAGACAAGACCACAGGGCAGCTAGGTGATACAGTGGATAAAGTACCAGCCCTGGATTCAGGAGGACCTGAGTTCAAATCCAACTTCAGAAACTTGATACTTTGCTATGTGGTAAAAAAATATGAAAGTTTTTTAACAGTCGGTTAGGATAACTGAAAGACGCCAGTTTTTTTTTAAGGACCACCCTTTCGGGGAGGAGACCAACGGCATGAGCTACGCACGCCAGTCCGCCTACTGCGCACGTCAGACTGCCTGCTAGCACTCCACTTCCGGGGTGCGAGGTTAAAAGGCAAGGAGAGAATGGAAGTGGGGTGCTTTTTTCCTGCTCTGCTGGTCTCCTGACTGCGCTGCACAGACGGTCTCTCTCTCCCCAAAGGTGGCCTTCTCTTTTGGTGAGTTTTATATGGAATATAGACTAAGCTTAGACTTAAGACGATTTGTATTGTGTTTCTACTTTCCTATCCTTCTAATCAACATCACCTTGTGACTACCATACAATAAAATCTCTAACTAGAAAACCAGAAGCTTCTTCCATTTACTAGTCTGGGAGATAAATTAAGGGAAAGGTTAAAGAGGGGAGATTTATGATCTAATATCCAATTTTAAATCTCACAGCAGAAAATCCCTTTCTGAACAGGAAACACCCATTTTTATTCTTGGCTGTGGAAGGACCAGACACTGCTTGAAGAAAAGAAGAGGAATCTCCCCCATTCTCCATTTAACCCAAGTGATTTTACTGAAGATATTTCACCTCCTACTAGTACCACACACAGCCCCTTCCATGCCATCCTGTTGTGCACAATAATTTTCCATTCCCTGCCAGAATTCTAGGGTGAGAATGAACCCATTGAATCGGAAGCATTCCTGGGATTAAAAAACCCCACATTTCTTGTGCACCAGGAATGTAATTGGGCAGTCTATATGATTTCATGTGGGATCATTTTATTTCAACAACTAATTTAAGTAACTGTTTTTTAATCATAAAAGTATTTTATTATTTTCCAGTTACACATAAAGATTGTTTTCAACATGTGTTTTCAGAAGATTTTTAGTTCCAAATTTTTCTCCCTCCCTCCCTTCCCTCCTTCGTCCTTAAGACAGAAAGCAATCTGATATAGGTTATATATGTAAGTAACTGTTTTTTGAAAATTTCAGAGTTGGTAGGAATCAGAAAGGGGAAGGATTCCAATCCACAAGAGGATGAGAATACCCCTTTCCACATCACCTACAAGGGCCCATTCAAGCTCAGGCTAAGGAAAGGAAATGTAGAAGTGTTGTAAAATAGCAAGAGAGAGTTGGCTACAAAAATTTTAACCAGGGTCATAGAGATGATGTTTGGTTCAAGACAATGACAGATGACCCAAAGTCGATGAAAAGATGCTTCTCAGCTCTAAGCGTGCTGCCACATGCTGCCAAACATGACTGATAGACACAGGGGCCTTGGGAATGGCAGCACTTATTCCCCCTCATTCCTTCTTTCAGCCCCCAACTGATGTCCAATATTGGGGAAAACAACCCCGGTGTAGAAAGGGCCAGACATCCCCACTCACCGCCAACCGAGACACACACAGGGCAGACAAGGCCACCTAGCTCAGGCAGTAGGGCACCCTGAGGGAAAGACAGGAGGCAGCATGTGCCAGGGAAGTCAGACCACTCCCTTAGACCATCATGTCTCACATCCCAGTGGAAAATGCTGAGGACTCTGAGCCCAAAGACATTTGGAACAGTCTTTCTTTCAGCCCAAATTCTGTGACTTTCTTTTCATGTAAAAATTCAATGTTAGCAATTGTCTGTACTTCAGCTAAGCCCACTCTTGGGATTGGGTCATGAGTGTGAAGGACAGACTGAGTCTGGGAATATTATAAGGAAGTAAATTCATACACTCAAATGGTTTCTTTTTGTCTTTAGGACAAAACACAAACCACTCTGTCCTTTAAAGCCTTTACCATCTAGCTAAGCTTCCCTTTCCATATTCATTACACAATATACTCCTTTGTTTATTCTACAACCCCAATTAAACAGTTGTCTTGTCCTAAATTACAAATAATGTTTCATCTATACTCTCCAGGCCTTTCCCCAGGCTGTGCCCCATTCCTGACATTCACTCTCTCCATGTCTGACTCTGAGAATCCCCAGCATTCTGCAAAGCTGACTTCAAGCATCTCCTCTGCTAGGATATCTGATTTCCCTGGCTGCCCATGTCTCAATTTTCATGTCAACCCCAAGTTACCTTTGAATAGACTTTATTGTACCTACTCTATGACCCTCATTTTATTTAAGAGAATTCTTACACGTCAGAAAATTCATGTAAAGAGACTCCCTATAAGCAGCTGCTTACAATTCGTGGAAGCCGACTCTTGAGACGGGGTGTATGATGGTGAAGGAGAGATGGAGTCTGGGAATATTGTGAGAACAGAGACCCAAGACACCACTGAGCTGAACCTTGGAGCTGAGCCAGTCCCTTCTTTTTTAAGAGACAAAGGCTGACCAGAGAGCCCTTGAGTAGTAGTGTAAGCATCTGTGTGTCCTTTGTCCTAAAGGGAATGGTCAAGGACTTGGGCCTTCATACCACCAAGAGATCCCTTGTGGCAGGGAATAGAGGGGGAGATGATGAGTAGAATGGGTGTGACCCTGCCACCTACTCTCCTTGGAATGCCTGGGGGGGGGTAACACTCCAAACCACAAAGGGGCACACGTCAGCCTGAGCCAGCTAATAAGGACATTGTCCTCCCAGATGCAGGAATTGATGAGGCCCAGACTGGAGGGTGGCTGCTTGTGTGGGGGTGTTCACTTTGGCTCTTGGGTCGCCCCAGGTCATGAGAAACCCTACCCTGTGTTACCACTGTGGCTCAGTGGATGGAGTGCTGGGCCTGCAATAAAAAAGACTCTTGTTCCTGAGCTCAAATCTGAATTTAGGCCCTTACTAACTATGTGACCCTGGGAAAGTCACTTACTTTTGTTTACCTCAATTTCTTCTTTTATAAAATGACCTGAATAAGAAAATGACAAATCACTCCAGTATCTTTGCCAAGAACCCCAGAATGGGGTCATGAAGAGTTGGACACACCTAAACAAGGGCAAAAAAATGGACACAAATTATTGCTACAAAGAACTGGAGCAAAGCCTCCTCAATATGAATGCATGTCCCAACAAGAGAAATATTATATATGGAGGCACAGCCATCAAATGGACGCAAAATGTCAGCATTTCCCCATTTGCATTTCCCTACTTGTTTCCCAGGGGGCTGTGCTGCCTCCCCTCTGCCTTAGGGACAGGGCTTGTGATTTTCAAGGCCTTGTGAGAAAGGAGGGGACCTGAGGGGCCAGGAAGGGGAAGCCCTGGGAGATGTGAGCCAGCCCAGAGGGCAGGGGCTGCTCTGCCCTGGGGACCAGAGAGGAAGCAGCTGCTGCTCTGAGCTGAATCCCCTGAACAGCCTGGGGAGGTTTTTGTTCAGGCCTGAAGCACTGTGGGAGAGGGTAACTATCATACTGCTGACAGTAATAATCTCCAGCATCCTCGGGCTCCAAGCTGCTGATGGTGAGAGTGAAATCTGTCCCAGACCCACTGCCACTGAAGCGGGCAGGCACTCCAGGTGCCAGGCTGTTAGCATAGGAGATGAGGAGCCTGGGGGCCTGGCCAGGTTTCTGCTGGTACCAATTTAACCAGCTATCACCATCACTATCTGTCACACTCTGACTGGCCTTGCAGCTGATGGTGACTCTCTCTCCTGGAGATCCAGACAAGGAGGCTGGAGACTGGGTCAGCACAATGGCTCCTCGGGAATCTAGGAAACCAACAAAATAAGGGGAAGACAGAAATGTGTGAATGTCCAAGTCAAAGTGTAGGAACAAGACAGTTCTGTGGAGACCTTGAAATCCCGAATGACATAAACCACCTTTCCCACAGAACTCACCATGTTTGTGATCTGGGGCCTGGCCATGCTTCTCAGCCCCATCTGCCTGTGTTGTCCCTAAGCTCCCTCACCCCCTGGATCCAGGGATCATCAGGTCTTTAGTCCCTGAAAACCTGTGCCCTCCTCACCCCTTCCCTGCCCTGCTGGGTCTTACCCTGAGCCCAGAGCACCAGCAGCCAGAGGAGCTGCCATGGGGAGACCATCCTGGCCTTCAGACACCTGCAGAGAGAGCACTCAGAGCCCTGAGGGGGCAGCAAGGAGGGAGGAAGCTTTTCTACCCTGAGCAGGGCTCCCTTCAGGCCCCTGGGGCTCCATATGCAAAAGAGCCCCAGGTCTGCTCTGAGCCTCCTCTCAGGACCCTGTGAGTCACCCTGAGTCACCCTGGCTGAGCCTGACCCTGGGGGAGGGGCCTCCCTCCTCTCTGTCCTCAGTGTGTCACCTCAGGAGCAAAGACAGGCTCATGTTTAGTGTCTGACATGGGAATGGTTGGAGCTGCTTGTGGATGAATGAGGGGAGGCTTCTCTCTGTGCCCCAGGCCTAGATCCCCCATAACCAGGAGAGAGCTCCCAGCCCTGGGGAGGGGGCAGAAATGGCAGGAGCTCACAGCTTGTAGGCTCTGGAGGTGCCTCACCTGCCTCAGCTCATACACATGGCCCTCTCCTGCCCCCTGCTGGAGAAGGTGTGTATTCAAAGAGACAGAGAGGAGGGGCTGCCTGACACTGGAAGGAGCTTAGCCAGGACACTTGGGGGCTTTGTCAGTCACTAGATGAAATTACTGTAATTGGGAAGAAAACATGTGTCCTGATTTTCCCATTCCAGATGTGCACTAAAAGTGAAGACCTTTACTATGATCAACCCAGTATCCCGGTTGTGACTGTTTCTAGAAATGTGGATCTGGGCAAATCTATGACCAATGTGAGGCTATAGAGGTGAGTGGGACTGTGTCAAAAATAGACACAAAGTCTGGACTGGAGTCTTTCACTTCTGTCTAATCACTTCTCTCCTTTGGCATTGCAAGATCACTTTGTTTGATGCAACTGCCTCCCAGATGTTCCTCTCTCCAGCTGATCAACAATGAATGAATGCATGAGTAAGCTTCTTTACAATTCCATTTTAAAACAATTTTAACTGTTGTTTCTTTTTAATTTTGAGTTCCAAATTTTCTTCTTCCTTCTCCTTCTTTCTCCTCGTGAATGCAAACAATCCAATATCTTATACAGACAAAATATATTTCTACTTGTGAGGTAATGGGTCTCCTCTCAACAAAGATATAACAGTCACCCTTCAAATTACCCTCCTCTGGACCTGTTTGAGGAAAAAGGTCTCTGTCCATTTCCTTCCCCTCCAGCAAACAAGATCACCTGGTTCAAGGAGTCCTGAGCTGGTCTCAATTTGGTCATCTCCATATAAGGAAAGATTGAGGAAATGTTCCTGTGTCACCTCCCGCATTGGCTAAGAATCCAAAGAATAATTATGGAAATCAGGGTTAGGCATACTGTGGTCCAGTTAGATAGTTTTTGCGTGTAGGTTGTGTATGGGATATTTATGGATTTGAGTCAAATTAAACTCTAAGGATGGAGGCTGAAAGATACCCAACCCCCCGTCCCCCACCCCCGAGCAGTATAGTCTCTTGCTTTGCCTAAAAGTTAATAGCTTGTTAAATTCTCACTGTCTCCTTTAAATTTTGTTGATGAGATAATGGACTTGGGTCAGTTCTGTAAACTCTGAGGATGGGGTCTGGAAGATATCCAGCCCCCCAGTAAGTTTTATTGCTTGTCAAGTTCTACCAGTTAGCATTATTTACATTACTTCTGCTCAGTCTCCCCACTTGTCAGCTACATCTTAGTTTTATGGCCTGCAGTAAAAGTTGTCTCTTCAGTCTATCTGGAATCCATCACATGTCAGAGTCCCAGTCCCTGTCATGAATCAATTGCAGTCAGATAAGGGAGTGATTCCTGCCTCCCCTTTTTCTTTGACATTCCTATACATGTCTACATACATGGATCATGAGGTAAGCATGCATGCTGGGTGATACAGGATTGGATGTTAGAGTGTGAGCTCACTCTGTGCATGTGAAGGTTTCCCCCCTCCTCAAAATTACTATAAAAACCTAAACGTTTGGGCCTCTCATTGCAGACTCAAATTTGTTATTGATTTTGCCTGTTCTCCTGAGAATGAAATGAATCTGTCTCTGCTTGACTTGGTGGTCTCCTTGAGTTATTTGGGCAAACTGAGGCTGTTTGTCCCAAACAGTTGTAACCCTTGAGTAATCAGACCAGTGATGAAAAAGGGGAGTGTCCACTCACCTTAGGGACTAGGGGTTCACATGGGGCCTATGAGCCCCCATTCTTAGCACCTACCAGCTGCACGCTGGGTTGCCCATTCTCGAGAAAGTGACAATAAGTGAGCCTTTGACTCATCACCACTGCTGAGTAGTTCCAGAGAATTATTGAGCAGGAGTCATTTTCCTCTCACCACTTTAGTCATATTGTAAAAGAAGACATTTACAGAAAAACCCCAAAGAAAAATAAAGAATAAAAAAGTACATTTATTCTCAGGGTTGATATAACCAAAGCCTGCTTTATTGGCTAGGACTTCTTTTTAATCAGA
The DNA here is from genome assembly GCF_019393635.1 of Dromiciops gliroides. Taxonomy (NCBI): domain Eukaryota; kingdom Metazoa; phylum Chordata; class Mammalia; order Microbiotheria; family Microbiotheriidae; genus Dromiciops; species Dromiciops gliroides. Next base: position 662,160,521 of record NC_057862.1, on the reverse strand, counting down.
CATCTGGGGGCCCATTAAAGAGGTAAACCTGATTGGAATTCAGAAGTGGCTTTGAGGCCCCCCCCCCCATGAGGGATCTCTGCCCACCAGTGGTTGTGATACTTTGGAAGCTCTTTCAGTTCCCTGATGGGTTTCTGACACCTTTCCTGGGTTCAGGTTCCCAAGAACATGCCCAAGCCATTACCAAACATTTAGGCAAATTGTCAAGTTTAGACCAGTTTGGGTGATAAGATAAAATAGGGTCTTAGGTGTTGAGTATACAGCAGGTACTCAACAAATGCTTTTGAATTGCGTGGAACTGATTAAAATATTGTTGCAATCATCCCTTTGATAACAGATGTGTCTTTACCAAACAAGTTTATGTCTATCTTTCATCCATTGCCACCCTTATTCCAAGGATTCCTGAGCACACCAAAGCACCATTGCAACTAATGGCTGTGGATAGACCATGGAGATTTTGCTAATAGGATTCACTCTTAGGTCCTTCTAGTAGCAGCCTGATAGTCCTGGGTCCATTTAGGGAAGCTCTGGCCCAGAGGGGGACACTATGACCATGGAGAAATGCGGTTGATCAGCTTGCTGGGGTCAGGTAGAGATGACTCTTTCCTTGGAGAAGCAAAGAAGTTGAGTAAGCAGGTAGTGGTTGGTCAAACAGATAATAAAGCAGCCACCCAGAAAGCTGGGCTCCCTGAATTTACAACATGAGCTTAGTTGGGAGCAGATCATGTTTGCTGCGTCATTAGGGCCAAGTAGTGACAGGAATCTCAAGTTAGAAATGTGGAATTTCATATGTCCATATAGTTAACATCATCATTTTCAAACTTCTGTAACTTTTCAGTCTTAGGTCTCTCCCCCCACCCCTTCTCACCTCCATAACATTGTCATCTTCCCTTTTGTTCTGGGAATTGAAATTAGACTTCTCCTCCCAGCCATACCTTTATGACTGATTAAGGAACATGCTATAAACCTGTACCAGGAGGTGAAGCCTTGGCTTCTCCCAACCATGCCTCTGTGTGCCAAATACTAAAAACTTTGACTTAAATTTTAATTGGATTTTATGTGTGAGAAATTCTTTGAAAGAGGAATGTTTTTGTTGTGGGCCCAGAGTACCCCAGAATTCTCTGGGGCACATCAAGGAATCTTCTCCTGGAGAAACTAAACCAGAGGACAGATAAGCCTAGAGAGATAAGTGGATCCAGATTGGACTGAGCTAGTTTCAGGACCTCCACCCTTCCTTCTGGTCTCCCTTACTGCTGGGGACATAAGTTTGGGTGTGGCTGCTGCCTTTGTGTCCTGAAGAGAGAGATGGCTTGAGAGATCCATAACCACCCCTCACCCAGTTCCCCCAGCTACCACCAGTGTGGGATGGTCCTCCCTCACTAAAGTAACTTTCAGCAGTCAGATTGTCACCCTCCCCCCAATAAGTCCTCTATAAAAGTACCTGCCAGTCTCCTGCTGGAGGAGATTGGTACCTCAGAGCCACGTGCTTTGTGCCATACCTCTCTCCCCATGAGAAGTCCAAGGATTTCTTTCATGTTTCCCTTCTCCTCCCTTTCCTTGCCCCTAAATATAATACCATCTTCTTCTAACTGCTTTTGGGTGCAAGAGGGTGTAATTATTTAAAGAGGAATTCCTAAGGAACCCAACCCCTAACCCAAACCCCACACCCCATTATACCCTTGATATTTTCAAGAATCCATTTAGCTGTAACATAACTGATTCCCTGACCAGGAAAACCTTTCCTCTTTCTTCTTGCCACAACACCCTAAGGTAAGATCCTTTTTGTATATTTTTTCCCTCAGGCCCTGAACCCTTTCCCCTTGCCCTGAACCCTCTCCCCTTGTGGGGCAGCTGCCCAAGGGAAGGGAGGCTTGTCTTCATAAAGCCAAAGGGGTGGTGTCTCCTTTGCAAGGACCATACCTGGTGTCTACACAAGAGAGTTGCGGGATGCCCTGACCAATGTGGGACTGGTGTTTGGTATTTCCCTGGAAAATATCTGGGTAGCTGCTCACAGAGCCCTGTATCTCCTGGGCAGGGAGACAGGATGCTAAAGGATTCCTCTCATTTGAGATGCCAATTGAACAATTAGGGTTAATTTGACCTTACAAGCACTGCCTGGCATAATATCAGTTAGAATCTCAAGATTTTTGGCCATTAAATTGGACCTAAAGTTTGCAATTGGACTTACTCTGCAGGCACAAGGGAAAATTCACAGAGATCCCATATATTCTAGCTCTGTTGGCTTAAGTTTGAACTCAGAGTTGAGGGAACCATGCAGAACAACAGAAAAAGCTTCTGCCATTCAGGGGATTTCTTCTGTTATCAGGAAGACTAGGCCTGTGAGATTGGCTGGTAGTAAATTCCATCTCTCTTCACTCCCTCTTCTCCTGATCCCTGTCCCCTCTCACACCCAGAGTGGGCTCTAGTAAGGCAGACTGGAAAAAATCACCTAAACATTGAGAGCGCTGTCACACAGGTGTTTCTTTGTTGTGTGTTTTATTGTGTTCTGTGTCTGATAAATCTAATTTCAAGATCCTCCCATGCTCTGGCCAGGCTGGGAAAGTCATGGTTGGGACAAACTGCCTCAGTTTACCCAAATAACTCGAGGAGACCACGAAGTCATGCACAGACAGATTTATTACATTCTCGCAAGAATGGGCAAACTCAATCCTGAGATTATGCCACAATAATCGATACATACCTTGAGTTTTTGTAATAATTTTGGTGGGAGGGAATTCCCCACGTGCACTAGGGTGAGCTCACAATCTAACATCCAATCCTGTCTCACCCAGTATGTGTGCTTAGCTCGTGATCAACATACAGAGACATGCATAGGAGTTCCAGAAACAAGGGGGAAAAGGGGAGGGGGAACAAGGTCAAACCTAGGGAAGAAGGAAGGGAGGAGTGACACTGAGAAGAAGCAGATGTTTCAGATCTCACAGTTTCCACTAACACCCCCTCCCCTCCCTTCTCCTGGCCCCTGTCTTTAAAGATGTTCAACTTGAATAACTGGAAGAGTCACTCAGTTATTTTAGCATTGTTTTGTAGTCATGTTAATTTTAGAAGGATGACAGGCTTAAAATTTATCTTCAGCTCTGTTGGGGAAATAAAAGAAATCAAGGGTTTGATAAAAGAATACACTATTGTTGGGACCCTAGGGTCAAGGGGATTCTACTCTGAGAAAAAGAAATATGTCACTTAACATCTGGTCTTAACTTAATTGCCGCATCCTGTGCTGAGCCTTGTGATTGTTTGTCCTTTCTTCTTGAGTCCCGAGTATTGAATAGGTGGGCGAATTCCCTGACCCACTCAACAGGGACTGGGGTTCTGACATATGATGGATTGCAGATAGGCCAAAGACACAACTTTTATTACAGGCCATAAAACTAAGATGTAGCTGACAAGTGGGGAGACTGAGCAGAAGTAAAAATACTGTTAATTGGCAATAAAACTTGAAGGAGACAGTGAGAATTTGACAAGCAATAAACTCTTAGGCAAAGAGAGAAACTAACTATACTGGGGCGGGGCTGGGTATCTTCCAGACCTCATCCTCAGAGTTTAATCTGATTCAAATCCATAATCACCTCATACAGTCAGATTCTGACTGCAGGATGCTTTTACATTGTGAACTACTCAGAGTTTGAATTTGGAAATTAGAATGTGATTTCTTTTCTATGCTTTGATTTTACCCTTCTAATACTACAAGGTTAATAGCTGCAAGACACTGAGAAGGGTTCATTTGATTCCTTCATTTCTAAAACTGTTCAATAAATAATCAAAAAGTTCCTAGGTGTGAAAAATATATTTAAAAATTTTCTGAGACATAGCACTGGGATGTTAAAAATGAAAAAAAAAACAACTTTATTCACATTCTCTTGAGAATGGGCTCAGCCCCTAGCGGGCAGAGCAACAATGTGCAGGCTGGAAGGGCTGTTTTTATAATCGTGATCTGGCCCCCAGGGTTACAGTCTTATATGTAGGCACTGGCTAGTCCATCAAGGCAGCACCCTGCCCCCCGTATTTTTTAGTTCTTAGAGTGGGAGCATTTTCTGAGAAATTAACCCCAACTTGTGGACATCAACTTCTCAAGCACCTCTTTCTATTCTTCCCTCTCAGACACTTAAGTCCCCAGACAGTTTCAATTATAATGAGGAGGGGGCCCACTTTTTCCTCACACTAGGGAACACCTGAATTTTGTAATAGGCAGATTAATGAAGAGAATCCCCTGGGTCTAATTTTGAAAAAAAAATGGGTTTTTTACTGAAATGTTGGCCAAACTGCCATTTTGCTAATTTCAGATGATTGAAGTATGTTGAAAAAGTATGAGGATGTTTAATTTTGTTTTAAGCAAGAAGGAGGAATGGATGGGTTAGGAAGCTTTTTGCTGACCAACATGGTCTGAAGTACTGCGATTAAGAGTTAAGAAAGTTGTGTCCTGTTTGCATTGATAGTGTGAACAAGAATATGAGAGTAAACAGTTGGAAACTTTAGAGAGAAAAGAAAAAAAGGGGGGATATACTGTGGCTTAAAAAAAGAGAAAAGGTTTGTGTGAGTCTGAAAGTAGTTGAGGGGGAGTTTAGTTGGTTATGGAATCTTGCAAATTATAAGTTAGGTAAGTTTTAAATTGGTGTGTGTGTTAAATTGGAAAAAAAACCAAAACCTGTACATCATATGAGATTCCTACCTGTTTTTGTTATAGACTATGTTGATTGATTTTACAGATAAAGGGGAAAACTGGTAAATTATTGTATGAAAAGAAGAAGAAAATCACAGAAAAAGATCATTTAGAGTCCCCTTAATTTGTAAATTTGTCAAAAAAGAGCTTGTGAAATTCCTAGATAAGGAATGGACTTACTCAGAATTTATACAGTCGATTATTATAGAGAAGTAATCTTTAATGATTGATCTTTGCACTATTTGTCCTAAAGTCCCCCTCCCCCCTTTCTACATGTCAGTTTCTTCTATGGGAGGGAGGAGAACCATCAATAAGCATCTAGTGCCTAAGATTTTGATCTCTCAAAATCTTTTGTAGTGGAATAGTTTAAAATCTGGAATTATTTGTAATGTGTAAAAGTTTCAAAGAAAGAGAGGGTTATTTAAAGTCTCTAACCATTGAACCACACTGCTTAAGAACAACCTTTTGCTTTGAATTACTTAATTCTGGTAAAACAGTCCATACCCTATCTACATTAAGACTTACAGGCCCACAAAAACCTGGGAAACCTGCTGGGGAAAACAGGAGCTACACCTTAACTAGACTCCTTATCTGATAAGTTTCTAAGGTATGGGCAGAAGCCCTGACTCTTTGGAGAAATGGAGTAAATTCTGAAGGAAATATGTATGTGTATATATATATATGTGTGTGTGTGTGTGTGTATGTGTTTGTGTGTGTGTGTATTCCTAATATTGTTTTAAGGTATTATGTTTCTAAATTTTCTTATAATGTATAAAATTAGTGAACAATTGTATCAGCTACAGTGAGAGTTATTATGTGAAACCTCTTACTGGTAACCATGTATTTCTTATTGCAACTAGTCTCCCCTCCTTCTAGTTCATTGTCCACTCAGTTATCAAAGTGATTTTTCTAATATTTCAATCTGACATGGGCACCCTTTCATTGTTGTTGTTGTTGTTGTTGTTTTTGAGGCAATTGGACTTAAGTGACTTGCCCAGGGTCACACAGCTAGTAAGTGTCAAGTGTCTGAGGCTGGATTTGAACTCAGGTCCTCCTGACTCCTGGGCTGGTGCTCTATCTATTGTGCCACCTAGCTGCCCCAAGGGGCACCCTTCCAATTCTATAAACTTCAATAGCTCCACAATACCTCCAGTATCAAAGAGTAAATCCTCTATGTGTGACTCAAACTCTACAAAATCCAGCCTCTCTCCCTCCCTAGCATTCTCTCTCCACACTGACTGTACTAAGGCCATGTGGTTTACAATATTCAAACACTGGCTTTCTTGCCTTTCTTCCAAAAAGACATCCTCTTTCCCAATTCTGGGCACTGTCTCTGGCTCTCCCACATTGCACAAAACAATCTCTCTCCTCATCTATACCTCTTGGCGGCCTTGGCTTCTTCCAAGGCTCAGCTAAAACCCCACCATCTATAAGAATCCTTTTCTAAGCCCTCTGCTGATTATGTCCAATGTCCCCTGAATATAGTTTGTCTTAACATAGATGTTTGCCTCTTTGCTCTCGAAATAGGCTGTAAACTCTTTGGGGAAAAGACACAAAAGTGCCATTGCTGGGTCAAAGGGTATGCACAAGCTTTATAATCCTTTGGGCATAATTCCAGATTGCTCTCCAGAATGGTTGGATCAGTTCACAGCTCCACCAACAATGCATTTGTGTTCCAATTTTTCCACAGCTTCTCCAACATTTATTATTTTCCTTTTTTGTCATTTTAGCCAATCTGATAGATGTTAGGTGGTACCTCAGAGTTGTTTTAATTTGCATCTCTCTAATCAATAGTGATTTAGAGCATTTTTTCATATGGGAATAGATAGCTTTGATTTCTTCATCAGAAACCTGCCTGTTCATATCCTTTGACCATTTCTCAATTGGGGAATGACTTGGATTTTTATAAATTTGTTTTAGTTCCCTACATATTTTAGAAAGGAGGCCTTTATCAGAAGTACTGGCCATAAAAATCGTTTCCCAGCCTTCTGCCTCCCTTCTAATTTTGGATACATTGCTTCTGTTTGCACAGAAACGTTTTAATTTAGTGTAATCAAAATCATCCATTTTGTATTTCATAATATTCTCTCTCTTTTGTTTGGTCATAAACTGTTCTCCTTTCCAAAGATCTGAAATGTAGACTATTCCTTCCTCTCCCAATTTACCTATGGTATCACCTCTTATGTTTAAATCATATATCCATTTTGACCTTATTTTAGTATAAGGTGTAAGATGCTGGTCTGTGCCTAATTTCTGCCATACTATCTTCCATTTTCCCCAGCAGTTTTTGTCAAATACTGAGTTCCTATCCCAGAAGCTGGAGTCTTTGGATTTATCAAACACTACATTACTAGTGTCTTTTTCCCAAAGAGACCATGGAAAAGGGAAAATGACCCACATGTACAAAAAAATTGATAGCTGCTCTTTATGTGGTGGCAAGGAACTGGAAGTTGAGGGGGTGCCCATCAATTGGGGAATGGCTGGACAAGTCGTGGTATATGGATGTAATGGAATTCTATTGTGCTGTAAGAAACGATGAGCAGGAGGAGTTCAGAGAAACCTGGAGGGTCTTGTGTGGGCTGATGATGAGTGAGATGAGCAGAACCAGAACATTGGATACAGTATCATCAACATTGAGTGTTGATCTACTGTAATGGACTATATTCTTCTCACCAATGCAATGGTACAGAAGAGTTCCAGGGAACTCAGGATAGAAGAGGATCTCCAAATCCAGGGAAAAAAAGGAAAAGAACTGTGGAGTACAGATGCTGAATGAACCATACTATTTCTTTTGTTTTTGGTGCTGTTGTTTTTCTATTTTGAGGTTTTTCCTCATTGCTCTGAGATTTCTCTTATAAAATGACTAATGCAGAAACATGTTTAATTTTATATATATATATATATATATATGTATGTATAATATATAAAACCTATATCTGATTACCTGTTGTCTAGTGGAGGGAGGAGGGAGAAAAATCTGAAATTGGAAAGTTTATATAAATAAATGTTAAGAACTATCTTTACATGTAACTGGAAAAAAATAAAATACTTGTATCAGAAAAAAAGAAAAGAAATAGGCTGTGAACTCCATGGGGGCACAAACTCTCTTTCACTATTCTTTGTAACCCCAGCCCTGAGCACAGTGACTGATCTCTAGGAGTCCTTAATAAATGTTGATTGACTGACTGATGATTGACTGGCTGGCTACTATGATGAGAGTGACTATACCAACAAGGCTGTTGTTTACCCCTCTGTAGAACAAGGTTCAGTCTCAGCCCTGGCCTCAGGTTCAGTCCCATGAGAGCCAGGCTCCTCAATAGAAGCATTGGACTCTTTCTTTGAGTCTCTGGTTCTTCACGCACTCGCACTCACACTCACACATACACACACACACACACACACACACACACACACACTCACACTCACTCACAGACACACACACACACACACACACACACACACACACCCAGAGTCCCAGGTTAAGCCACTTAAAACTAAGGCTGTACTCGAGTCTTGGGTCTTCCCAAAAGTGAAAATGCAAAGCTAATCAAGGTCACATGCCAATCAGGTCCAAAACAACTACTGGTTTCTTTCCTATCAGAGATGTCCTTAAAACGAAAGATTCCCAAGTATCCATGACAAGGAGAAGCAGTGACACATGCACTGGTCCCTCTCCTCAGATAATGGGATCAAACATCACAACACAAAGCACTTTGCAGGAAGGGGAATTTGACTTTCTGCCTCAGCTCTGCCCTGTGCAAAAGATTTCCTCCAGGTCCATGACTTCAGCCAAGTCTGACCAGGAGCTAGGCTGGCCCTTGCACTTGGTGGTCATCTTCTCCAAGGGGGGAGTTACAGAACTCCCTGCTCCCACTCAGCACTGTCTGATGGACCCAGTGTCTGGATCTGGATTCAAAAACACACATGCTCTTGAGTTCAAATCTGACCTTAGTACATTTATTAGTGGGTCATGTCACTTACCGCTATTTGCCTCAGTTTCCTCATCTGTAAAACCAGCTGCATAAAGAAATGGGAAAACACTCCAGGACATTTGCTAAGGAAACCCAAATGGGGTCTCGAAGGGTCAGATGCAACTGAACCCCAGAAACAAACATGGAAACAAACAAATGATTGCTACAAAGAACTGGAGCAAAGACCCCTCAACGTGAACTTATGCTCCCAACAAGAGAAGCACTTTATGTGGAGGCAAAGCTATCAAATGGACTTGGAATGTCAGCATTTCCCTGATTTGTATTTTCCCCTATGCTTCTTAGGGGGCTGTGTTGCCTCCCCTCTGCCTGGGGACAGGGCATATGACAGACAAGGCTTTGTGAGAAAGGAGGGCACCTGAGGGCCCAGAAAGGGGAAGCCCTGGGAGGTGTGAGCCTGCCCAGAGAGCAGGGACTGCTCTGGCCTGGGGACCAGAGAGGAAGCAGCTGCTGCTCTGAGCTGAACCCCCTGAACAGCCTGGGGAGGTTTTTGTTCAGGCCTGAAGCACTGTGGGAATGGGTAGCTATTAGTTTTCTGACAGTAATAATTTCCAGCATCCTCAGGCTCCAAGCTGCTGATGGTCAGAGTGAAATCTGTCCCAGACCCACTGCCACTAAAGCGGGCAGGCACTCCAGATGCCAGGCTGTTAGCATAGTAGGTGAGGAGCCTGGGGACTTGGCCAGGTTTCTGCTGGTACCAATTAAGGTAGTTACTTACACTCTGACTGGCCTTGCAGCTGATGGTGACTCTCTCTCCTGGAGACCCAGACAAGGAGGCTGGAGACTGGGTCAGCACAATGGCCCCTCGGGAATCTAGGAAACCAATAAAAGTAGAAGAAGACAGAAATGTGTGAATGTCTAAGTCAAAGCATATAGACAAGACATTTTTATGGAAACCACTGAAATCTCAAATGACTGACAAGTAGATGTATTTGCTGTCAATATGGGACATAAACCACCTTTCCCACAGATCTCACAGTGTTTGTAATCTGGGGCCTGGCCATGCTCCTCAGCCTCTATCTGCCTGTGTTGTGCCTAAGCTTCCTCACCCTCTGGATCCAGGGGTCATCAGGTCTTTAATCCCTGAAAGCCTGTGCCCTCCTCACCCCTTCCCTGCCCTGCTGGGTCTTACCCTGAGCCCAGAGCACCAGCAGCCAGAGGAGCTGCCATGGGGAGACCATCCTGGCCTTCAGACACCTGCAGAGAGAGCACTCAGAGCCCTGAGGGGGCAGCAAGGAGGGAGGAAGCTTTTCTACCCTGAGCAGGGCTCCCTGCAGGCCCCTGGGGCTCCATATGCAAAAGAGCCCCAGGTCTGCTCTGAGCCTCCTCGAAGGACCCTGTGAGACACCCTGAGTCACCCTGGCTGAGCCTGACTCTGGGGGAGGGGCCTCCCTCCTCTCTGTCCTCAGTGTGTGACCTCAGGAGCAAAGACAGGCTCCTGTTTAGTGTCTGATGTGGGAATGGTTGGAGCTGGTTGTGGATGAATGAGGGGAGGCTTCTCTCTGTGCCCCAGGCCTACATCCCCCATAACCAGGAGAGAGCTCCCAGCCCTGGGGAGGGGGAAGAGGTGGCAGGAGCTCACAGCTTGTAGGCTCTGGAGGTGCCTCACCTGCCCCTGCTCATGTACCTGGCCCTCTGCTGCCCCCTGCTGGAGAAGGTGTGAATTCAAGGAGGCAGAGAGGACGGGCTGGCTGACACTGGAAAAATCTTAGCTTGGACCCCTGGGAAGAACCTACCAGAGTCCCAGTACTGAGTGAATGGGTTTTGTCAGTCACTAGATGAGATCACTGTAATTGTTCTGAGCATCATGGAAGAAAACAACATGTCTATACGTGTGCCCATTTTCCCATTCCAGACATGCACTAAAAGTGAGGACCTTTACTATGATCCACCCTGCATCCTGGTTGTGAATGTTTCTACAAATGTGGATCTGGGCAAATCTATGCCCAATGTGAGGCTATGGAGGTGAGTAGGACTGCATCAAAAATAGACACAAGGAGATTAGACACAAGGAGATTAGACAGAAGTGAATGACTAGAGTCTGTCTAATCACTTCTCTCATTTGGCATTGCAAGATCCCTTTGTTTGATGTCACTGCCGGCAGATGCTCCTCTCTCCAGTTGATCAACAATGCATGAATCCATGAGTAAGCTTCTTTACAATTCCATTTTAAAACAATTTTAACTGTTGTTTCTTTTTCATTTTGAGTTCCAAATTTTCTTCTTCCTTCTCCTTCTTTCTCCTTGTGAATGCAAACAATCCAATATGTTATACTGACAAAATATATGTCCGCTTGTGAGGAAATAGGTAATGGTCTCCTCTCAACAAGGATATAACAGTCACCATTCAAATTATACTCCTCTGGACCTGTTTGAGGAAAAAGGTCTAAGTCCATTTCCTTCCCCTCCAGCAAACAAGATCACATGGTTCAAAGAGTCCTGAGCTGGTCTCAATTAGGTCCTCTCCTGGGCTGTGTCCATATAAGGGAAGATTGAGCAAATGTTCCTGTGTCTCTTCCCATTTTGGTTAAGAATCCAAAGAATAATTATGGAAATTAAGGTTAGGCATACCGTGTTTTAGTTAGATAGTTTTTGTGTGTAGGTTGTGTATGGGATAATTATGGATTTGAGTCAGATTAAACACTGAGCATGGAGTCTGAAAGAAACCCAGCCCCCCCCCCCCAAACACCCACAGTATAGTTAGTCTCTTGCTTTGCCTAAGAGTTAATTGCTTGTTAAATTCTCACTGTGTCCTTTAGGTTTTCTTGATGAGATAATGGACTTGGGTCAGTTCCCTCACACCTTCCATTCACTGGCCAGGCTGGGAAGGTCAGAATCTGACTGTAGGATGTTTTTACATTGTGAACTACTGAGTTTGAATTTGGTAATTAGAATGTGATTCTTTTCTATGCTGGGAATTAAGCCTTCTAATTCTACAACCTTAATAGCTGCGAGACAATGAGAAGGGTGCATTTGATTTCTTAATTTCTAAAACTGTTCAGTAAGCAATCAATGAGTTCCTGGTGTGAAAAGCATATTTAAAAATTTCCTTAGACACAGCACTGGGATGTTAAAAAAGAAAAAACGTTATTCACATTCTCTTGAGAATGGGCTCAGCCCCTAGTGGGCAGAGCAACATGCAGGCTGTAAGGGCTGTTTCTATAATGGTGATCTGGCCCCCAGGGTTACAGTCTTACAGGTAGGAGCTGGCTAGTCCATCGAGGCAGGACCACCCTTCCATTGTTCACTTCTTCCAGTGGGAACCTTTTTTGAGAAATTAACCCCCACCTGTGGACATCAGCTTCTCAAGTACTTCTTTCTATTCTTCCCTCTTAGACAGTTTCAATTTTAATGAGGAGGGGGCCCATTTTTTCCTCACAAATCCCTCCTTTTTGTTTTTCAGGATTGTGCCCTCCTCAGTCCTCTTCTAGCTTCATATATATCCCCCCCCCCCAGGCTAGTGGGGTTAAGTGACTTGCCCAGGGTCACACAGCTAATAAGTGTCAAGTGTGTGAGGACAGATTTGAACTCAGGTCCTTCTGAATCCAGGGCTGGTGCTTTACCCACTGAGCCACCTAGCTGCCCCAGCATCATGTTTGTAATTTTAGTAACACCCCAGCCTCCCCTCCAGGGTTCATTCAGTTAGCAATTTCATCTTGAATCTTAGATGTCCCATGTAGCTGTCAGGTCTCTGGAACCACTTTCCTTGGGGGCAGTCTGGAAGATGTCTAGTCTCCAGCGCACCCCTCCAGTAGATCCATTTTCTTATAGTTCCTATTGAAAGCTCAATAAAATTATAACACTAGTGCCCCTCCCATATTGTTTACAGCTTTATCCAATTCTTTCTTTAACAAACATTTTTAACAACAGGCCCAAGGGTTATATTACCTTGATACCTGCAAGCTGTCTCTCAAAATACCACAGAGAGCAGAACTCTTAATTCTCTCCAAACTACACACAGACACACAGACACACACACACACACACACACACACACACACACACACATATATATATAAAACAATTATTTGAAAGTTCTTACTCAATTAAGATATAATCCTCACATAAAATTTAGATTACAGAATACTTCCATAAGAAAATGATCACAAATGAACTTCCATAAAAATCAACTTTTATTGTAGAACATTTAAACAGTTAACTTCAAAACAGTACATGTCAAATAAATAAACCAGCTTTGTATGCTCTACAGACAAATGTTATCTCCACAGAACATTCTAAAAGTTACCCTCCTTTACTTTTCTTGAAACAAACTTGAGATGTGTTTCAAAATGCAGAAAAACTTTCCTAAGCCACCTGGAAAGGAGCCCTGAGTTATCTTTAATACAAGACAAAATTGTTATCTTTGTTTCATCCCTTTTTGCATCATCTCCCTAAGTATCTTCAGGCGATTATGAGAAATTAAAGAATCTGATATAGCTGGGTGTGAATTAGAATGGCGCCCCCTTCTGGAGAGATACTATAGGGAAGCTCTGCCATGAGGAGAAATCATATGAGGAGAAGCCATGTGACTTTAGCATCCCGGAGTGACCTTTTTTGGGGTTTCAAAGGTCAGTCTGGCTTCCAGAACTTACATCTATAGAAAGCACCTGTGGGACTTGTCAACCAGAGCCAATCCGACCTTTTTTTTTTTTTTGTAAAATTACATTTTATTGATGCCTTTTGTCTTTACATCATAATTTCCCACACAGCCCTCCAGAGTGAACCATGCTTTGTGACAAATGAAAACAATTAAATAAATTTGAAAGTGATTTTGTGTGAAAATGTATAATAATCTGTCCTAACAGACTCCCACATCTCTGTACCATAAAGGAGGCGTATTTCATTATTTCTTCTCTATGACCTTCACTGTTTTTCCACTGCTCAAGGGGTCAACTTCGTTTTAAGGATCTGTTCATATGCATGTTTCTCCTATTCAAACTCACTAAATTTCTATAGTCTTTGCTTAAATTTATTCTCTTGGTTCTCCTTATTTCACACTCTACCATGTTCAGATAAATCATCCCGTTTCTTTGAATTCTTCCTATTCATCATTTCATATTGCACAATAATAGTCAATTACATTGATATTTCAGAAATTTTCCAATTTTTTACAGCCATTCCCCAGTCAATGGATATTTACTGTTTCTAGTTCTTACCACCAAGAGTGGTAAGATTTCAGTGTATATTGTACTTTTGTTTCTATCTTTTGTCATCCTTTGACTGTCTCTCATGCTATTTTCACTGAGAAAAGGGAGATTTGGTCTGGATGGTAGTAGTTAGGTGATTTCCAAACTGATAAAATAACTGATTAATGGATCATTGCCCATGTGGAGGGATATTGAGTGGAATGGTAGAGGGCTGGGCTCTGTCCTTGAGTTGAAACAGACACACATATCAAGGACTTTGAAGAAGGCATAAATGTCATGCTTATCCATTTTGTGAATGATATGAAGCTGAGGAAATGGAAGACCGAACTGGAGTCCAAAAGATCTTGATGAGCTGAAACACTGGACTGAAGCCCTTTGGACTTCACACACACATCGTTTCTGAGAACTGGACAGCCAATCCTGCTGTTCCTCAGATTTTCCAACACCACCTCACGCCATCTTTCCTTAGTATTGCATTATCAACTTCCTCCCTGTCCCCCACCTTGTCTGATCTTGTCTCCTAAGATGATGAAACATTTCGTTATTTTCTTTGATTATTCTTCAATGACAGAGACAACTCTAACTGTTTTAATGTACTCAGTTTGCTGTGATGTCACTGTAGTTCACTTTCCCCGTTTTCCTGCATGCCTGCTCCAGTCCATGGAAGATTAACACTCACAATATGTCGCTGTAACTGCTTGATCCAGTCTTCCTGAACAGACAATGGTCCTCGAAAGACCAGGCCACAAAACCTGCATCGGAGAATGTTAATATCATCAGCACCATGAGGTAATGGCAGTGCTTTTTTCTTACTTCCACATCCTGATCTTGAGTTCTTTTGCTTATTATCTATGGAGTTTGGTGCCCTGTGCGTCAAACCGAGGGGACATTTCGAGCACTGCCCTGGACACGCCTTGCCCGCTCCTCGCCTCGGGGAGTAGGGCGGGGGCAATCGGACCTTCTAAACCCCAGAAAGGTCACCTCAGGCTTTCTCATCAGGGAAAATGAAAAGCTACTCAAGGTAACATGTCAATGGGGTCCAAAACAACGACTGGTTCTTTCCTATCAGAGATGCTTACCACAATAGATTCCCAAGACAAGGGGCTTGAACAAGGAGAAGCAGTGACACATGCACTGGTCCCTCTCCTCAGATAATGGGATCAAACATCACAACACAAAGCACTTTGCAGGAAGGGGAATTTGACGTTCTGCCTCAGCTCTGCCCTGTGCAAACGATTTCCTCCAGGTCCATGCCTTCAGCCAAGTCTGACCAGGAGCTAGGCTGGCCCTTGCACTTGATGGTCATCTTCTCTAAGGGGGGGAGTTACAGAACTCCCTGCTCCCCACTCAGCACTGTCTGATGGACCCAGTGTCTCTGGACCTGGATTCAAAAAGACTCATGTTCCTGAGTTCAAATCTGACCTTGGACATTTACTAGCTATGGGACCCTGGTCATGTCACTTACTGCTATTTGCCTCAGTTTCATCATCTGTAAAACCAGCTGCATAAGGAAATGGACAAACACTCCAGGACATTTGCTAAGGAAACCCAAATGTGGTCACGAAGGGTCAGATGCAACTGAACCACAGAAACAAACATAAAACACAGAAACAAATGATTGCTACAAAGAAATGGAGCAAAGACCCCTCAATGTGAACTTATGCTCCCAACAAGAGAAACACTTTATGTGGAGGCAAAGCCACCAAATGGACTTGGAATGTCACCTTCTCCTCCACTTGTATTTAGCCCTTTGTTTCCCAGGAGGCTGTGCTGCCTCCTTGGGGGCCTTGGGGACAGAGCATGTGACAGACAAGGCTTTGTGAGAAAGGAGGGGACCTGAGGGACCAGGAAGGGGAAGCCCTGGAAGATGTGAGCCTGCCCAGAGAGCAGGGGCTGCTCTGCCTGGGGACCAGAGAGGAAGCAGCTGCTGCTCTGAGCTGAATCCCCTGAGCAGCCTGGGGAGGTTCTTGTTCAGGCCTGAAGCACTGTGGGAGGCCATTTATAACCCTGCTGACAGTAATAATCTCCAGCATCCTCAGGCTCCAAGCTGCTGATGGTGAGAGTGAAATCTGTCCCATACCCACTGCCACTGAACCGGGCAGGCACTCCAGATGCCAGGCTGTTAGCCCCATAGATGAGGAGCCTGGGGGCTTGGCCAGGTTTCTGCTGGTACCAGTTAAGGTTGCTATATACACTTTGACTGGCCTTGCAGCTGAGGGTGACTCTCTCTCCTGGAGACCCAGACAAGGAGGCTGGAGACTGGGTCAGCACAATGGCTCCTCGGGAATCTAGGGGGAAATAAAACAAAATTAGAAGAAGAAAGAAATGTATGAATGTCCAAGTCAAAGTGTAGGAACAACAAAGTTCTGTGGAGACCCTGAAATCCCAAATGACTGAGAAATACTTGTATTTACAATCAACATGGGACATAAACCATCTTTCCCACAGACCTCACAAGGTTTTTAATCTCAGACTTGGCCATGTTTGTCAGCCCCCATCTGCCTGTGTTGTCCCTAAGCTCCCTCACCCCCTGGATCCAGGGGTCATCAGGTCTTTAATCCCTGAAAACCTGTGACCTCCTCACCCCTTCCCTGCCCTGCTGGGTCTTACCCTGAGCCCAGAGCACCAGCAGCCAGAGGAGCTGCCATGGGGAGACCATCCTGGCCTTCAGACACCTGCAGAGAGAGCACTCAGAGCCCTGAGGGGGCAGCAAGGAGGGAGGAAGCTTTTCTACCCTGAGCAGGGCTCCCTGCAGGCCCCTGGGGCTCCATATGCAAAAGAGCCCCAGGTCTGCTCTGAGCCTCCTCTCAGGACCCTGTGAGCCACACTGAGTCTCCCTGGCTGAGCCTGACTCTGGGGGAGGGGCCTCCCTCCTCTCTGTCCTCAATGTGTCACCTCAAGAGCAAAGACAAACTCATTTACTGTCTGATGTGGGAGTGGTTGGAGCTGACTGTGGATGAATGAGGGGAGGGTTCTTTCTGTGTCCTCATAACCAGGAGAGAGCTCCCAGCCCTGGGAAGGGGCAAAGATGTCAGGAGCTCACAGCCTGTAGGCTCTGGAGGTGCCTCACCTGCCTCTGCTCATGCACCTGCCACTCTACCACCCCCTGCTGGAGAAGGTGTGAATTCAAAGAGGCAGAGAGGGGCATCTGGCTGATATTGGACAGGTCTTAGCCTGAACTCCTGGGAAGAACCCAATGGAGCCTCATTCTTGGGTTAATGGATTGTGTCAGTCACTACATGAGATTAATATAGTTGCTTTGAGAATCCTTTCTGAAAAGGTTATATCTACTTCACCCCATTTTCCCATTCCAGGCATGTTCTAAATGTGAGGCCCCATACTATGATCCATCCCATATCCTGGCTGTGACTATTTCTAGAAATGTGGGTCTGGGCAGATCTGTGCCCAGTGTGAAGCTAAGAAGGTGAGGGAGACTGGCTCAGAGACAGACCCAAGGAGATGAGTCATTCACTTCTGGCTAATCCCTTCTGCCCTGGGGGATTGTAAGTGCCCCCCGTTGGACCTACTTGCCTCCAGTCTCTTCTCTCTAATCAACCAACAATCAGTGAATACATGAAAAGCACTTATGCTTTATGAAAATATTTTATTGTTTGTAATTACATTTAAAATCAACTTTAACTCATTTAAAAAAATTTTTGTTTTAGAGCAAATCTCACAGAAGAATGTGCTGAAATCTTCTAACTAAGAACATCTTGGAAGGTCAGAAGGAGGGAGCTGCTGTGCTGAGACGGGAGTGGAGCCCAACCCCACAGTCACCCTGACACAGGAAGGCCTCACCAGAGAAGGAGACCCCCAGAGCCTCTGAATCAGCTGAAGCACCAGTGTCGTCTGGAACTAAGCTCACAGTCTGGTGAGAGGGCTGAGCCCTGGGCAGGGAGGAGACTACAGGGGTCCATGCTATTGCTGAGGCAGAACTTGGATTTTACACCCCTGATGAGAACCAGGAGGTAGCCCTGAGTAGCAGTGGCCCAGGTAGGGGAGGGGCACAGACTCCTGGCACCTAACAACCAGAACACACAAAGCTGGTTGATTAGCAAGTTGGTCTGGGGTCATCTATGGACCAGGGAAGAGGCCAGGTGGGTGAAGAACCTGATTCTCCTTAAATCATACCACCTGGGACTTCTTAAGCTTGGGATAGTGCAGCCTGGAAACAGTGCCCCACTTTAAGGAGCTAAAAGTCAAGTAAAAGAAAGGCAAGATGAGCAGACAGAGAAAGGTGAGGACCATAGAAAGTTTCTTCAGTAACAAGGAAGATGGAGGTATACCCTCAGAGGAAGATGTCAACATGAAGGCCTCTATATCTAAAGCTTCCAAGAGAAATATTAATTGGACTCAGGCCATAGAGGTGCTCAAAAAGGACTTTGAAGATAAAGTTAGAGAGGTAGAGGAAAAAATGGAAAGGGAAATGAGGGAGATGCAGGAAAGACATGAGAAAAAAGTCAACAGCTTGAAATGTCAAATTGGCCAAATGGAAAAAGAGGTACAAACCCTTTCTGATGAAAATAATTGCCTAAGAATGAGTATTGAACAAATGGAAGCCAGTGACTTTATGAGAAACCAAGACACAATAAAGCAAATCCAAATGAATAAAAAAATAGAGGGCAATGTGAAATATCTTCTGGGAAAAACTGCTGACCTGGAAAATAGGTCCAGGAGAGATCATTTGAAAATTATTAGTCTACCTGAAAACCATGATCAAGGAAAGAGCTTAGACACCATCTTCCAAGATATTCTCAGGGAAAATTGCCCTGAAATTCTAGAAGAAGAAACTAAAATAGAAATTGAAAGAATCCACCGATCACCTCCAGAAAGAGATCCCAAAAGGAAAACTCCTAGGAATATTATAGCCAAATTCCAGAGCTCTCAGTTCAAGGAGAAAATATTGCAAGCTGCCAAAAAGAAAGAATTCAAGTACTGTGGAGCCCCAGTCAGGATAGCACAAGATCTAGCAGCTTCTACATTAAAGGACTGGAGGGCATGGAATATGATATTCCAGAGGGCAAAGGAAATGGGATTACAACCAAGAATAACCTACCCAGCAAAAATCAGCAAAATCTTTCAGCAGAAGAAATGGGACTTTAATGAAAAAGAAGACTTTCAGATATTTGTGATGAAAAGACCTGAACTGAATGGGAAATTTGACTTCCAAATACAAGACCCTGGAGAACCATAAAAAATTGGAGCTGGGGGACATACCTGGGGTCGTACAGGGGGTGACTGTCTTGTGTCTGAGGCCCAGTTTTGGCTGGGATCCCCCTGGGTCCCCTATGTCACCTAGCTAGGTGATGACATCTTTAGGATTAAATTGAGGGGGAAAGGGAATGCACAGGGGGAGAGAGAAGGGCAGAGGTGAAATCCTACATGAAAGAAACAGGAAAAGGTTTATGGAGTGGGGGAAGAGATGGGAGAGGAACAGGGCAGTAAATGAATTTTACCCTCATCACAAAAGGCTCAAAGACCTTAAACTCATCTGAGCTGCCTCAAGCAGGGTCTAACACACACACACCCAACTGGGTGGAGTAATCTATTTAATCTGGGCAGTAAATGCACCTAACACTCATCAGAATTGGCTCAAAGACCTCAATCTCATTAGAATTGGCTCAAGGAGGGAATAATGTACACACACAATTGGGTGGAGTAATCTCTCTAACCCTGCAGGAAAATAGAAGGGGAAGGGGATAAAGAGAGAGGGGCAAAAGAAGGAAGGGCAGAGTGGAGAAGGGGACAGACAGAAGCAAATCCCTTTTGAAGAGTGATAGGATGAAAGAAGATGGATAATAGAATAAATATCATGGGGAAGGGAATAGGATGGAAAGGAAACAGTTAACAATAGTAATCATGAAAAAGAGAAAAAGGGGGAAAATTGTACAAAAAATATTTATAGCAACTCTTAGTAGAGGCTAAGAATTAAGAATCAAGGCAATGTCCCTCAATTGAGGAATGATGGGAAAAGCTGTTCTATATGATTGTAGTGGAATGGTCTTGTGCTACAGGAAATGACAAACAGGATGATTCCCCCCAAAACCTGGAAAAGAACATCGATGTATACTGAAGTGAGCAGAGCTGGGAGGACATTGTGCATAGTGACAGAAGTATTGTTCAATGAGCAATTGTGAATGACTTAACTACTCTCAGCAGTGCAATGATCCAAGACAATCCCAAGGAACTAATGAGGAAGCTTACTATGCACTCCCATAGAAAAAACTGATAAAAAGAACACTTGTGGATTGTCCATATATAACCTGGTTGTGATCTTGTGGAGGGGGGAGGAAAGGGAGTGAGGGAGAAAAATTTGGAACTCTAAATCTTATGAAAATGAATACTGGGGGCGGCTAGGTGGTGCAGTGGATAAAGCACCCGGCCCTGGATTCAGGAGGACCTGAGTTCAAATCTGGCCTCAGACACTTGGCACACTAGCTGTGTGACCCTGGGCAAGTCACTTAACCCCCATTGCCCCGCAAAAAAAAAAAAAGAAAATGAATATTGAAAACTACCATTACATGTAACTGGAAGAAATAAAATAAATGTTTGTTGCTAAATAGAATTAAAAAAAAATTGTTTTCTAGATTTAGTCATGTTGTGAAAGATGATATAGACAGGAAAAAAGAAAAAAGAAAGAATTAAAACATTTTTCCTTCTGCATTCAGATGCCATTAATTGAAACAGCAATTATTAATCTATGAAGAAAATAGATTGTTAAATGCTGGGAAGAAAAAATGGAAAAACAGAGATAGTCCTTGATCCAGAGGTGTCCATATTATAATGGATAATACAAAATAATGATGAATAATGATGAGGATGGGGATGATAATACAATATTTACTACTACTCCTCTTATTATTATATAGTTAGCAGTTGTTGAGTGCCATAAAGCTTGCGAAGGGCAATAAAAGTTTATGTCATCTTACCTTTCTAACTGCACTAAGAGGTAGGTGCTATTAGCTAGCAGCACCGATAGGGGATATTATTACCATTTTATGGATGAGGAAACTGAGACAGTGAGAGATGAATAAACACGGTCAGGTTTTCACCACTAGTAAATGCCTGAGGCAGGATTTGGACTCAGGGCTTCATGAATCTAGACCCTGGCCTCTGTCCACCACACCACCCATTTGTCTGGGATCTATCATTAGGGGTATCAATTTACCCAAATGTGATTTTATGGGAAATCTTCTCAAAGTAAACCATTTCCCCATGTGACTTGGCATCTTCTCCACAGTTTACAGTCCCAGGGAGTTGTCTGCAACACTTGGAGGTGAAGTAGTTGGCCAGGAACTCAAGCAGCATGGTCAGAATCAGGACTTGGTCCTGGGCTTCTTGACTGTCAGGTCAACCTTCTGTCCATCATTCCATGTTGAGTCATTAAATCACATATATTTATAATCATGGATAACTATATTTATGTCATCCATCTTTATCATCTATAGCATTCATATCTCTACCTACCTATACTGGGAAAGGAAATGAGGACATAGAAGAGGGAGGGCTGGGGATCCTTTAGCTTATTTTAGCCTATTTAGCCTGAACATGCCAAGTTTAGTTCAGTTTGGTTGGTCCAATAAATTGGAGTCTCAGGATATCTAGCCTGGTACCCAGTATACATTTGGTGTTCAATAAGTACTTTTGAATTGCATGGAACTCATTGGAATCTTGCTGCAATCCTCCTTTTTATAACAGATGTTCTCACCAACAAATCAATGTCTAAGTTTTATCCATTGCCACCTTTATTCCCAGGATTGCTCAGCATACCAAAACTCCATGGCAACTAAATGCTGTGAATGTTCCTCTGAGCTTTTGCTAATAGGATTTACTCTTAGGTCATGCAGCACAAGGGGGCCCTCTGATGGTGGGCTCAGGGATTCCATCAGTCCACCAAAGGCTGCAGGAAACTCCAGCTGTGGGAGCAAGGAGCTGACTATTGTGTGACTAGGAGAACAGCAATAGTTCCCTCTGCAGGTTACCAGGAGGAGGAACAGGAAGCATTCTTTTTTCAAATTATCTCTCCTAGATTGATTTCCCAGGTCAGCTGTTTTTCCAAGGAGATATTTCACACTGCCCTCTATTTTTTCATTCAATTGGATTTGCTTTACTGTGTCTTGATTTCTCATAAGGATACTAGCTTCCTTTTGTTCAATCCTAATTCTTAGGCAATTATTTTCAACAGACAGATTTTTTTTTAAATTAATAAACTATTTTATTTTTTTCCGTTACATGTAAAGATAATTCTCAACTTTTGTCCATACAAGCTTTACAATTTCAGATTTTTCTCCCTCCCTCCCCTCCCTCCCCCCTCCCCTAGACAGCAGGTAATCTGATATAGGTTTTATATATATATATACATATATATATATATATATATATATATATATATATACGCACACACACATAATAACATTAATCCTATTTCTGCATTAGTCATGTTATAAGAGAAAAAATCAGAGCAATGATGAAAAACCTCAAAATAGAAAAAAACAATAGCACCAAAAACAAAAGAAATAGTATGGTTCATTCAGCATCTATACTCCACAGTTCTTTTTTTTTTTTCTTGGATTTGGAGATCCTCTTCTATCACGAGTTCCCTGGAACTCTTCTGTACCATTGCATTGGTGAGAAGAATATAGTCCATCACAGCAGATCAACACTCAATGTTGATGATACTGTGTACAATGTTCTTCTGGTTCTGCTCATTTCACTCATCATCAGCTCACGCAAGACCCTCCAGGTTTCTCTGAACTCCTCCTGCTCATCATTTCTTACAGCACAATAGTATTCCATTGTATTCATATACCACAACTTGTCTAGCCATTCCCCAATTGATGGGCACCCCCTCAACTTCCAATTCCTTGCCACCACGTACAGAGCAGCTATAAATATTTTTGTACATGTGGGTCCCCTTCCCCTTTCCATGATTTCTTTGGGAAAAAAGACCCAAAAGTGGTATTGCTGGGTCAAAGGGTATGCACAGCTTTATCGCCCTTTGGCCATAATTCCAAATTGCTCTCCAGAATGGTTGGATCAGTTCACAGCTCCACCAACAATGGATTAGTGTTCCAATTTTCCCACAGCTTCTCCAACATTTATTATTTTCCTTTTTTGTCATTTTAGCCAATCTGATAGGTGTCAGGTGGTACCTCAGAGTTGTTTTAATTCGCATCTCTCTAATCATTAGAGATTTAGAGCATTTTTTCATATGGGAATAGATAGCTTTGGTTTCTTCATCAGAAAACTGCCTGTTCATATCCTTTGACCATTTCTCAATTGGGGAATGACTTGGATTCTTATAAATTTGATTTAGTTCCCTATATGTTTTAGAGATGAGGCCTTTATCAGAAGTACTGGCCTCAAAAATTATTTCCCAGCTTTCTGCCTCCCTTCTAATTTTGGATGCATTGCTTCTGTTTGTACAAAATTTTTTTAATTTAATGTAATCAAAATCTTCCATTTTGCATTTTATAATATACTGTATCTCTTGTTTGGTCATAAACTATTTTCCTTTCCAAAGATCTGATAGGTAGACTATTCCTTTCTCTCCTAATTTACGTATGGTATCACCTCTTATATCTAAATCATGTATCCATTTTGACCTTATTTTAGTATAAGGTGTAAGATGTTGGTCTATGCCTAATTTCTGCCATACTATCTTCCAGTTTTCCCAGCAGTTTTTGTCAAATACTGAGTTCCTATCCCAGAAACTGGAGTCTTTGGGTTTATCAAACACTACAGGGGCAGCTAGGTGGCACAGTGGATAGAGCACTGGCCCTGGAGTCAGGAGTACCTGAGTTCAAATCCGGCCTCAGACACTTAACACTTACTAGCTGTGTGACCCTGGGCAAGTCACTTAACCTCAATTGCCTCACTAAAAAAAAACAAAAACAAAAACAAAAACACTACATTACTAGTGTCATTTACTACTGCATTTCCTGAGCCTAGCCTATTCCATTGATGTACCACTCTATTTTTTAGCCAGTACCAAATAGTTTAGCAGACAGTTTTTTAATCTCCTTTTCCATTTGGCTTTTCAAACTGTTGACTTTTTTCTCATGACTCTCCTGCATTGCTTTCATTTCCCTTTCCATTCCTTCCTCTCTTTCTCTACATCTTTGTTCTATCTCTCCTACTTTCTCTTCATAGTCCCTTTTGAGAGCTTCCATGGCCTGAGATCAGTTCAAATTTTTCTTGGAAGCTTTGGATGTTGGAGCTTTGGCCCTGTTATTATCTTCTTCTTCTGAGGATGTATTGTGGTCTACCTTCCCCCCAAAGATGTTTTTGATGGTCTTCTGCTTTCTCTGCTTACTCATCCTGGCTTACTATTTCTTGGCTTTTTACTCTTTCTTAAAGTGTAGCGCTGCTTCCAGGACACACTGTTCGTGCTACAGCATGGCCCACGGGGGATCGGGCTTCTTCTCAGCCTGCCTGGCTTGTGAGTAATCACAGCTGCTTTCTCTTTGACCCGGAAACAGAAGTCGGCTTGAACTCTGAATCTCTATGGTCAGAAGCTTGGCATGCTTTTGCCCCTCCCCCAATGGGCCACCACCACTCGATTCAGCCCACTGGTTCAGACCCAGGGTGCTTTGCTCCAACTCCAGTAGATAATGCTTCCACTTCACCCCGGCCTACCTCCGAACCCCCTCACCAGTCCGTGATCGGAGCCTCAGAAGCTGCTGGTGCTGAAGACTCTGACATGCGCTGGAAGCAGTGTCCCTGGCTGGGTCCAGACTGCGTGCTGAGCTGTTCAGCCTGATCAGTAGGTGATCAGAATTGCCCTCTTTTGCTGAGAAATAGTCTCACTCTGCTCTTATGTGCATTAAGCTGTTCTGGGTATTGATTTTTTACCGCATTATTTGGGCACGAATGGACGGGTTTATCTGGAGCTTATGGGAGTCACAGCTTCTCCTCCGCCATCCAGGAAGCATTCTTTATGGTCATTTTTCTTTTCCCCCAAGTTCCAGCAGCAGGAATTGTTAGAGCTAGACTAGGGGACTGAGAAATCAACTAGGATGGGATTAAGGTCTAGCTATTCATTGTTACAGGGGACATGAGCTAACCAGAAAAAGTGAGCAAAGTAGTTCAGCAAGAGAGCTCTCTCTCTGTCTCTGTCTCTCTGTCTCTCTCTGTTTCTCTTTCTCTCTCTCTCTCTCTCTCTCACACACACACACACACACACACACATGCACACACACACTGGGTGTTCTTTTTAGCCCCATTAGATGGGGGAAGAAGCAAGGGCTCAAATAGATTCCATGGTTAGTAAGTTTCAGGTGAGAAAGGGATTAAAATTCAGGTTTTATTGGCTTCATGATCATTACTCTAGTAATCCCTTAGATGATAAATATTCATACTAATTCTGGAAAGGATTATTCCAATGTGACACAGAGTCTCCAGATGTGGACAAAGTTGGCTCATAACTGTTTGGGGCAAACTGCCTCAGTTTACCCAAATAACTCGAGGAGACCACCAAGTCAAGCAGAGACAGATTAATTACATTCCCATGGGAATGGGCAAACTCAATAACTGAGTCGCAATAACTAATACATGTCTTGACCTTTTATAGGAATGTTGGTCAGAGGGGAAGTCCCCACTCACACTAGGGCAAGCTCACAATCTAACATCCAATCCTGTCTCACCCAGGGTGCATGTTTAGCTGGTGATCAATGTATGGAGACATGCATACGTGTTCCAGGAACAAGGGGAAAAAGGGGAGGGGGAACAAGGTCAAACCGAAGGAAGAGGGAATGGGGGAGTGACAGTCAGATGTTTCAGATCTCACAGTTCCCACTGACTCCCCTCTCCCCTTGGAGGGCTGCACTTTCTCCATAGCACTGATCCTCCCTACCACATTCTTGTTCAAATGCAGCATCTCTGCTGGCTGAGCCCTTGTCTGAACTCCAGCCACATTGTATCCTCAGGTTGGTTTCTTGCTCCAGGGACAGTTCCCATTCACACCTGTGTATATATATTGATGCAGACAAATGTTGCCACCAGGGGGGCGCCGAAGCTGCAGCAGAGCATTTGGTTGTCAATCACCCTCTGGTTCCATTCCCTGCATTAGACTCAGGTTATGCCTTAGGCAGACCTTGTGTTTCTGAGTCTTTTTGTGTGTGTGTGTGCGCGTGTGTGTGTGTGTGTGTGCGTGTGTGTGTGTGTGTGTGTGTGTGTGTGTGTGTGTGTGTGTAAGGACTGGAATGACACTACTTGCTGGAGACTTACTGTAGGAAAGCTCCACCATGAGAAGAAGACCTCTGAGGGCAAGGCCATGCAGCTTTTCCTTGGCATCAGGAAGTGATGTTTGCTCGTGGGTACTGTCTATCAAGGCTACCAGCCAGTCAACTTGAGGAGCCTTTCATTTCTGGGAGGAGGACAGAAAGTAGGAAGCAGATGCTGGTGAAAGGGGTTCTGGCTCTTTTTTTGGTTCCTGACCTCGCCATGGTGGGTCGGATGATAGGGTCTCTTAGAAATAGTTAGATTTTTACCTTTCTCTCTGATTCTAATGCTCTTTTGCTCTTTAATAAATACTTAAACAATTAAATACTCTTGCTAAAGCTTATAATTTATTGGCGACTACTCATTAGATTTTAAATGGTATAGCTAGAATTTTAGCCCCTTGTAGATGGTGACCAGGAAGGGATAAGCTGAAACTCTGTCTTCCGATCTTCTGATTGGGTAAGAAATTTCCCCTACCCTGTCCCTTTAAATCTGAAGTACTGCTGAAGTACCAGCTGTTTTCTATTTAAATTTTCAAATGGACCTTTTAAACTCCCTAATTACCCTATTTCTGATTTTAGTCTGTTTAACCAGACAAATGGGGGATAAGATCATGTTAATGCTTTGTTTTTGTGGATTTTCTATTTTTATTTTTGTTAGAAGAGTCAGCAAGGTGCTCACACAAGGGAATATAGATATACTCCATGCCTTTTCAGAGATACCTCTGACTCCTGCATTTTTTTCAAATTCTAAGGCTATGAGGTTCTCTAATTTTGCATGCCTGGAGGCAAAGACCCATCCTCTAGAAGCCTTTAATCCCCTAGCAGTGGGGGAAGGGGAAACCAGGCCTGAGTTCAAAATCAAGTCTGATTCAAATTGCCCTGATCCCTCCCCTCCTCTTCAGACCCTACTTTCTACTCCTCCCATGGCCAAGCCCCTTGATCCTCCTGCACAGGAGGTCACAAGATCTAATCCACCTTTCTCAGGTCCTGATCTTGCACATGCACAGCCCTACCCCAGCTAAGCTGTGATTCTCACTTAACCTTAGAAAACACTTTAAATTCCAGATATGCTTGTTTTGTTCATAATTTTGCTAATCTGCTTTTGTCTTTAATTAGTAACCTTATAAAGCATTTATATTA
The DNA here is from genome assembly GCF_019393635.1 of Dromiciops gliroides. Lineage (NCBI taxonomy): Eukaryota > Metazoa > Chordata > Mammalia > Microbiotheria > Microbiotheriidae > Dromiciops > Dromiciops gliroides. Next base: position 662,133,347 of record NC_057862.1, on the reverse strand, counting down.
TGAAAGGACCCACAGACAATATAAAGGGGTAAAAAAACAAGAGACACTAAAGCTGAATACAGATGAACAAGACAAGGCTCATCATCATAGTTTAAGACTCCTCTTCTTTTGCCATGGAAGGGTACATATTTTGCAGAAATGTAGAAGTAAGCAGAAAGGTATTGATAGGAGTATTGGGGATTTTAGATACCAGAATCAAAAGTATTCTGGATACACTCAGAGAAATAACGTCAGTTCAGAGGTTACAAAGGATTTCTATGCTATTACATCTACATTTTGAAATTAATGGTATGGTTTTAGTTTCATAGAGATTTTCATGCTTTTGAGATTGTGTTTTGTACTTAGCTTTTAAAAAAGGGAGAATATTTGTAAAAGGTTTTTATAGTCATGTGATCAAATTTATATTTTGTAATACTCTTATTAATATTAAGATCATATTCATTTAGATTTCCCTAGTTTGAATTTCATTATATTTTATTCTTCCAGGTGTATTTTCTTCCCTTCATTCATCTATCTAATTTTGAAACAATGCAAGATGGTTTTGATTTCATATTACAATGTTAATTCTAGGAATATTGTGGTCTCATATTCTGAGTTGTTTGTTTTTGTTATGTTTTTTCTGTCAACTATTCTAGTCTATATCATGGTAGCCAGATGGTGCAGTGGAGGGAGCCCCGGACGTGGAATCAGAGACTCATGTTTCTGAGTTTAAATCTGACTGTAGACACTTACTTATTATTTGACCCTGGGTAAGTCACTTAATCCCTGTTTGCTTCAGTTTCTCATCTGTAAAGCCAGCTGGATAAAGAAACTGCAAACCACTGCAGGATCTTTGACAAGAAAACCTAGGTGAGGTCACAAAGGGTTAGACAACACTGAACAACTGCAACAAATGAGGAAACAAATTATTGCTACAAAGAACTGCAGCAAAGCCCCCTCAACATGGACTTAGCTCCCAACAAGAGAAACACTTTACATGGAGGCAAAGACCTCAAGTGGACTTGAAATGTCAGCATATCCCCTCTTTGGATTTTCCCCTTTGTCTCCCAGGGGGCTGTGCTGCCTCCCCTCTGCCTTAGGGACAGGGATGTTATAGACAAGGCCTTGTGAGAAAGGAGGACACCTGTGGGCCAAGAAAGGGGAAGCCCTGGGAGATGTGAGGCTGCCCAGAGAGCAGGGGCTGCTCTGCCTGGGGACCAGAGAGGAAGCAGCTGCTGCTCTGAGCTGAATCCCCTGAACAGCCTGGGGAGGTTTTTGTTCAGGCCTGAAGCACTGTGGGAGGCCAGTTACTACTCTGCTGACAGTAATAATCTCCAGCATCCTCAGGCTCCAAGTTGCTGATGGTGAGAGTGAAATCTGTCCCAGACCCACTGCCACTGAACCGGGCAGGCACTCCAGATACCAGGCTGTTAGCATAATAGATGAGGAGCCTGGGGGCTTGGCCAGGTTTCTGCTGGTACCAGTGAAGGTAGCTAGTACCACTACTATATGTTACACTCTGACTGGCCTTGTAGCTGATGGTGACTCTCTCTCCTGGAGACCCGGACAAGGAGGCTGGAGTCTGGGTCAGTACAATGGCTCCTCGGGAATCTAGGAAACCAACAAAATCAGAGGCAGAAAGAAATGTGTGACTGTCCAGGTCAAAATATAGAAACAAGACAGTTCTGTGGAGACCCTGAAATCCCAAACAACATAAACCATCTTTCCCATAGACCTCACAATGTTTGTAATCTGGGGCCTGGCCATGCTCCTCAGCCCCACCTGCCTGTGATGTACTTAAGCTCCCTCACCCCCTGGATCCAGGGGTCATCAGGTCTTTAATCCCTGAAAACCTGTGACCTCCTCACCCCTTCCCTGACCTGCTGGGTCTTACCCTGAGCCCAGAGCACCAGCAGCCAGAGGAGCTGCCATGGGGAGATCATCCTGGCCTTCAGACACCTGCAGAGAGAGCACTCAGAGCCCTGAGGGGCAGCAAGGAGGGAGGAAGCTTTTCTACCCTGAGCAGGGCTCCCTGCAGGCCCCTGGGGCTCCATATGCAAAAGAGCCCCAGGTCTACTCTGAGCCTCTTCTCAGGACCCTGTGAGCCACACTGAGTCACCCTGGCTGAGCCTGACTCTGGGGGAGGGGCTTCCATCCTCTCTGTCCTCAGTGTGTGACCTCAGGAGCAAAGACAGGCTCCTGCTTAGTGTCTGATATGGGAAAGGTTGGAGTTGGTTGTGGGTGAATGAGGGGAGGCTTCTCTCTGTGCCCCAGGACTAGATCCCCCATAACCAGGAGAGAGCTCCCAGCCCTGGGGAGGGGGCAGAGATGGCAGGAGCTCACAGCTTGTAGGCTCTGGAGGTGCCTCACCTGCCTCTGCTCATGCACCTGGCCCTCTCCTGCCCCCTGCTGGAGGAGGTGTGAATTCAAAGAGGCAGAGAGGAGGGGCTGCCTGACACTGGAAGGAGCTTAGCCTGGACACTTGGGGGTTTTGTCAGTCACTAGATGAGATTACTGTAATTGAGAAGAAAACATGTTTATAAATGTCCCCATTTCCCCATTCCAGACATGCACTAAAAGTGAGGACCTTTATTATGATCAACCCAGTATCCCGGTTGTGACTGTTTCTAGAAATGTGGATCTGAGCAAATCTATGACCAATGTGAGGCTGTAGAGGTGAGTGGGAATGTGTCAAAAATAGACACGAGGAGACTGGAATCATTCACTTCTGTCTAATCACTTCTCTCCTTTTGAACTGCAAGATCCCTTTGTTTGATTTCACTGCCTGCAGATGCTCCTCTCTCCAGTTGATCAACAATACATGAATACATGAGTAAGCTTCTTTACAATTCCTTTTTAAAACAATTTTAACTGTTTATTCTTTTTAATTCTGAATTCCAAATTTTCTCCTTCCTTCTCCTTCTTTCTCCTTGTGAATGCAAACAATCCTGTATGTTATACAGACAAAATATATTTCCACTTGAGAGGAAATAGGTCTCCTCTCAACAAGGATATAACGGTCACCCTACAAATTACACTCCTCTGGACCTGTTTGAGGAAAAAGGTCTCTGTCCATTTCCTTCCCCTCCAGCAAACAAGATCACTTGGTTCAAGGAGTCCTGAGCTGGTCTCAATTGGGTCCTCTCCTGGGTTGTGTCCACATAAGGGAAGATTGAGGAAATGTTCCTGTGTCACCTCCCCCATTAGCTAAGAATCCAAAGAATAATTATGGAAATCAGGGTTAGGCATACTGTGTTCCAGTTAGATAGTTTTTGTGTGTAGGTTGTGTATGGGATAATTATGGATTTGAGTCAGATTAAACTCTGAGGATGGAGTCTGAAAGATACCCAGCCCGCCCCCTACCCCCCAGTATAGTTAGTCTCTTGCTTTGCCTAAAAGTTAATTGCTTGTTAAATGCTCACTGTCTCCTTTAAGTTTTATTGATGAGATAATGGACTTGGGTCAGTTCTGTAAAGTCTGAGGATGGGGTCTGGAAGATATCCAGCCCCCCCAGTAAGTTTTATTGCTTGTCAAGTTCTACCAATTTGCATTATTTACTTTATTTCTGCTCAGTCTCTCCACTTGTCAGCTACATTTTAGTTTTATGGCCTATAATAAAAGTTGTGTCTTCAGCCTATCTGGAATCCATCACATGTCAGAGCCCCAGTCCCTATCATGAATCAATTGCAGTCAGATAAGGGAGTGATTCCTGCCTCCCCTTTTTCTTTGACATTCCTATACATGTCTCCATACATGGATCACGGGCTAACCACGCACTCTGGGTGAGACAGGATTGGATGTTAGAGTATGAGCTCACTCTGTGCATGTGAAGGTTTCCCCCCTCCTCAAAATTACTATAAAAACCTAAAAGTTTGGGCCTATCATTGCAGACTCAAATTTGTCATTGAGTTTGCCTGTTCTTGTGAGAATGAAATGAATCTGTCTCTACTTGACTTGGTGGTCTCCTCGAGTTATTTGGGCAAACTGAGGCAGTTTGTCCCAAACAGTTGTAACCCTTGAGTAATCAGACCAGTGATGAAAAAGGGGAGTGTCCATTCACCTTAGGGACTAGGGGTAAACACAGGGCCTATGAGCCCCCATTTTCTGCACCTACCAGCTGCACGCTGGGTTGCCCATTCTCTAGAGAATGACAATAAATGAGCCTTTGACACATCACCACTGCTGAGTTGTTCCAGGCAATTATCGAGCAGGAGTTGTTTTCCTCTCACCACTTTAGTCATGTTGTGTAAGAAGACATATACAGAAAAACCCCAAAGAAAAATAAAGAATAAAAAAGTACATTTATTCTCAGGGTTGATATAACCAAGGCCTGCTTTAGTGGCTAGGACTTCTTTTTAATCAGACATCTGGGGCCCATTACAGAGGTAAACCTGATTGGAATTCAGGGGGCTTTGAGCCCCTCCCCCCCATGAGGGATCTCTGCCCACCAGGGGTTGTGATATTTTGGAAGCTCTTTAAATCCCCTGATGGGTTTCTGAGGCCATTCCTGCATACAGGTTCCCAAAAACATGCCCAAGCCATTACCAAACACTAGGGAATTTGTCAAGTTATGCCAGTTTCGTTGATAAGATAAAACAGAGTCTTAGGTGTTGAGTATACAGCAGGTACTCACCAAATGATTTTGAATTGCATGGAACTGATTAAAATGTTGCTGCAATCATCCCTTTGATAACAGATGTGTCTTCACCAAACAAGTCAATGTCTGTCTTTCATCCATTGCCACCCTTCTTCCAAGGATTCCTGAGCACACCAAAGCACCATTGCAACTAATGGCAGTGGATAGACCCTGGAGTTTTGCTAATAGGATTCACTCTTAGGTCCTTCTAGTAGCAGCCTGATAGGCCTGGGCACAGCTAGGGATGCTCTGGCCCAGAGGGGGACACTATGACCATGGAGAAATGCCATCAATCAGCTTGCTGGGTCAGGTAGAGATGACTCTTTCCTTAGAGAAGCAATGTAATTGATTAACCAGGTAGTGGTTGTTCAAACAGATAATAAAGCAGCCACCCAGAAAGCTGGGCTCCCTGAATTTACAACATGAGCTTCGTTGGGAGCCGGTCCTGTTTGCTATGTGACATTAATCCCAAATTAGAAATGTGGAATGTTTATTATTCCTATATCCATATAGCTAACATCCTCATTGTAAAACTGCTGTAACTTTTCAGTCTTAGGTCTCTCCCTCCACCCCCTTCTCACCTCTATAACATTATCATCTTCTCTTTTGTTTGGGGAATTGAAGTTAGGCTTCTCCTCCCAGCTATACCTCTATGACCGTCTGATTAAGGAACATGCCATAAACCTGTTTCTCCCTGGGAATTGAAGTCTAGGCCTCTGTGTGACAACCAATAAAAACTTTTACTTAAATTTTGATTGGATCGTATGGGTGAGTAATTCTTTGAAAGGGGAATGTTTTCAAGAACCCATTTAGCTGTAACATAACTGGTTCCCTGACCAGGAAAACCCTTCCTCTTTCTTCTTGCCACAACACCCTGAGGTAAGAGCCTTTTTGTGTATTTTCTCCCTCAGGCCCTGAACCCTCTCCCCTTGTGGGGTGCCTGCCCAAGGGAAGGGAGGCTGGCGGTCATAGGGCCAAAGCAGTGGTGTCTCCTTTGCAAGGACCATGCCTTGTGTCCACACAAGACAATTGGGGGATGCCCTGAGGAGTGTGGGACTGGTGTTTGATATTTCACTGGAAGCAGGGAAAATATCAGCTCAACTGCTCATACAGCCCTACTTCTCCTAGGCAGGGAGACAGGATGCTAAAGGATTCCTCTCCTTTGAGATGCAAATTGAACCATTAGGCTTCATTTGACCTTAGAAGCACTTCCTGGCATAATATCAGTTAGAATCTCAAGATTTGGGGCCAGGAAATGGGACCTAAATTTTGCAATTGGACTTGCTCTGCAGGCACAAGGGAAACTTCACAGAGATTCCATATATACTAGCTCTGTTGGCTTAAGTTTGAATTCAGAGTTGAGGGAACCATGCAGAACAACAGAAAAAAAGCCTCTCCCCTTCAGAGGAATTCTTCTGTGGGACTGGCTGGTAGTAAATTCAGTCTCTCCTCACTCCCTCTTCTCCTCCTCCCTGCCCCCCTCACACCCAGAGTGGGCTCTAGTAAGGTAGACTGGAAAAACTCACCTAAACATTGAGATCTCTGTCACACAGGTGTTTGTCTGTTTGTGTGTTTTATTGTGTTCTGTGTCTGGAAAGTGTTGTACTTATCTGTCTGCAAGGAAAGTTTTTCTTTTTCCTTTTAAGTGATAAAGCTAATTCTAAGATCCTCTTGCCTCCTGTAAGAAAAAGGGTAGTTGTCTCCTCTCAATGAGGATATAACAATCAATCATATTCCCCCTGACCTGTTTGTAGGACAAAGGTCTCAGATGCCCTCCTCCCCCACCCCCAACAAAATCACATGGTTCAAGGAGCTTTGGTCTCAATAAGGTCTTCTCTGGAGTTGTGTCCATATAAGGATGTATAAGGTCCACTTCTGAATTACGCCCATACAAGGAAGAGGGGTGGGAATACTGTGTTCCAATTAGCTAGTTTTTGCCTGGGGGTTGTAATCCTGGAGTAATCGGACCAATGAGGAAAAAGGGGAGGGTCCATTCACATTAGGGACTAAGGTATATAACAGGGCCTGCAAGGGAGGCAGCAGCTGTAGCAGAGGCAGAGCCCTCCACGTGATGGAGAACTTCACAGCGCTTTTTGGTGCACAGACTGAGCCATCGCCACCACCAGCCATGCTGGGCTTTGGACACGGGAAGCCGCCCCCTCCACCTCCTCCTGCAGGCGGGGGCCCCGGAACGGTCCCGCCGCCCGCTGCGACCCCAGCTCCTCCCGGCGCTAACAAGGCGGCAGCTGGGTGCGGACCCTTCTACCTGATGCGGGAACTCCCAGGCAGCACGGACCTGACAGGCAGCACCAATCTGATCACTCACTACAACTTGGAGCATGCCTACAATAAATTCTGCGGGAAGAAGGTGAAGGAGAAGCTGAGTGACTTCCTCCCTGACCTGCCCGGGATGATCGACCTGCCCGGCTCCCATGACAACAGCAGCCTCCGTTCTCTGATCGAGAAGCCGCCCATCCTTGGTGGTTCCTTCACCCCTATCACGGGCACCATGCTGGCAGGCTTCCGCCTGCACGCCGGCCCGCTGCCAGAGCCATGCCGCCTGATGCATATCCAGCCCCCCAAGGAGAAGAATAAGCACAAGCACAAACGGAGTCGGACCCAGGACCCCGTCCCCCCAGAAATTCCATCCGATTCAGATCACAAGAAAAAGAAAAAGGAAGAAGATTCTGAGCGGAAAAGGAAGAAGAAAGGAAGGAAGAAGAATCAACACAGGCCAGAGCATCCCGGTATGGACAGCTCCCAGGCCAGCAGCAGCAGTAGCCTCAGTTAACAAGACCATTGGAGGACAGACCGGCCAGGGGAGCTCTGTTCTCCTACACTGAACTTGCCAACAGAAGCAGCCTTGGAGGCTGGAGGACAAGCTGCCCTTGGAGCATTCCCCTGGCATTGGGGGAGAATGCAGGCCAGGCCAGCTCTGGCTGGGGACAAATGAGGTGGATTCATTAGGGGTGGGAAGGGCAGTGCCTAGGAAGGCACAGCCCTATTGGCTTCTCAGGTGGAGCCGCTTCCCCCTTCCCAAGGAGCCTTCTCTCCATGTCTTTTTTTTTTTAATAAAGTTTTTTTTATGTTACATGCAAAGATCGTTCTCAACTTTTGTTTGTACAAGCTTTCCAATTTCAGATTTTTCTCCCTCCCTCCCCCCTTCCCTAGACAGCAAGTAATCTGATACAGGTGATATATCTATATCTATATCTATATCTGTATATATATCTATACACACACATATATACATATATATATATGCACACACACATAATAACATTAAACATATTTCTGCATTAGTCATGTTATAAGAGAAAAATAAGAGCAATGGCGAAAAACCTCAAAGTGGAAAAACAACAACAACAAAAGCAAAAGAAATAATATGGTTCATTCAGCATCTATACTCCAGTTCTTTCTTTTTTTTTCTTTTTTCCTGGATTTGGAGATCCTGTTCTATCATGAGTTTCCTGGAACTCTTCTGTACCATTGCATTGGTGAGAAGAATATAGTCCATCACAGTAGATCAACACACAGTGCTGATGATACTGTGTCCAATGTTCTTTTGGTTGTGCTCATCTCACTCATCATTAGCCCAGGAAAGACCCTCCAGGTTTCTCTGAACTCCTCCTGCTCATCATTTCTTACAGCACAATAGTATTCCATTACATTCATATACCACAACCTGTCCAGCCATTCCCCAATTGATGGGCATCCCCTCAACTTCCAATTCCTTGCCACCACATAAAGAGCAGCTAGAAATATTTTTGTGCACATGGGTCCCTCTCCCCTTTCCATGATCTCTTTGGGGAAAAGACCCAAAAGTGGTATTGCTGGGTCAAAGGGTGTGCACAGCTTTATCGCCCTTTGGGCATATTTCCAAATTGTTCTCCAGAATGGTTGGATCAGTTCACAGCTCCACCAACAATGCATTAGTATTCCAATTTTTCCACAGGTTCTCCAACATTTATTATTTTCCTTTTTTGTCATTTTAACCAATCTGATAGCTGTCAGGTGGTAGCTCAGAGTTGTTTTAATTCACATCTCTCTAATCATTAGAGATTTAGAGCATTTTTTCATATGGCTATAGATAGCTTTGATTTCTTCATCAGAAACCTGCCTGACCATTTCTCAATTGAGGAATGACTTGGATTCTTATAAATTTGATTTAGTTCCCTATATATTTTAGAAATAAGGCCTTTGGGGCAGCTAGGTGGCACAGTGGATAGAGCACTGGCCCTGGAGTCAGGAGTACCTGAGTTCAAATCCAGCCTCAGACACTTAACACTTACTAGCTGTGTGACCCTGGGCAAGTCACTTAACCCCAATTGCCTCACTAAAAAAAAAAAAAGAAAAAGAAAAGAAATGAGGCCTTTATCAGAAGTACTGGCCATAAAAATTGTTTCCCAGCTTTCTGCCTCCCTTCTAAGTTTGGATGCATTGCTTCTGTTTGTACAGAAACTTTTAAAATTTAATGTAATCAAAATCATCCATTTTGCATTTTATAATATTCTCTATCTCTTTTTTGGTCATAAACTGTTTTCCTTTCCAAAGATCTGAAAGGTAGACTATTCCTCTCTCCTAATTTACCTCTTGTAATACCTCTTATGTCTAAATCATATATCCATTTTTACCTTATTTTAGTATAAGGTGTAAGATGTTGGTCTATGCCTAATTTCTGCCATAATATCTTCCAGTTTTCCTAGCAGGTTTTGTCAAATACTGAGTTCCTATCCCAGAAGTTGGAGCCTTTGGGTTTATCAAACACTACATTACTAGTGAGATTTACTACTGTGTTTCCTGTGGGTAGCTTATTCCATTGATCCTCCACTCTATTTCTTAGCCAGAACCAGATAGTTTTTTTTTTTATTTTTTTTTCTTTAGCAACAAACATTTTATTTTCCATTTACATGTAAGGGTCATTTTCAACATTCTTTTTTATAAGTTTTAGAGTTCCAAGTTTTTCCCTCTCCCTCCCTCCCTTTCCTCCCCCATCCACAAGATCACAATCAGGTTCTATATGTACAACCCACAAGTGTTCTTTTTATAAGTTCTTTCTATACAGGTGCATAGTAAGCTTCCTCATTAGTTCCTTGGAATTGTCTTGGATCATTGCACTGCTGAGAGTAGTTAACTCATTCACAACTGATCATTGAATAGTACCAGATAGGTTTTTTTTTTGTTTTGTTTTGTTTTTTTGCAGGGCAATGAGGGTTAAGTGACTTGCCCAGGGTCACACAGCTAGTAAGTGTCAAGTGTCTGAGGCTGGATTTGAATTCAGGTACTCCTGAATCCAGGGCCGGTGCTTTACCACTGCGCCATCTAGCTGCCCCAGGACCAGATAGTTTTTTTTTTTTTTTATGTATGAGGTATTTTATTTTTTTTCCATTACATGTAAAGATAGTTCTCAACTTTTGTTTATACATGCTTTACAATTTCAGATTTTTCTCCCTCCCACCCCTCCCTCCCCCCTCCCCTAGACAGCAGGTAATCTGATATAGGTTATATCTATATATCTCTATACATATACATATAGAGAGATATATATATACACACACACATATATATACACATAATAACATTAATCCTATTTCTGCATTAATCCTGTTACAAGAGAAAGAATCAGAGCAGTGATGCAAAACCTCAAAATAGAAAGAAAAAAAAAACCAACAGCACCCAAAACAAAAGAAATAATATGGTTCAATCAGCATCTATACTCCACAGTTCTTTCTTTCTTTTTTTTTCTTGGATTTGGAGATCCTCTTCTATCATGAGTTCCCTGGAACTCTTCTGTACCATTGCATTAGTGAGAAGAATATAGTCCATCACAGTAGGTCAACACTCAATGTTGATGATACTGTGTACAATGTTCTTCTGGTTCTGCTCATCTCACTCATCATCAGCTCACGTAAGACCCTCCAGGTTTCTCTGAACTCTTCCTGCTCATCATTTCTTACAGCACAATAGTATTCCATTGTATTCATATACCACAACTTGTCCAGCCATTCCCCAATTGATGGACACCCCCTCAACTTCCAATTCCTTGCTACCATGTAAAGAGCAGCTATAAATATTTTTGTACATGTGGGTCTCTTTCCCCCTTCCATGATTTCTTTGGGCAAAAGACCTAAAAGTGGGATTGCTGGGTCAAAGGGTATGCACAGCTTTATTGCCCTTTGGGCATAATTCCAAATTGTTCTCCAGAATGGTTGGATCAGCTCACAGCTCCACCAACAATGCATTAGTGTTCCAATTTTCCCACAGCCTCTCCAACATTTATTATCTTCCTTTTTTGTCATTTTAGCCAATCTGATAGGTGTCAGGTGGTACCTCAGAGTTGTTTTAATTTGCATCTCTCTAATCATTAGAGATTTAGAGCATTTTTTCATATGGGAATAGATACCTTTGGTTTCTTCATCAGAAAACTGCCTGTTCATATCCTTTGACCATTTCTCAATTGGGGAATGACTTGGATTCTTATAAATTTGATTTAATTCCCTATATATTTTAGAGATGAGGCCTTTATCAGAAGCACTGGCCTCAAAAATTGTTTCCCAGCTTTCTGCCTCCCTTCCAATTTTGGATGCATTGCTTCTGTTTGTACAAAAATTTTTTAATTTAATATAATCAAAATCATCCATTTTGCATTTTATAATATACTCTATCTCTTGTTTGGTCAAAAACTGTTTTCCTTTCCAAAGATCTGATAGGTACACTATTCCTTTCTCTCCTAATTTACCTATGGTATCACCTCTTATGTCTAAATCATGTATCCATTTTGACCTTATTTTAGTATAAGGTGTAAGATGTTGGTCTATGCCTAATTTCTGCCATACTATCTTCCAGTTTTCCCAGCAGTTTTTGTCAAATACTGAGTTCCTATTCCAGAAGCTGGAGTCTTTGGGTTTATCAAACACTACATTACTAGTGTCATTTACTACTGCATTTCCTGAGCCTAGCCTATTCCATTGATCTACCACTCTATTTTTTAGCCAGTACCAGATAGTTTTGATGACTGCCGCTTTATAGTAAAGCTCCAGGTTTGGTACCGCTAACCCACCTTCCTGTGAATTTTTTTTCATTATTTCCCTGGATATTCTTGATTTTTTGTTTTTCCAGATGAATTTTGTTATTAATTTTTCTAGCTGTATAAAATAATTTTTAGGTAGTCTGATTGGTATGGCACTGAATAAGTAAATTAATTTAGGCAGTATTGTCATTTTTACTATATTAGCTCTGCCTATCCATGAGCAATTGATATCTTTCCAATTATTTAGATCTGATTTGATTTGTGTGAAGTGTGTTTGGTAGTTGTGTTCATAGAGTTCCTGGGTTTGTCTTGGCAAGTAGACTCCCAAGTATTTTATATTATCTACCGTTACTTTAAATGGAATTTCTCTTTCTATCTCTTGCTGCTGGCCTTTGTTGGTCATGTATAGAAATGCTGATGATTTATGTGGATTTATTTTATATCCTGCTACTTTGCTAAAGTTGTTCATTGTTTCAAGTAATTTTTGACTTGATTCTCAAGGATTCTTTAAGTATACCATCATATCATCTGCAAAGAGTGATAGTTTTGTTTCCTCCTTGCCTATTCTAATTCCTTTAATTCCCTTCTCTTCTCTGATTGCTAAAGCTAACATTTCTAGAACAATATTAAATAATAGGGGTGATAATGGACATCCCTGTTTCACCCCTGATCTTATTGGGAAGGCCTCTAAGTTATCTCCATTGCATATAATACTTGCTGATGGCTTTAGGCAGATACTGTTTATTATTCTAAGGAAAGCTCCCCCTATTCCTAAACTCTCTAGTGTTTTTATTAGGAATGGGTGCTGTACTTTGTCAAAAGCTTTCTCTGCATCTATTGAGATAATCATATGATTTTGGTTGGTTTTCTTATTGATGTGGTTGATTATGTTAATAGTTTTCCTAATGTTGAACCAGCCCTGCATTCCTGGTATAAATCCCACCTGGTCATAGTGTATTATCCTGGTGATCACTTGCTGTAATCTCCTTGCTAATATCTTATTTAAGATTTTAGCATCAATATCCATTAGGGAGATTGGTCTATAATTTTCTTTCTCTGTTTTTGCTTTGCCTGGTTTTGGTATCACCACCATATTTGTGTCATATAACAAATTTGGTAGAACTCCTTCTTCCCCTATTTTTCCAAATAATTTGTATAATATTGGAATTAATTGTTCTTTAAATGTTTGGTAAAATTCACCCGTAAACCCATCTGGCCCTGGGGATTTTTTCTTAGGGAGTTCATTAATAGCTTGTTCAATTTCTTTTTCTAATATGGGTTTATTTAAGGATTTTATTTCCTCTTCAGTTAACCTGGGCAGTTTGTATCTTTGTAAATATTCATCCATTTCATTTAGATTGTCAAATTTATTGGCATACAGTTGGGCAAAATATTTCCTAATTATTGCTTTAATTTCCACTTCATTGGTGGTAACATCACCCTTTACATTTTTGATACTGGTAATTTGGTTTTCTTCTTTCTTTTTTTTAATCAAATTAACCAATATTTTATCTATTTTATTGGTTTTTTCATAAAACCAGCTCTTAGTTTTATTGATTAATTCTATAGTTTTTTTGCTTTCAATCTTATTAATTTCTCCTTTAATTTTCAGGATCTCTAATTTAGTGTCTAATTGGGGATTTCTAATTTGTTCTTTTTCTAACTTTTTAAGTTGCATGCCCAATTCATTAATCTCCTCTTTCTCTTTTTTATTCATGTAAGCATTTAGAGCTATAAATTTTCCCCTAAGCACTGCTTTGGCTGCATCCCATAGATTTTGGTATGTTGTCTCATTATTGTCATTCTCTTGGATAAAGTTATTGATTGTTTCTATGATTTCTTGTTTGGCCCATTCATTCTTTAGAATGAAATTATTTAGTTTCCAATTGATTTTCATTCTACTTTTCCCTGGCTCTTTCTTACATGTAATTTTTATTGCATCATGATCTGAGAAGGATGCATTTACTATTTCTGCCTTTCTACATTTGACTATGATGTTTTTGTGCCCTAATACATGGTCAATTTTTGAAAATGTGCCATGTACTGCTGAGAAAAAGGTATATTCCTTTCTATCCCCATTCAATTTTCTCCAGACATCTATCATGTCTAACTTTTCTAGTAATCTATTCACCTCATTCACTTCTTTCTTATTTATTTTTTGGCTATTATTTATCTAATTCTGAGAGGGGGAGATTCAGATCCCCCACTAGTATAGTATTACTATCTAATTCCTCTTGTAACTCATTTAACTTCTCCTCTAAGAACTTGGATGCTATACCACTTGGCGCATACATATTTAATATTGATATTACTTCATTATCTATAGTAACTTTAAGTAAGATATAATTTCCTTCCTTATCTCTTTTAATGAGATCTATTTTTGCCTGCACTTTGTCTGAGATAAGGATTGCTACCCCTGCCTTTTTTACTTTAGCTGAGGCATAATATATTCTGCTCCAGCCTTTTACCTTTACTCTGTGTGTATCTCTCTGCTTCAAATGTGTTTCTTGTAAACAGCATATTGTAGGATTCTGGTTTTTAATCCACTCTGCAATTCACTTCCGTTTTATAGCAGAGTTCATCCCATTCACATTCACAGTTATTATTACTGACTGTCTATTCCCCTCCATTCTATTTACCCCCTTTGTACTTTTCCCCCCTTCTTTCACCCTATTCCTCCTCACCGACGTTTTACTTCTTACCCCTGCCTCCCCCAATCTGCCCTCCCTTTTTCTCACCCCCCTCTCTTTTCTTTACCCTTTTCTCCCTTGCTTTTGTCCTCCCTTCTATCAGTCCCCCCTTTCCCTTCCCCTTTTGTTTCCCTAAAGAATGAGTTAAGTTTCTTTATCCCAATGAACGTATATGTTATTCCCTCTTTGAGTCAAATCTAATGAGAATAGGGTTGAAACCATGTTCCCCCCTCCTTTCTTTCCCTCTATTGTAATAGGTTTTTTTCCACCTCTTCATATGATATAATTCATCCCATTCCACCTCCCCTTTCCTCTCCTCCCCATAGACTCCCTTTTTATCCCCTTAATTCTTTTGTATCATCACATCAAAGAAAATTTATATTTATACCCTCTATATAAAGTCCTTCTCTCTGCCCAAATACATTACAGTTCTTAAGAGTTATGAGTATTATCTTCCTGTGTAGAGATATAAACAGTTTAACCTAATAGGGTAACTTTTTTTTCCCCCTCTGTTTACCTTTTTAAACTTCTCTTGAGTCTTGTATGTTGAGATCAAATTTTCTATTCAGTTCTGGTCTTTTCATCAGGAAAGATTGAAAGTCCCCAATGTCATTAAATGTCCATCTTTTCCCCTGAAAGAGAATAATCAGTTTTGCTGGGTAATAGATTCTTGGCTGCAATCCAAGCTCCTTTGCCTTCCAGAATATCATATTCCAAGCCTTGCGGTCCTTTAGTGTTGAAGTTGCCAGGTCCCGAGCAATCCTGACTGTGGTTCCATGATATTTAAATTGCTTCTTTCTGGCTGCTTGGAGTATTTTCTCCTTCACCTGATAATTCTGGAATTTGGCTACAATATTCCTTGGAGTTTTCCTTTTGGGGTCTCTTTCAGGAGGTGATCGGTGGATTCTTTCAATGATGATTTTATCCTCTGATTCTATGATATCAGGGCAGTTCTCCTTAATAATTTCCTGGAATATGGTGTCTAGATTCTTTTTCTGGTCATGGCTTTCAGGCAGTCCAATGATTCTCAAATTGTCTCTCCTCGATCTGTTTTCCAGATCAGTTGTCTTTCCAGTGAGGTATTTCACATTTTCTTCTATTTTTTCATTTTTTTTATTCTGCTTGACTGATTCCTGGTGTCTCATGGATTCCTTATCTTCCAATTGTCCCACTTTAATTTTTAAGGCATTATTTTCTTCAGTGAGATTAAGTACCTTTTTTTCCATTTGGCCAAGTGAATTTTTTAAGGCAGTGTTTTCTTCAATCAGATTATGCACTTTTTTTTCCATTTGACCAAGTGAATTTTTTAAGGTATTGTGTTCTTCAGTGAGATTATGTACCTTTTTTTCCATTTGGCCAAATGAATTTTTTAAGGCTTTGTTTTCTTCAGTGAAATTATGTGCTTCCTTTTCCAAGCTGCTGATTCTTTTTTCATAGTTTTCTTGTTTAGCTTTCATTTCTCTCCCCATTTTTTCTTCTACCTCTCGTAATTGATTTGTAAAATCCTTTTTGAGCTCTTCCAGGAAGGCTTTTTGTTCTTGAGACCAATTCACCTTCCCTTGTGAGGCTTCAGATGTAGGCAATTTGAGGCTATTGTCCTCATCTGAGTTTGTGTTGGCTTCTTCCCTATTGATACAGAAGCTCTCAATGGAGAGGGCTCTTTTTTGCATCTTACTCATTATTGCAGCTAATTTATTTATTTTTTAAGTTGAGGTCTGCTCTGGGGGCACCAGGGTCCCTGTTTTGGGCTTCTTGTTCAGGGGTATAGGTGCTGTGTGACCAGGTTTTTACTCTGAGGCCTTTATGGTGTGTGGAGATCCACCGCCCTGCACTTCCTGTCTGATTGTGCTTGGCCAGCCAGGCGCCGGACCCCGGCATCTGCTCCCGCCTGACCCGTTCGTGCCCTTCTTGGCCGGTGCAGGTAGGTTTTTCCACTGTCCTTCTTGGCCACCAGATTTTTGAACCAGGTTCCAGGGGCCTCAGTTGTTTGGCTGTGGCCTGCAGCTCCTGCTGACTTGCCCCGACCCCCTCAGCACTTGGTTGCTGCCCTGCGCTGGGCCTCCCTTTTGCCCAAGTCAGACCGACCTTTTCCTGAAGTCTTCTAAATTATCTCTGGTTGGAGGACTGTGTCTCTCTGTCTCTTTGCAGGTTCTGTAGTTTCAGAATCCGTCCAGAGGCTTGATTTAATGTTTGTTTTGAGGGAACAGAAGGAGAGCTCAGGCAGCTTGCTGCTTCCTCTCTGCCATCTTTGAAAGTGGAATGTTTTTAAGAACCCATTTAGCTGTAATATAACTGGTTCCCTGACCAGGAAAACCCTTCCTCTTTCTTCTTGTCACAACAACCTAAGGTAAGATCCTTTTTGTGTATTTTCTCCCTCAGGCCCTGAACCCTCTCACCTTGCCCTGAACCCTCTTCCCTTGTGGGGTGGCTGCCCAAGAGAAGGGAGGCTGGTGGTCATAGGGCCAAAGTGGTAGTGTCTCCTTTGCAAGGACCATGCCTTGTGTCCACACAAGAGAATTGGGGGATGCCCTGACAAGTGTGGGACTGGTGTTTGATATTTCCCTGGAAGCAGGGAAAATATCAGGTCAACTGCTCACACAGCTCTACTTCTCCTAGGCAGGGAGACAGGATGCTAAAGGATTCCTCTCCTTTGAGATGCAAATTGAACAATTAGGCTTCATTTGACCTTAGAAGCACTTCCTGGCATAATATCAGTTAGAATCTCAAGATTTTTGGCCATGAAATGGGACCTAAATTTTGCAACTGGACTTACTCTGCAGGCACGAGGGAAACTTTACAGTGATCCCATATATACTAGCTCTGTTGTCTTAAGTTTGAACTCAGAGTTGAGGGAACCATGCAGAACAACAGAAAAAAAGCCTCTCCCCTTCAGAGGATTTCTGCTGTGGGACTGGCTGGTAGTAAATTCAGTCTCTCCTCACTCCCTCTTCTCCTCCTCCCTGCTCCCTCTCACACCCAGAGTGGGCTCTAGTAAGGTAGACTGGAAAAACTCACCTAAACATTGAGATCTCTGTCACACAGGGTTTGTCTGTTTGTGTGTTTTATTGTGTTCTGTGTCTGTAAAGTGTTGTACTTGTCTGTCTGCAAGGAGAGTTTTTCTTTTTCCTTTTCACTGATAAAGCTAATTCTAAGATCCTCTTGCCTCCTGTAAGAAAATGGGTAGTTGTCTCCTCTCAATGAGGATATAACAGTTAATCATATTCCTCCTGACCTGTTTGTAGGACAAAGGTCTCAGATCCCTTCCTCCCCCTCAGGCTAACAAAATCACATGGTTCAAGGAGCCTTGGTCTCAATAAGGTCCTCTCTGGGGTTGTGTCCATATAAGGATGTACAAGGTCCACTTCTGGTTATGCCCATACAAGAAACCGGGTGGGAATACTGTGTTCCAATTAGCTAGTTTTTGCCTGTGGATTGTAACCCTTGAGTAATCGGACCAATGATGAAAAAGGGAAGGGTCCATTCACATTAGGGACTAAGGTATATAACAGGGCCTGCAAAGGACGCAGCACCTGTAGCAGAGGCAGAGTTGTCCATGCTATGGAGAACTTCACAGCACTTTTTGGTGCACAGACTGAGCTGCCGCTGCTACCAGCCATACTGGGCTTTGGGCAGGGGAAGCCGCCCCCTCCACCTCCTCCTGCAGGCGGGGGCCCTGGAACGGTCCCGCCACCTGCTGCCGCCCCAGCTCCTCCCGGCGCTGACAAGGCGGCAGCTGGGTGCAGACCCTTCTACCTGATACGGGAACTCCCAGGCAGCACGGACCTGACAGGCAGCACCAATCTGATCACTCACTACAACTTGGAGCATGCCTACAATAAATTCTGCAGGAAGAAGGTGAAGGAGAAGCTGAGTGACTTCCTGCCCGACCTGCCCGGGATGATTGACCTGCCCGGCTCCCATGACAACAGCAGCCTCCGTTCTCTGATCGAGAGGCCGCCCATCCTTGGTGGTTCTTTCACCCCTATCACGGGCACCATGCTGGCAGGCTTCCGCCTGCACTCCTGCCCGCTGCCAGAGCAATGCTGCCTGATGCATCTCCAACCCCCCAAGAAGAAGAATAAGCACAAGCACAAACGGGAGTCGGACCCAGGACCCCGTCCCCCCAGAAACTCCGTCCTATTTGGATAACAAGAAAATGAAAAAAGAAGAAGATCCTGAGCAGAAAAGGAAGAAGAAAGAAAAGAATAACCGACACAGGCCAGAGCATCCGGGTATGGGCAGCTCCCAGGCCAGCAGTAGCCTCCGTTAACAAGACCATTGGACGACAGACCGGCCGGGGAGCTCTGTTCTCCTACACTGAACTTGCCAACAGAAGCAGCCTTGGAGGCTGGAGGTCACGCTGCCCTTGGAGCATTCCCCTGGCATTGGGGGAGAATGCAGGCCAGGCCAGCTCTGGCTGGGGGCAAATGAGGTGGATTCATTAGGGGTGGGAAGTGCATGGGGAAGGCAGGGCCCAATTGGCTTCTCTGGTGGAGCTGCTACCCCCTTCCCAAGGAGCCTTCTCTCCGTGTTTTTTTTTTTTAAATAAAGTATTATTTTTTTTCTGTTACATGTAAAGATAGTTCTCAACTTTTGTTTATACAAGCTTTCCAATTTCAGATTTTTCTCCCTCCCTCCCCCCTTCCCTAGACAGCAGGTAATCCGATATAGGTGTTTATATATATATACACGCACACACACACATAATAACATTACACATATTTCTGCGTTAGTCATGTTCTAAGAGAAAAATCAGAGCAATGACGAAAAACCTCAAAATGGAAAAACAACACCAAAAACAAAAGAAATAATATCTTTACCATTTTAAGGAAAGCTCCACCTATTCCTAAACTCTCTAGTGTTTTTATTAGGAATGGGTGCTGTATTTTGTCAAAAGTTTTCTCTGCATCTATTGAGATAATGATATGATTTTGGTTAGTTTTTTGTTTTGTTTTGTTTTTTAGTGAGGCAATTGGGGTTAAGTGACTTGCCCAGGGTCACACAGCTAGTAAGTGTTAAGTGTCTGAGGACAGATTGCAACTCAAGTCCTCCTGAATCCAGGGCTGGTGCTTTTATCCACTGAGCCACCTAGCTGCCCCATTGGTTAGTTTTCTTTATTGATGTGGTTGATTATGTTAATAGTTTTCCTAATGTTGAACCAGCCCTGCATTCAAGGTATAAATCCCACCTAGTCATATTGTATTATCCTGGTGATCACTTGCTGTAATCTCCTTTAAGATTTTAGCATCAATATTCATTAGGGAAATTGGTCTATAATTTTCTTTCTCTGTTTTTGCTTTGCCTGGTTTGGGTATCACCACCATATTTGTGTCATAAAACAAATTTGGTAGAACTCCTTCTTCACCTATTTTTCCAAATAATTTGTATAATATTGGAATTAATTGTTCTTTAAATGTTTGGTAAAATTCACCTGTAGACCCATCTGGCCCTGGGGATTTTTTCTTAGGGAGTTCATTAATGGCTTGTTCAATTTCTTTTTCTAATATGGGTTTATTTAAAGATTTTATTTCCTCTTCCATTAACCTGGGCAGTTTGTATTTTTGTAAATATTCATCCATTTCATTTAGATTGTCAAATTTATTGGCATACAGTTGGGCAAAATAATTCCTGATTATTGATTTAATTTCCACTTCATTTTTGATACTGCTAATTTGCTTTTCTTCTGTCTTTTTTTAAATCAAATTAACCAATATTTTATCTATTTTATTAGTTTTTTCATAAAACTGGCTCTTTGTTTTATTGATTAATTCTATAGTTTTTTTGCTTTCAATCTTAATTTCTCTAATTTTCAGGATCTCTAGTTTAGTATGTAATTGGGGATATCTAATTTGCCTTTTTCTAGCTTTTTAAGTTGCATGCCCAATTCATTAATCTCCTCTTTCTCTTTTTTATTCATGTAAGCATTTAGAGCTATAAATTTTCCCCTAAGCACTGCTTTGGCTGCATCCCATAGATTTTGGCATGTTGTCTCATTATTGTCATTCTCTTGGATATAGTTATTGATCATTTCTATGATTTCTTGTTTGGCCCATTCATTCTTTAGAATGAAGTTATTTAGTTTCCAGTTGATTTTCATTCTACTTTTCCCTGGCTCTTTCTTACATGTAATTTTTATTGCATCATGACCTGAGAAGGATGCATTTACTATTTCTGCCTTTCTACATTTGACTATGATGTTTTTGTGCCCTGATACATGGTCAATGTTTGAAAATGTGCCATGTACTGCTGAGAGAAAGGTATATTCCTTTCTATCCCCATGCAATTTTCTCCAGACATTGATCATATTTAACTTTTCTAGTAATCTATTCACCTCTTTCTTATTTGTTTTTCAGCTAGATTTATCTAATTCTGAGAGGGGGAGATTCCGATCCCCCAGTAGTATAGTATTACTGTCTAATTCCTCTTGTAACTCATTTAACTTCTCCTCTAAGAACTTGGATGCTATACCACTTGGCGCATACATATTTAATATTGATATTACTTTATTATCTATAGAGTCTTTTAGCAAGATGTAATTTCCTTCCTTATCTCTTTTAACGAGATCTATTTTTGCCTGTGCTTTGTCTGAGATAAGGATTGCTACCCCTGCTTTTTTTACTTTAGCTGAAGCAGAATATATTCCTAACTGTCTATTCCCCTCCATTCTATTTACCCACTTTGTACTTTTTCCCCATTCTTTTGCCCTATTCCTCCTCACCCACGTTTTGTTTCTTACCCCGGCCTCCCCCAATCTGCCCTCCCTTTTTATCACCCCCTTCTCTTTTCTTTACCCTTTTCTCCCTTGCTTTTGTCCTCCCTTCTATCAGCCCCCCTTTTCCTTCCCCTTTTGCTTCCCTAAAGAATGAGCTAAGTTTCTTTATGCCAATGAACGTATATGTTATTCCCTCTTTGAATCAAATCTAATGAGAGTAGGGTTGAAACAATGTTCACCCCTCCTTTCTTTCCCTCTATTGTAATAGGTTTTCTTTTCACCTCTTCATATAATATAATTCACCCCATTCCCCCTCTCCTTTCCTCTCCTCCCCACAGACTCCCTTTTCTACCCAGTAATTTTCTTTGTATCACCACATCAAAGACAATTTCTATTTATACCCTCTGTGTAAAGTCCTTCTCTTTGCCCAAATACATTTACAGTTCTTAAGAGTTATGAGTATTGGGGCAGCTAGGTGGCGCAGTAGATAGAGCACCGGCCCTGGAGTCAGGAGTACCTGAGTTCAAATCCGGCCTCAGACACTTAACACTTACTAGCTGTGTGACCCTGGGCAAGTCACTTAACCCCAATTGCCTCACTAAAAAAAAAAAAAAAAAAAAAAAAAAAAAAGAGTTATGAGTATTATCTTCCCATGTAGGGATGTAAACAGTTTAACCTAATTGAATAACATTTTTTCCCCTCTGTTTACCTTTTTAAACTTCTCTTGGGTCTTGTATGTTAAGATCGAATTTTCTATTCAGTTCTGGACTTTTTGTCAGGAAACATTGAATGTCACAAATGTCATTAAATGTCCATCTTTTCCCCTGAAAGACAATGACCATTTTTGCTGGGTAATAGATTCTTGGCTGCAATCCAAGCTCTTTTGTCTTCCGGAATATCATATTCCAAGCTTTGCGGTCCTTTGATGTTGAAGCTGTCAGGTCCTGAGCAATCCTGACTGTGGCTCCATGATATTTAAATTGCTTCTTTCTGGCTGCTTGGAGTATTTTCTCCTTCACCTGATAATTCTGGAATTTGGCTACAATATTCCTTGGAGTTTTCCTTTTGAGGTCTCTTTCAGGAGGTGATCGGTGGATTCTTTCAATGATGATTTTATCCTTTGATACTATGATATCAGGGCAGTTTTCCTTAATAATTTCCTGGAAT
Source organism: Dromiciops gliroides (assembly GCF_019393635.1). NCBI lineage: Eukaryota > Metazoa > Chordata > Mammalia > Microbiotheria > Microbiotheriidae > Dromiciops > Dromiciops gliroides. The sequence goes on along the minus strand of NC_057862.1, from coordinate 662,111,133 downwards.
ATGGTGTCTAGATTCTTTTTCTGATCATGGGTTTCAGGCAGTCCAATGATTCTCAAATTGTCTCTCTTAGATCTGTTTTCCAGATTAGTTGTCTTTCCAATGAAGTATTTCACATTTTCTTCTATTTTTTCACTCTTTTGATTCTGCTTGACTGATTCCTGGTGTCTCATGGATTCCTTATCTTCCAACTGTCCAATTTTAATTTATTTTATTTTATTTTCGTAAGGCAGTTGGGGTTAAGTGATTTGACCAGAGTCACGCAGCTAGTAAGTGTCAAATGTCTGAGGTTGGATTTGAACTCAGGTACTCCTGAATACAGGGCCGGTGCTTTATCCACTGGGCCACCTAGCTGCCCCCCCCCCATTTTAATTTTTAAGGCATTGTTTTCTTCAATGAGATTATGAGCTTTTTTTTTTCCATTTGGCCAAATGGATTTTTTAAGGTATTGTTTTCTTCAGTGAAATTATGCACCTTTTTTCCATTTGGCCAGATGAATTTTTTAAGAAATTGTTTTCTGCAGTCAATCTTTGTGCTTCCTTTTCCAAGTTGCTGATTCTTTTTTCATAGTTTTCTTGTTTTGCTTTCATTTCTCTCCCCATTTTTTCTTCTACCTCTCTCAATTGATTTTTTAAATCCTTTTTGAGCTCTTCCAGGAAGGTTTTTTGTGCTTGAGACCAAATTACCTTTTCTCGTGAGGCTTCAGATGTAGGCAATTTGAGGGTATTGTCCTCTTCTGAGTTTGTGTTTGCTTCTTCCCTATTGATAAAGAAACTCTTGATGGAGAAGGCTCTTTTTTGCTTCTTACTCATTATTGCAGCTTATTTATTTATTTTTTAAATTGAGTTCTGCTCTGGGGGCACCAGGGTTTTGGGCTTCTTGTGCAGGGGTATAGGTGCTGTTTCACCAGCTTTTTACACTGAGGACTTTATTGTGTGCAGTCTCTCCATGCTCCTGCACTTCCTGTCTGAGCCCGCTAGGATCAGTGGCCCTGTTCATGGCCCTCCAGCTGGCAACTTTCCCTCTTGGCTGGTACAGGTAGGTTTTCCACTCTCCTGCTTGGCCACCAGATTTTTGAGCCAGGTTGCAGGGGCCTCAGTTGTTCGGCTGTGGCCCGCAGCTTCCTGCTGACTTGCCCCGACCCCCACCTCGGTGCTGGGCTTCTGCCCTGCACTTTGCTTCCCTTTTGCCTGAGTCAGACCGACCTTTTCCTGAAGTCTTCTAAATTGTCTCTGGTTGGAACACTGTGTCTCTCTGCCTCTTTGCAGGTTCTGTCATTTCAGAATCTGTCCAGAGGCTTGATTCAGTGTTCTTTTTGAGGGAACAGAAGGAGAGCTCAGGCAGTTTGCTGATTCCTCTCCGCCATCTTGGCTCCTGAGTCTCCATGTCTTTTTGTACAGTTTGTCTGCTTGAAGATTTGGATTGGTTTATTAGGATTTGGTTTCTTTTTAAAAAATTCCTCTTGTAACAAAAAACAAACAAACAAACAAACAAAAAAACCAGGGCCTGCAAGCCCCCTTTCTTTGCACCCACTAGCTGCACACTCGGGTGCCTCCTCACAAGAAGGAAATAAAGAGCCTTTGTTACCTCACTGCTGAGTTCCTGAGAATTATTGAGAAGAGGATTCTTTTTCCCTCACACCTTCCATGCACTGGCCAGGCTGGGAAGGTCAGAATCAACTGCAGGATGTTTTTACAATGTGAACTATTCAGAGTTTGAATTTGGCAATGAGAATGTAATTTCTTTTCTATGTTGTGAATTAACCCTTCTAATACTACAAGGTTAATAGCTGCAAGACAATGAGTAGGGGGCATTTGATTTCTTCATTTCTAAAACTGTTCAGTAAGCAATCAAGGAGTCCCTAGGTGTGAAAAACATGGAAAAATTTTCTGAGACACAGCACTGGGATGTTAAAAAAGAAAAAAAAAACACTTTATTCACATTCTCTTGAGAATGGGCTCAGCCCCAAGTGGGCAGAGCAATGTGCATCTTGGAAGGCCTGTTTTTATAAGGGTGATCTGGTCCCCAGGGTTACAATCTTATATGTAGGCACAGGCTACTCCATCAAGGCAGCACCCTGCCACCCCCTGCATTGTTCACTTCTTCCAGTGGGAACCTTTTTTGAGAAACTAAGCCCCACCTGTGGACATCAGCTTCTCAAGCACCTCTTTTTATTCTTCCCTCTCAGACACTTAAGTCCCCAGGCAGTTTCAATTTTAATGGGGAGGGGGCCCACTTTTTCCTCACAAATCCCTCCTCCTTGTTTTTGACCATTGGGTCTCCCTCAGTCCTCTGCTAGCATGATATTTTTTTCTCGTTTTTTGGTGAGGCAATTGGGGTTATGTGACTTGCCCAGGGTCACACAGCTAGTAAGTGTTAAGTGTCTGAGGCCAGATTTCAACTCAAGTCCTCCTGAATCCAGGGCTGCTGCTTTATCCACTGAGCCACCTAGGTAATCCAGCATCATATTTGTAAATTCAGTATTAGCCCCCTCCCTCCCCCTTCCCCTCTCCCCCCTCCCGTCCTCCAGTGTCCATTCAGTTATCAGTTTCATCGAGAATCTTAGATGTCCCATGTAGCTGTCAGATCTCTGGAACCACTTTCCTTGGGGACATTCTGGAAGATGTCTTGTCTCCAGGGCACTCGTCCCGTAGATCCATTTTCTTAGAGTTCCTATTGAAAGCTCAATAAAATTATAACACTAGTGCCCCTCCCATATTGTTTAAAGCTTTATCCAATTCTTTCTTTAACAAGCATTTTTAACAACAGGCCCAAGGATTATGTTACCTTGATACCTGCAGGCTTTCTCTCAGAATACCACAGAAAGGGGCAGCAAGGTAGTGCAGTGGATAGAGCACAGGCCCTGGATTCAGGAGGACCTGAGTTCAAATCCAGCCTCAGACACTTGACACTTACTACCTGTGTGACCCTGGACAAGTCACTTAAGCCCATTTTCCTCAACAACAAAAAACATAAAAGAAAAAAAAAATACCACAGAAAGCAGAACTCTTAATTCTCTCCAAACTACATATATATGTATGTATGTATGTATGTATATATATATATATATATATATATATAAAACAATTCTTTGAAAGATCTTACTCAATTGTTAAAATATAATCCTCACATAAAATTTAGATTGCAGAATACTTTCATAAGAAAATGATCACAAATGAACTTATATAAAAGTCAACTTCGATTGTAGAACATTTAAATATTTAACTTTAAAACAGTACATGTCAAATAAAGAAACCAGGTTTGTATGCTCTACAGACAGATGTTATCTCCACACAACATTCTAAAAGTTACCCTCCTTTACCTTTCTTGAAAAGAACTTGAGATGTGTTTCAAAATGTATAAAAACTTTCCTAAGCCACCCGCAAAGGAGCCCATAAGTTACCTTTAATACAAGACAATTAAGAATATAATTTTCATCTTTGTTTCATCCCTTTTTGCATCACCTGCCTAATTATCCTGAAACCATTATGAGAAATTAAAGAATCTGATATAACTGGGTGAAAATTAGAATGGTGTCCCCTTCTGGAGAGATACTGCAGGGAAGCTCTGCCATGAGGAGAAGGCATGGGAGGAGAAGCCATGTCACTTTAGTGTCCAGGAGTGACCTTCTCTGGGGTTTCACAGGTCAGTCCGGCATCCAGAACTTATATCTATAGAAAACACATCTGGGACTTGCCAACTAGAGCCAATCCGACCTTCTAAACCCCAGGAAGGTCACCTCGTGCTTTCTCCTCAGGGAAAATGAAAAGCTACTCAAGGTCACATGCCAATGAGGTCCAAAACAACTACTGGTTCTTTCCTATCAGAGATGCTTACCACAAAAGATTCCCAAGACAAGGGGCTTGAACAAGGAGAAGCAGTGACACATACACTGGTCCCTCTCCTCAGGTAGTGGGATGAAACATCACAACACAAAGCACTTTGCAGGAAGGGGAATTTGACGTTCTGCTTCAGATTCTGCCCTGTGCAAACGATTTCCTCCAGGTCCATGTCTTCAGCCAAGTCTGACCAGGAGCTAGGCTGGCCCTTGCACTTGGTGGTCATCTTCTCTAAGGGGGGAGTTACAGAACTCCCTGCTCCCACTCAGCACTGTCTGATGGACCCAATGTCTCTGGACCTGGATTCAAAAAGACTCATGATCCTGAGTTCAAATCTGACCTTAGAAATTTACTAGCTATGGGACCCTGGTCATGTCACTTACGACTATTTGCCTCAGTTTCCTCATCTGTAAAACCAGCTGCATAAGGAAATGGACAAACACACCAGGACATTTGCTAAGGAAACCCAAATGGGGTCATGAAGGGTCAGATGCAACTGAACCACAGAAACAAACATGGAAACAAACAAACAAATGATTGCTACAAACAACTGGAGCAAAGACCCCTCAACGTGAACTTATGCTCCCAAGAAGAGAAACAATTGAGGTGGAGGCAAAGCTACCAAATGGACTTGGAATGTCAGTATTTCCCCTCTATTGATTTTCTCCCTGGTTTCCCAGGGGGCTGTGCTGCCTCCCCTCTGCCTTGGGGACAGAGCATGTGACAGACAAGGCTTTGTGAGAAAGGAGGGGACTTGTGGGGTCAGAAAGGGGAAGCCTGGGAGATGTGAGCCTGCCCAGAGAGCAGGGTCTGCTCTGGCCTGGGGACCAGAGAGGAGGCAGCTGCTGCTCTGAGCTGAATCCCCTGAGCAGCCTGGGGAGGTTTTTGTTCAGGCCTGAAGCACTGTGGGAGGCCAGTTATAACCCTGCTGACAGTAATAATCTCCAGCATCCTCAGGCTCCAAGCTGCTGATGGTGAGAGTGTAATCTGTCCCAGACCCACTGCCACTGAACCGGGCAGGCACTCCAGATGCCAGGCTGTTAGCCCCATAGATGAGGAGCCTGGGGGCTTGGCCTGGTTTCTGCTGGTACCAATGAAGGTTGTTATATACATTCTCACTGGCCTTGCAGCTGATGGTGACTCTCTCTCCTGGAGACCCAGACAAGGAGGTTGGAGACTGGTTCAGCACAATGGCTCCTCGGGAATCTAGGAAACCAACGAAATGAGAGGAAGACAGAAATGGGTGAATGTCCAAGTTAAAGGGTATAGACAAGAAAATTCAGTGGAGATCCTGAAATCCCAAATGACAGACAAGAAGTTGTTTTTATTGTCAACATGGGACATAAAACATCTTTCCCACAGACCTCACAATGTTTATAGTCTCAGGCCTGTCCATGCTCCTCAGCCCCCATCTGCCTGTGTTGTCCCTAAGCTCCCTCACCCCCTGGATCCAGGGGTCATCAGGTCTTTAATCCCTGAAAACCTGTGACCTCCTCACCCCTTCCCTGCCCTGCTGGGTCTTACCCTGAGCCCAGAGCACCAGCAGCCAGAGGAGCTGCCATGGGGAGACCATCCTGGCCTTCAGACACCTGCAGAGAGAGCACTCAGAGCCCTGAGGGGGCAGCAAGGAGGGAGGAAGCTTTTCTACCCTGAGCAGGGCTCCCTGCAGGCCCCTGGGGCTCCATATGCAAAAGAGCCCCAGGTCTGCTCTGAGCCTCCTCTCAGGACACTGTGAGTCACCCTGAGTCACCCTGGCTGCGCCTGACTCTGGGGGAGGGGCCTCCCTCCTCTCTGTCCTCAGTGTGTGACCTCAGGAGAAAAGACAGGCTCCTGTTTAGTGTCTGATGTGGGAATGGTTGGAGCTGGTTGTGGATGAATGAGGGGGGGCTTCTCTCTGTGCCCCAGGCCTACATTCCCCATAACCAGGAGAGAGCTCCCAGCCCTGGGGAGGGGGCAGAGATGGCAGGAGCTCACAGCCTGTAGGCTCTGGAGGTACCTCAAGGGCATCTGCTCATACACACGTTCCTCTCCCGCCCCCTGCTGGAGATGTTGTGAATTCAAGGAGGAAGAGAGATGGGGCTGGCTGACACTGAAGGGAGCTTAGCCTTAGTCTCTGGGAAAGCTTAGTAGAGCCTCATTCCTGAGTGAATGGGTTTTGTCATTCACTACATAAGATTACTGCAGTTGTTCTGAGCTCATGGAGGACAATGTGATCTCTACCCTTCACCCCATTTTCCCATTCTAGCCATTCACTAAAGGTGAGGATGAATCCTATGATCCAACCCATGTCCTGGCTGTGACTGTTTCTTGAAATGTGGACCTTAGTAAATCATTGCCCAGTGTGAGGCTATGAAGGTAAGGGGCACTGGCTCAGAGATACACCAAAGAAGGCTACAGTCATTCCCTTCTGTCCTGTGGGACTGCAATACCCCCCTGTTTTAGACTCCTGCCTTCAGTCTTTCCTCTCTCCAACCAATCAACAGGGAATGAATACATGAAAAAGCACTTTTGGGGGCAAGTAAGTAGAGCACTGGATAAAGCACCAACCCTGGATTCAGGAGTACCTGATTTCAAATCTGTTCTCAGACACTTAACACTTACTAGCTGTGTGATCCTGAGCAAGTCACTTAACCCTCCTTGCTCCACAAAAAGAAAGAAAGAAAGAAGAAAGAAAGCACCTTTGCTTATTTGAAAATAATTCATTTTTTTCCAATTATATTTAAAAGCAATTTTTAACCTTTAAAAAAAATTGGGATTACAAATTTTCTGCTTTCTTCTCTCCCATCCTCTTTGAGAAGGCAAAAACTTGTTATATGTTATATATATGTAGTCAGGCAAAACATGTTTCTAGATTAGTCATATTGTGAAAGCAGATATAAAGAACAAAATAGGAAAAATAAAATATAAAAATGTATGCTTTGTTCTGCCTTCAGAAATCATCATTTAAAAATACACTTATTAACCTATGTCCACAGTAGAATGGTAAGTACTTGGGTGAGAAATGGACAAGTAAAAATAGTTCATGCTCCAAAGGTGTTCATATTTTTATGACAGATGCAATAATAATCATACTATGTATCATTATAATTAATAACTCAATTTCATTCCTTTATATTCTTGTAACATAATTTGTTTGGCCCTTATCCGATTGATAGCTACTCCCTTATTTTCTATTTCTTTGCCAATATAAAAAATAACACATATATTTTTGTATATATAGTACCTTTTCCTTTTCCTTTGATCTCTTTGGGGTATAGGCCTTGGAATGGTATCATGAGGTCAAATACTATGCACAGCCTCATAACTTTGGGTGTATAGTTACAAATAGTTTTCCAGAATGACTAGACCAATTTACAGCTCTACCAACAGTTTATCCAGGTGCCTATTTTCCTTTAACCCTTCCAACACTTGTCATTTTCCTTTTTTATCAATGCTGCCAGTCTAATGGGCATGAGATGGAATTTTATAGTTATTTTTAATTTACTTTTTTCTTATACCTATACCTATATATTACTTATACCTATATATGCTCCTATTGGAGCATGTTTCTTTCTTTTTTAAAAGTAAGAAACATTTTTATTTATAGTTTTGGGTTTCAATTTTTATACCTCCTTTCCTCCCTCCTCTTCCTCTCTGTGAGGTGGTAATCAATCAAATGTAGGTTATACATGTATGATTATGTAAACATTACAATGTTAGTAATTTTGTATATGAAAACTTGAATAAAAGAGAAAAAATGAAAGAAAGTGAAAAATAGCATGCTTCCGTCTTTGTTCCATCAACATCAGTTCTTTCTTTGGATGTGGATAGTATGTTTCATTAATAGTCCTTTGGAATTGTCTTGGATCATTGTATAGTTGAGAATAGTTAAGTCATTCACAGTGCTTCATCAAACTGTATTGCTGTTTCTGTGCACAGTGTTCTCTTGGTTCTGCTCACTTCACTTTTTTTTCCTGCTCACTTCGCTATATATCAGTTCACACAAGTCTTTCCGGGCCTTTCTAAAATCATCCTTCTTGTCATTTCTTATAGTCCAATAATATTCCATCACCATCGTATACCACAGCTTGTTTAGCCATTCCCCAATTGATAGGCATTCCTTTGATTTCCAATTCTTAGCCACCACAAAAAGAGCTTCTAGAAATATTTTTGTACAAATAGGTCTTTTTCAAGTTGGAGCATTTTTTATAAAAGATGGTTACAGGTAGTTTAAATATCTTACTTTGAGAACTGCCTGTTCTGACCCTTTGGTATGGTTATTATTCTATAAAATTACGTTTCTATATTATGCATATTGAAAACTGCATCTTAAGAGAAAATTACTGCAAAGAATGTTACTTCAGTTAATTCTTTCTCTTTCCATCTTTGCAGCATTGGATTCATTTAGGTAACAAAAAATTTTGTATATTTAGAATTGTCCAACTATTATTCAATCAACTAGCATTTATTAAGTAGCTATCTTGTGTCAGTCACTGTGCTAAATACAGGGGATTTTTTAAAGCATTCCATGGTGTCAAGGAGCTCACAATCTAATGTGAGAGACAACTCACAAGCAAATACATTCAGTTCTACTATAGTATGACATATATATTCCCCAAAGAATCTCACTATGCAAAATCATGCAAAAAATCCACAGGAATCTGTGGTAAAAAAAATATGAAAGTTTTTTAACAGTCAGTTAGGATAACTGAAAGACGCCAGTTTTTGAAGGACCACCCTTTTGTGGAGGAGACCAACGGCATGAGCTACGCACGCCAGTCCGCCTGCTGCACACATCAGACTGCCTGCTACGCACTCGACTTCCGGGGTGCGAGCTTAAAAGGCAAGGAGAGAACGGAAGTGGAGGCTTTTTCCTGCTCTGCTGGTCTGACTGCGCTGCACAGACGGTCTCTCTCTCTCCCCAAAGGGGGCCTTCGGTTTTGGTGAGTTTTATACGGAATATAGACTAAGTTTAGACTTAAGACAATTTGTATTGTGTTTCTACTTTCCTATCCTTCTAATCAACATCACCTTGTGACTACCATAGAATAAATGGTCTATTTAGAAAACCAGAAGCTTCTTCCATTTACTGGTCTGGGAGATAAATTAAGGGAAAGGTTAAGTAGGGTAGATTTATGATCTAATATCCAATTTTAAATCTCACAGTTCATAGGGAAAATGGGCTTAGGGTCACAACCTGAAAAACCTTTGTTGATAATATAAAAAAGTTCAGAATCTAATAAAAATGTTAGCAAAATTTTATACATGTTATATGCATGGTTAAAAAAACACATAAATACAACAATTAATAGTGGCTTCACCCACGGCCTTGGTGGCTGCTTGGCTTGCTCCCAGAGCTGCACAAGCAAGTGGTGCAAAGCTACAGGCCATGGTGGAAGAAGGGTGGAGGCAGGGTCTCACTCAGGCAAAAGGGAGAAGCTCTACTATAAAGTGGCAGTCATCAAAACTCTCTGGTACTGGCTAAGAAATAGAGTGGAGGATCAATGGAATAGGCTAGGCATAGGAGACACAGTAGTAAATGACATTAGTAATATACTGTTTGATAAACCCAAAGACTCCAGCTTCTGGGATAGGAATTCAGTATGTGACAAAACCTGCTGGGAAAACTGGAAGATAGTATGGCAGAAATTAGGCATAAACCAACATCTTATACCTTATACTAAAATAATGTCAAAATGGGTACATGATTTAGACATAAGAGGTGATGCCATAGGTAAATTAGGAGAAAAAGGAATTGCCTACCTTTCAGATCTTTGGAAAGGAGAACAGTTTATGACCAAACAAGAGATAGAGAATATTAAGAAATGTAAAATGGATGATTTTGATTACATTAAATTAAAAGGGTTTTGTACAAACAGAAGCAATGTATCCAAAATTAGAAGGGAGGCAGAAAGATGGGAATCAATTTTTATGACCAGTACTTCTGATAAAGGCCTCATTTCTAAAATATATAGGGAACTAAATCAAATTTACAACAATCCAAGTCATTCCCCAATTGAGAAGTGGTCAAAGGATATGAACAGGCAGTTTTCTGATAAAGAAATCAAAGCTATCTATTCCCATATGAAAAAATGCTCTATATCACTATTGATTAGAGAGATGCAAATTAAAACAACCTGACACCTATCGGATTGGCTAATAAGACTAAAAAGGAAAATAATAAATGTTGGAGAAGCTGTGGAAAAATTGGAATACTAATGCATTGTTGGTGGAGCTGTGAACTGATCCAACCATTCTGGAGAGCAATTTGGAATTACACCCAAAGGGCTATAAAGTTTGTGCATACCCTTTGACCCAGCAATACCACTTTTGGGCCTTTTTCCCCAAAGACCTCACAAAAAATGGAAAAGGACCCACATGTACAAAAATTGTTATAGCTGCTCTTTTTGTGGTGGCAAGGAATTGGAAACTGAGGGGTTGCACATCAATTGGGGAATGGCTGAACAAGTTGTGGTATATGAATGTAATGGAATTCTATTGTGTTGTAAGAAACAATGAGCAGGAAGAGTTCAGAGAAACCTGGAAGGACTTACATGAACTGATGATGAGTGAGATGAGCAGAACCAGAAGAACATTATACACAGTATCATCAACATTATGTGTTGATCAACTGTGATAGACTAGATTCTTTTCACCAATCCGACTGTACAAGAAAGTTCCAAAGGACTCATGATGGAAAAGGCTCTCCAAATCCAGAAAGAAAAAAAATGAACTGTGGCATATGGATGCTGATTGAACCATACTATTTCTTTTCTTTTGGGTGCTGTTGGTTTTCTTTTTTGTGGTTTTTCCTTCTGCTCTGATTCTTCTCTTATAACATGACTAATGAAGAAATATGTTTCATGTTATTTTTTATATATAGAAAACCTATATCAGATTACCTGCTGTCTAGGGGAGGGAGGGAGAAAAATTTGAAATTGGAAATCTTATAGAAACAAATGTTGAAAACTATTTCTACATGTAACTGGAAAATAATAAAATACTTTTATTAAAAAAAAGAAGTATTGGCGGGCCAGCATACAGACCAGGACATTCTAAATATGGGACATGGAAGACCAAAACCCTGAGATATCTATTTCACATATGATAGTCTTCATATATTTTAACCTCCCATGTCTTCTACAAAAACACCAGTAAGTGAGAACCACATAATATGGGATTCTGTGGTGATGGTATTGCCTCCTTCAGGTGGATCCCAAGGTTTTCCATCTTAGGAGAGAATAATCATTTGAATGATTTGTTAATATTGCTCTGGTACTGAGGCATAGCTGGAAACAAGACATTTTCTGGTGTGCTAAAAGTGGTGGGACATGCATAAGACCAAGCTTATTGCAGAGAGTACAAAGAACTACTGCTGTGGAAAGAGAATGGTAAAAGTATCTGACATGGAGAGATTATTAATGTCATCAGAGCTCCAGAGCAAGCCTGTGATAAGCTGTGTGTTATTTACCATGAGAATGTTGTGTGGTGTGTTATTAAAATTTGTAAATTGTGGGGGCCAAATATATTAATATGGAGAGTTAATTGGGTGGCTCACCAAAATTTTGGGGTCCTGGAAATAATGAGGGACCTCTAGGTACAAAGCTCCCTCCCCTCCAAACTGCCTTTTTAGATATTTCTACCAGACCAATAAGAAAGGAGCCTAACAGCTGCTGTTCCACAAATGAATCAGGTTTTATTAAGGAGAATAAAGTAAACAGCAAACATGAAATTAATAAAATCAAAGACAAGGGAATAGGGGAAAAGAAATATAGATAATCCTCCTAGCTCTAACCTAAATCTATACAAAAGAGCAGAGTTCTTATTTTAACTCACCACCTGGGGCTTGTAGTTTCAATGGAAAGGACAGCTTACAGCCAGGCCTGAAGGATTTGTCTGCCACTGCTGCTGCTGCTCATGCCACTGGGAGGAAAAGAGAACTCCAGAAGAGCAGCAAGCTCCCCTCTAGGAGCATTTAGTCTTCCTTGCCCAAAAGGGGAGGTCCTTCAAAAACTGCCTATGGAGAATGGTTTCTCCTTCTGTCCTCAGCAGCATACTTCACTTCAGGGCAGGCCAGGTGTAGCCTCTCCCAATGAGTCAGCCAAATTCCAATAATCTTAGCACATTTCCCCATTTGTTTCTTTGAAGAACACAGGGTTTTTCCTTGATGAAACAGTCAAAAATAACAGAATATAATACCCTATGCTAACAAACAATATGTTAATAACAATATAGAAAAGGGGAAGAGGGGAAATGTTCGCTGAAAATTCTTAATATATACGTTGTCTCCAGGACTTAAATCATGCAAGGAAAAATCTAAAGGACCGGCTTGTACAACAACTCCTGTCTCATGGAGTTCACATAGCCTATTTTGTAATTCCTGTATATAGGAGGCAACAGAAGTACCACCTCCAACCAATGATGTATAAACTGGGGAAAAGTTTTAGCTTGGATAAGAGGGTGACCAAAAAGCATCTCATAAGGAGAAACTAAAACTATGTTTTCTAAATTTAATTAATTGCCATTGCACCAGTTTGTGCAGTAAGCATTTATTAGTAATATTATATATATACCAGTAAAGAATTGAGTGTGTGACAGCAGGAGCAGGAGAAAAGCCCCAGATGACCCATGCTGCCTCTCAAAGAGACAGCACATGATCTCAAAGACAGTTCAGAAGACCTACAAAACTTACATTGTCCTAAGAGGGAGACAGAGGGCATCCGGAGAGAGGGCCAAGTACCAGTCAAGAGAGAGCCAGTTCCTGGTCTTTTCCAATTTTTATCCTCTTTTAATAGAGGCGGGTCATTAAACATTGATCAAAGCTAATGGTTAGCATCATTCAATTCCATTGGTTGACATAACTTGAAGGTGGTCTAAATTAAAATTAACTCTACAGATGACAGCAGGGAGAATACCCTCACTCAAGTTGCCTAGGGCAATGAAGGTATGGTTCTTCATTGAGCTAGACAAAAGATTCTATCTCCATTTATTTTGTTCCCTTAGGCTTGTCCCAGGCAAGATCTGAACTTTCTGGAGTGGGGGGAGAAAGGACTGAGGAGCTGATCTCTGGGTCCCCCTCAAGAAATCCATTATTAATAATTTATTTTTCAGAGTGGAATGAGGCAGGTGCCTCTGCGAAAAATGCAGGAAGGTTGGAAGTATGGTATCACCCTTTATGTGTAGATCTTGTGCCCATTTTGACTTTACCTTGGTGTAAAGTGTAAGATATTGGTTTATGCCTAGTTTCTACCATACTATTTTCCACTTTTCCAAGCAGTTTTTGTCACATAGTGAGTTATTATCATGGAGGTTAGAGTCTTTTGACTTATCAAACAGGAGATTACTATATTCATTTACTGCTGTGTTTTGTGTGCCTAATCTATTCCACTGACACACTTCTCTATTTCTTAGCCAGTACCAAATATTTTTGATGATTACTGCTTTATAATATAGCTTCATATATGGTATTGCTAGGCTCCCTCCCTTTGCTTTTTTTATTATAAATTTAGTCTTAGTATTTATTCATTATTAAAAGTGCCCAAACCTTCACTTTTATGGCCACAGCAACCTCATAAATGTAGACATTTCCAAGAAATTTTTGAAAATGAGACTATGAAGAACCTTAGATCCATTGGCCCCTTGACCATATATAGCTACATGTTATAACCTGATAGTTTATATATATATATATTCATGCATACATATACATACACATGTATGTGTGTATATCTATCTATCTATGATTACAATAGGAATGTGCAATGTCTTCAGGGTCTACACTGCTGACTGTAAGAGAATAATTTGCCCCAGACCCATTGCTAGTGACATGGGCAGGGACCCCAGAGTGCAGGTAGCAGCCCAAGAGATCAGGAGCTTGAGGGACTATCCAGGTGGCTGCTGGTGCCAGGCTAGGTCACTGATACCATCCCTGGGTCAGAGGTTCTCACTGGCCCTGCAGCTGATGGTGACCCTCTCTCCAGGAGGCACACACAGGGAGGCTGAAGACTGGATCAGCACATTGTCTGCACAGGATTCTTAATGTGGAGAAATGACAAAAAAAGTAAATGAAATTCATTTCTGTGAAGAATCACATACAGACACAGAGAATACAAGAAAGGATTCCTTTCACCTGGAAGGGGGGGTTGTAACTATATCTGAGATGCTAATCCTGATGCATATAGGGACCATTCACATACTCACACACACACACACACACACACACACACACACTCACACAAATACTCTCTCTTACCCCCCAAAGACATTATTGGGGAAGGTAGCTTCTTTGTTGTTTAAAGCACTATCAGCCTTTAGGGTGCCTAGGTCTACATGAGTGGGTGCTGGGACCAGGGAGTGGATGGTTCCCTGATGAGAACCATTTTGCCTGCTAAAACCTAAGCATCTACCCCATTTCAGCAATGTTCTAGAGGCCCCATTCACTCTTTCCCTCCTCATTTTGAGAGTAGAGTTTTCTGGAAAATCTAGATCCCTGCCATCCCTTAGGTGTCATTTGTTGATCTCTTTTGAGCCTCAGACACATCAGAATTAGGATTCCTACTTCTCAGTTCTTCCTTCTTCCTTCTTAGTTAATTTAGAAACTATTTTCATTTTTCTGGACTAATAGATAACAGGGCAGCCTTCTCTCCCACTCCCCCAGACTGAGAATGTACATGTTTCAAATGATGGAGTCAAGCCCTGAGGTTCTCTGGTCCTTTGAGTGGAGCATAGATCTGACCATAGAACTCTGCTACCCAATGCCCTGCCTATGGAAGGTATTTAATAAATGTTTACTGACAGACTCACTGAGTAAACTTGCACAGCTTCTTTTTGTCTTTAGGATAAAATACAAACCACTCTGTCCTTTAACATCTTGAGCATCTAGCTCACCCTCCCTATCCAGATTAATCACACAGTACATGCCTTCATGTACTACAGTCAAACTGAACATCTACCTTGGTCTCCATCACAAATGATGTTGTATCTCTGCCCTCCAGGCTTTTTTCAGGCTGTTCCCATTCCTGAAATGCCCCCTCCCCATAGCTGACTCTGAGAATCCCCTGCATTCTTCAAGGCTGATTTCAAGCACCTCCTCTTCTAGGATACCTGATTTTCTTGGCTGCCCATGTCTCACTTTCCATATGAACTGAAATTACTTTTCTATAGAATTTATTGTGCCTACTTCATGACCTTCATTTCATGAAAGATTATCCATGAAAAGAAATTCAGTGTAAACAACTGGGTGCAAGAGTGTGAAGGACAGAGACTGGTAGCATGGTAAGGACAGGGACCCGAGTCACCATTGAGCTCAATCTAGGAGCTGAGCCAGTGCCCTCTTCTTTTCAGTGACAAAGGCTGACCAGAGAGCCCTGGAGTAGTAGTGAAAACATCTGTGTCCTTGGTCCTAAAGGGAATGGACAGGGCCTTGGACTTTCATAACACCAAAAGATCCCTTGGGGCAAGGAATAGAGTGAGAGACTCCCAGCATAGATGGCCCATGACTGGGTGTGACCCTGCCACCTCCTCTCCTCAGACTCCCTCAAACTTGGTGGGGGTATCCTCCAATCCACACAGGGACACACATTAGCTTGAGTCAGCCAATAAGGACATGATCTTCCCAGATGAAGGAAATGATGAGGCCCTCACTGAGGGGGTGGCTGGGTGAGTGGGGGCATTCACCTTGGCTCTTAGCCTGGCTCAGAAATGAGGAACTCAGCCCTGTGAGACCAGGGTGTCCAGGCCTGGAGAAAAAGGAATCTAGTCTATGCCATGGTAGCCAGATGGTGCAGTGGAGGGAGCCCCGGGCGTGGAATCAGAGACTCATGTTTCTGATTTTAAATCTGACTGGAAACACTTACTAACTATTTGACCCTGGGTAAGTCACTTAATCCCTGTTTGCTTCAGTTTCTCATCTGTAAAGCCAGCTGGATAAAGAAATTGCAAACCACTGCAGGATCTTTGACTAGAAAACCTAGGTGGGGTCACAAAGGGTTAGACAACACTGAACGACTGCAACAAATGAGGAAACAATTATTGCTACAAAGAACTGCAGCAAAGCCCCCTCAACATGAACTTAGCTCCCAAGAAGAGAAACACTTGAGGTGGAGGCAAAGATCTCAAGTGGACATGAAATGTCAGCATTTCCCCTGTTTGGATATTCCCCTTTGTCTCCCAGGGGACTGTGCTGCCTCCCCTCTGCCTTGGGGACAGGGTAAGTGATTGACAAGGCCTTGTGAGAAAGGAGGGCACCTGTGGGGCCAGAAAGGGGAAGCCCTGGGAGATGTGAGCCTGCCCAGAGGGCAGGGGCTGCTCTGCCTGGGGACCAGAGAGGAAGCAGCTGCTGCTCTGAGCTGAATCCCCTGAACAGCCTGGGGAGGTTTTTGTTCAGGCCTGAAGCACTGTGGGAGGTAAGGTAATACTCTGCTGACAGTAATAATCTCCAGCATCCTCAGGCTCCAAGCTGCTGATGGTGAGAGTGAAATCTGTCCCAGACCCACTGCCACTGAAGCGGGCAGGGACTCCAGATGCCAGGCTGTTAGTCCCGTAGATGAGGAGCCTGGGGGCCTGGCCAGGTTTCTGCTGGTACCAGTTAAGGTAGCTACCTACACTCTGACTGGCCTTGCAGCTGAGGGTGACTCTCTCTCCTGGAGACCCAGACAAGGAGGCTGGAGACTGGGTCAGCACAATGGCTCCTTGGGAATCTAGGAAACCAATAAAAGTAGAGGAAGACAGAAATGTGTGAGTATCTAATCTAAAGAATGTGGATGAGACAATTGTGTGGAGACCACTGCAATTCCAAATAACTGACAAATACTTGTATTTACTGTCAACATGAGACATAAATCATCTTTCCCACAGACCCCACAATGTTTGTAATCTGGGGCCTGGTCATGCTCCTCAGCCCCCATCTGCCTGTGATGTGTCTCCTTCATCCCCTGGATCAAGGGGTCATCGGGTCTTTAATCCCTGAAAACCTGTGCCCTCCTCACCCCTTCCCTGCCCTGCTGGGTCTTACCCTGAGCCCAGAGCACCAGCAGCCAGAGGAGCTGCCATGGGGAGACCATCCTGGCCTTCAGACAACTGTGGAGAGAGCACTCAGAGCCCTGAGGGGGCAGCGAGGAGGGAGGAAGCTTTTATACCCTGAGCAGGGCTCCCTGCAGGCCCCTGGGGCTCCATATGCAAAAGAGCCCCAGGTCTGGGCTGAGCCTCCTCTCAGGACCCTGTGAGCCACACTGAGTCACCCTGGCTGAGTCTGACTCTGGGGGAGTGGGAGGGGTCTCCCTCCTCTCTGTCCTCCATGTGTGACCTCAAGAGCAAAGACAGGCTCCCGTTTGGTGTCTGATGTGGGAATGGTTGGAGCTGGTTGTGGATGAATGAGGGGGGCTTCTCTCTGTGCCTCAGGACTAGATCCCCCATAACCAGGAGAGAGCTCCCAGCTCTGGGGAGGGGACAGAGATGGCAGGAGCTCACAGCTTGTAGGCTCTGGAGGTGCCTCACCTGCCTCTGCCCCTCTACCACCCTCTTCTGGAGTTCAAATCCAGCCTCAGACACTTGACACTAGCTGTGTGACCCTGGGCAAGTCACCTAACCCTCATTGTCCTGCAAAATAAATAAATAAATAAATATAAGACCAAACCTGGCATGTGGTAAGTACTGTATACCATTATTTCTTTTAATGCAATTATGCCATACCTGATGACTCTCATTTGAGTTTTAAATGTGATTGGCACAAAATGTTACCGGTGTTCAAATGAATGATTTTCTATACATTAACTGGGATAATTTGTCTGATTTGATGTGATCTGACTAGTAGAGCAATAAGTTTCTTTTCATTTCTTAAATTCAAGATATTATGAATGTTATTGTTGAGGTCCTAGATTTTCTTTTATTATAATTTCTGGGAAATCATTATGTAAGGAATGCTGTTAGGAAGATGATGAAGTTGTGTCATTGATAAATTTAAATCCTTTTGAAATTTGTTGCTGTAAAATTGCTATGAAATGAGCAATTATTATAAGTTATTGTCATAATGTAAAAATTGATAGACTATCTAATTGGGTATATTTTAAAAGGAAAAATAATAGTTACTTTGTGAAAAAAGAAAAAGTGAGTGGGAAATACACTTGTAAAAAATCTCCCAAGTTTCTTGGGGCCATCTGCTTAAGCAAGGTCATTATATATTATCAGCCCTGTGAAAGAACTTGCTGAATGTTCTAAATTTCCTAGATTATGAATTGGTTTATCGTGCACATGAGAAACCCTTTTTCTTTCCTTGTAAAACAGAGGGAGAAGAATTGAAAAATTTGTTTATAATATAGAAGTACTTTATGTGATGCTTTGTGATCGTGAAAATTATGATTATACTTGCACAGTATATATTAAAGTAACATCAGGGGCAGCTAGATGGCGCAATGGATAGAGCACCGGCCTTGGATTCAGGAGGACCTGAGTTCAAATCCGGCCTCAGACACTTAATACTTACTAGTTGTGTGACCCCGGGCAAGTCGCTTAACCCCAACTGCCTCACTAAAAAAAAATAAATAAATAAAAAATAAAGTAATATCTTAAATCAACAAGGTCTTAAAAGAGCCCAGTCCTACAGATTTAATTTTGCTTAAAATATTGATATACAATATCTAAGAGATGAAAGTTTCTCATTCTAGAGATTATTATCAGTCTTTCCTGAGGGATTCTTTTTGAGAAAGCAATTATGTATGCACTATTTATGTAGAATCGTAGAATGTATTTGTTTTATTGATTATTAATGACTTCTTTTAACCCAAGGATGAGGTTAAACTGAAGAAGAGGTAGAATGATCAAAAGAAAAGCAAGTTAATTGTTTTGGGCAACTCCTGGGATCCTTTTCCTGGCAAATTGATTTACTTCAAAAACATGAGAACAACAAGAATTGTGTTTAGCTCTAAATTAGTGAATCTTCCTATTTGAGCTAAAATCTTAAGAGACTGTAATCTTATATTATTCTAAATTTTGATTTTAGGTATGATTACCTGATTGATAAGTAAGTTAGTACTCCACAATTCAAGGGAAATCCCACTAGCTGTTTAAAGGGAATGAATTCTGGGAATTGCTAGAGGTAAGATGTCTGTTTCTGGGAAAGACTGAGGGATGACCTTGGCATGTCCAAAAGTAGAATCTTCTTGATTTGGTTTCCCTGTTGTATTATCTTTTCTGAAAAGAAATGTTTCCCAACTCGTTAATCCTGAGCCTGACCAATATACCCTATAAATACAATGGAGCTTTACTGTATTATTGGCTGTTCCCAAAACTTAACTGACTCTTACTTGAAATCCAATAGAACTAGGGATGCTTTATCCTATTATGCTGATGAATATATGTTGAATAATTCTGAGTTCTTAGAATTAGGCCTGAATGGCCATTATTGTTGTTGTGTGTCCCTACATTCTTCTTCTCCTTCTCCTTCTCCTTCTTCTTCTTCTTCTTCTTCTTCTTCTTCTTCTTCTTCTTCTTCTTCTTCTTCTTCTTCTTCTTCTTCTTTCGGCAGGGCAAGGAGGGTTAAGTGACTTGCCCAATGTCACAGAACTAGTAAGTGTCAAGTGTCTGAGGCTGGATTTGAACTCAGGTCCTCCTGAATCCAGGGCTAGTGCTTTATCCCCTGTGCCACCTAGCTGCCCCAATGAAACTCTACATGCTTCTTTTGTAGAAAATCTCTCTACCCAAGTTAGGAAATGCTCTTCTCTCCCACACTTTATTTTAGAGCTTGCCAAACAGTGAGCTAGCTTTAGCAATGCATGTGTCAACCTTGTCATCTATGTGTACATCCCTAGAAAATATAGTACCAAGGTAAGTGAACTTATTCACAGTATTAAAAATTTCTCTGTAACAAATTTGCTGCAATAAAAATGGTTCTGTGTATGGAAGGTATGGTTCCACATGGTGGAGAACATCTGCTTTCTTGCTGTTATTTGTAAGGCCAATAATAAAATAAAGAGTAAACTATAAAAGGTAAAATGTTATGAATGTTATTTTTTTATTTAAGTGAGGATTTCAGTAAGGCAGAGTTGCTCTAAGTCATCATCCTCACTCTTCTGGTCATCAGACTCAATGGCAAGACAAAAGTCAAAATGACTGGCAATGGCTCCTGTTGGCATCTTCAATGTCAAACCAAACTCCAAGCTCTCCATAGCAGCTGTTTCCACTGTCTTCATGGCCCACTGGAACAAATTTTTCATATTGGTCTATTTAGCCAGGGAAGTCTTTACATGTTTGAGGTAGACACACTCCTAACTCACCAGTGGGTTTGAAACCTCTCAGTTACCTTCAAAGTAGTTAAGCCAGTCTGCCAAAATGGTTTTACTTGGGTGGGGCTGCTGAAAATGATACAGCTTCTTAAAGCCACTGGTGAGATTTGGGTGGCAGATGGACACCCAAAGTGGGAAGAAGCCCTGAAAAATGGGCTCAGCAGCCCTAACATCAGAGCAACTAGTCTTCCCTGAACAACGCATAAACCGCAGACCTTGCATAGTTACTTTGTTAAAGCCTGTTATGAACTTAAACCTGAAAACATGTGTTAGTGTAGCCTACTGGTAACAATGAGGTTAAAGATCTTATAGAAGTAGCTATAAATAAATGATCCATATGAGACTTTAAATTGATTCTGCAACATTTTTTATTGCTCCTATTTAGAGCTTATTGATGTTGTCCTGTTACTGTTACATTGTTCTTGGTCTCTGAAACTTAGTTCAGAAAATTTCCTGGACTGCAATGAGTTAAATTTAGAAATCCAGTACTCCTGTTGATTACTGTTTTGTCCATGCTTCAAGTACATCTGCTATCCTTGAGGAATAGGGGTGGACACCAGGGATTCTGGTCCAATAGCTGTATACCACTGAGCCACCCTTAAAGGATGTCTGACCCACTATCACTGGCCTTGAAGGTGGACTTAGACAATAAACACTTCTTAGTCACAATCAAAAATGAGTGGGTTATTGCTAGTCCCTCATTCCCAACTTCCAAACAATCAAATTGTTTTCCATTCCTCATTTATATAACCAATCAAGATGCATTACCCCATGACTTCACCAATCCTATAACCAATTGTATTCTTTTTTCTTTGCTTATAGAAAGGGGCTGCCACTTGACATAAGGGTCTTTGTCTTAAACTGAGTTCACCTACCTTATTACCATGTGGTGTCCCTCCTAACAAGTTTTTGTTTTGCTCAGAGAAAATGTGCCTCAGTCTATATTTGTTATGTTTCACTCAGGACAGAGGTTAAGTATTTATTTAGGAACTCACCCAACAGGGTCAGAAACAGGACTTGATCCTGAGTTTCTTAACTCAGGGGTCAACTCTGTGACCATAATTCCATGTTGCCTCATCTTCATCATATAGTAATAACATTGATATCTATATAACTTATCCATATCATCTTTATCATCTATATGACCCATATCTCTACCTACTTATTCTGAGAGGGGAAATGAACACAGAGAGAAGATGGAATACTACAGATCACATAGCCTAATTTTGGAAAGACAGGTCTGAGCCTAGCCATGATACTTAGGAAAAGAATGTCAGCCTTGGAGGTTGGCCTGGCTAAGTGTCAGTTGTACTCTCTCTCTCTTTTTTTTTTTTTTTTGCAGGGAAATTGGGGTTAAGTGACTTGCCCGGGGTCACACAGCTAGTAAGTGTTAAGTGTCTGAGGCCGGATTTGAACTCAGGTACTCCTGAATCCAGGGCCGGTGCTTTATCCACTGTGCCACCTAGCTGCCCCTGTACTCTTTATTAGCTGTGTGACTTTCTTCAGACTACTAAACCTCTCTGAGTTGGGGAAATGAGTAAGGAATTTCTTATATTTTATGTAATTCCAATCTTGGAATTGAGTTTGTGGGGACTTCCAGGGCAGAGCCAAGATGACAGAGGAAAGGCAGTGAGCTCTTGAACTCATGACATGGATCACTCCAAAAAGCATCGAAATAATGTCATAGGACAATGCCTGGAGCAGCAAAACCCACAGAAGAATGTGCTGAAATTATCTTCTAACCAAGAATGGCTTGGAAGGCTGGAAGGAAGGAGCTGCTGTGCTGAGACAGGAGTGGAGCCCAACCCCACAGTCACCCTGGCACAGATCCAGTCCCATGAAGGCCTCACCAGAAAAGGAGACCCCCAGAGCCTCTGAATCAGCTGAAGCCCCAGTGCCATCTGGAACTAAGCTCATAGTCTGGTGAGAGAGCTTAACCATTGGCAGCAGGGAGACTACAGAGGTCTATGCTGGTGCTGAGGCAGAACTTGGGTTTTTCACCCCTGCTGGGAACCAGGAGGTAGGCTTGAGTAGCAGTGGCCCACATGGGGAAAGGGCATAGGTTCATCAGAGCTGACAACACAACACACAAAGCTGGTTGATTAGCAAGTTGGTCTGGGGTCAGCTACAGTCCAGGGAACAGGCCAGGTGAGTGAAGAACCTGATCCTCCTTGAATCATACCACCTGGGACTTCTGAAGCTTGGGATAGTACAGCCTGGAAACAGTGCCCCACTTTAAGGGGCTAAAAGTCAAGTCAAAGAAAGGCAAGATGAGCAGACAGAGAAAGGTGAGGACCATAGAAAGTTGCTTTAGTGACAAGGAAGATCAAGGTGCACCCTCAGAGGAAGAGGTCAACATCAGGGCCCCTATATCAAAAGCTTCCAAGAAAAATATTAATTGGTCTCAGGCCATAGTGGTCCTCAAAAAGGACTTTGAAGATAAAATTAGAGAAGTAGAGGAATTGAGTTTGTGACTCAGAAGGACAGACAGAATCTGGGAATATTGTGAGGATAGGGACCAAGGCACCATTGAAGTGAACCTAGGAGGTGAAACAATCCCCTCTTCTTTTCAGTGACAAAGACTGACAAGAGAGCCCTACGGCAGTATTGAAAACATGTAGTTACTCTTGCTCCTAAAGGGAATGGACAGGGCCTTGAACTTTCATAACCCCAGAGATGCCTTGGGGAAGAGAATAGAGTCAGAGACACCTAGCAGAGATAGCCAGTGAATAGGTGTGACCCTGCCACCTACTCTCCATGGAACTCCCCCAGTACCTGGGGGGAGGTATACTCCAACCCACACAGGGGCACACATTAGCCTGACTCAGCCAATAAGGCCATTGTCCTCCCCGAAGCAGGAAAGGATGACTTCCTGAATAGGGGCTGGATGGGTGGGTGAAAGCATACATCTTGGCTCTTGGCCTGGCCCAGCTCATATCCTGTGAGCCCAGCGTGGTCAGGGCTGGAGGACAATAGGTGTGGTCTATAGCGATGCTAAACAAAATTGGAGCAAAGGCTCCTCAATGTAACCTTGGGCTCCATGAAAGAGAAACATTTTATGTCAATACAAAGATCTTAAGTGGTCTTGAAATATCAGCATTTCTTCCAGTTGATTTTCCCCTTTGTTTCCCAGGGGCTGTGCTGCCTCCCCTCTGCCTTGGGGACAGGGTTTGTGATTGACAAGGCTTTGTGAGAAAGGAGGGGATCTGTGGAATCAGAAAGGAGAAGACCTGGGAGATGTGAGCCTTCCCTGGGGACCAAAGGAAGCTGCTGCTTCTCTGAGCCGAATCCCCTGAAAAGCCAGGGGAGGTTTTTGTTCAGGGCTGAAGCACTGTAGGAAAGGGTTATCACAAGACCCAAGAGTAGACCCAGAATACCAAGTAGGGAGAAAGCCAAGCCAAGCCAAGAGCATATCCAGGGAGAGAGAGAGAGAGAGAGTTCATGGCCCTTTCCAAAGGTTTTTATCCCCTTTGTATAGAGGTGGGTCATTATACATTGATTAAAGCTAATTGGTTAGCATTATTCAATTCCATTGGTTGACTTGACTTGAGGGTGGTCTACATTAAAATGAACTCTACAGGTGATGTCAGGGAAAGACCTTTACTCAAGTTCTTTAAGGCAAGATCCATCCCATCAGTCCTTCACTGAGCTACACAAAAGTGTCTATCTCCATTTCTTTTGTTCCCTTATGTTTGTCCCAGACAAGGAGAACTGAACTTTCTGGGGTGTGTGTGTGTGTGTGTGTGTGTGTGTGTGTGTGTGTGTGGTTGTAGGGGGAGGCAGAGAAAGGATTTGTCTCTGGCTCCCCTAACAAATGTATTTTTTTTGAGGGGCAATGGGGGTTAAGTGACTTGCCCAGGGTCACCTGAATCCAGGATGGGTGCTTTATCCACTGCACCACCTAGCTGCCCCCAGAAATGTATTATTGATAATTATTTCTCACACTAGCAATGAGGGAATTCCTCAAATTTAGTCCAATTTGGTTAATCAGATAAAAGAGAGTGTCAGGACACTTAGCCGGGGGCTGTGTGTACATAAAGTGTTCAATAAACGCTTTTGAATTGAATAGAACTCATTGGAATCTTGCTGCAATTATCCCTTTCTTAACAGATGTCCTCACCAAACAAAACAATGCCTATCTTTCCTCCATTTCCCCCTTATTCCAAGGATAGCTGAGCACACCAAAACTCCATTGCAACTTAAGCTTGTGCTTAAGTTCATGTCCATGGTGCTTTTGCTAAAGATTCACTCAGGTCCTAGAGCACAAAGGGACACTCTAACTGTGGATTCAGGGATTCCATCAGTCCACCAAAGGCTGAAGAAGAGTCCAGCTATGGGATAAGGAGACTAACTAGTGTGTGACTATGAGAAGAGCAATGATCCCCTCTGCTGGTCATAGAGAGAAATGAAAGGAGGGATACTTCATGTTCATCTTTTTTTTTTTTTCCAAGTTCCAGCAGCAGGGATTATTAGAACTAGAATCGAGACATGAGGAATCACCCAGAAGGATGTTAAAGTACAGGAATTTATTTTCATGGTAGACATAAATTAGCCAGCAAGATGGAGCAAAGTAGCAGATCAAGAATTCATATATGTACAGAAATGTATAATTTTCAAAGCACTTGACATTAGGTCTTAACCCTTACATTGACCCTCAAAAGGTGGGTGCTATTATTATCCCCTTTTGACAGTGGAAAAAATGGAGTCTCAGAAAGGCTATGTGGTAATTAAGTTTCAGGGGAGAGGAGGATTCAAATTCAGGTCATTAATTTCAGGGGAAAGGATTCAAATTCATGTCTTTATGATTCATATCTTTTACTCCATTAATCCCTTAGCTGGACAGGAATATCCCAGTGTGACATAGACACTCCAGATCTGGGCAAATTTGGCTCAGAACTGTAGGAATTAAATCCGTTAAAACATCTACATGACAATTCTTTCTGGTGCTTGCCTAGTTGTAAAGAGGCAACTTTCTAAGGACTCTCACAAGATGCCACCTGTGGTATGTACAGGGGCACATCTCCCATCTTCTGCAATCTTCCCCTTGGTAATCTCTTAGAATCCACATTAGTCATGTTGTGAAAGAAGAATTAGAACAAAAGGGAAAAACCATGAAAAAGGAAAAAAACAACAAAGTGAAAATAGTGTGCTTTGATCTGCATTCAGACTCCATAGTTCTTTTTCTGGATGTGGAGTACATTTTCCATCATGAACCTTTTGGAATTGTCTTGGATCATTCATTGTATTGTTGAGAAGAGCTAAGATTATCATAGTTGATCATTTCACAAAGTTGTGGTTATTGTGTACAGCATTCTGATTCTGTTCACTTCACTCAGAATGAGTGAGGTATCCCCTCAATTTCTAGTTCTTTGCCACCGCAAAAAGAGCTGCTATAAATGTTTTTGTACATATGGGTAATTTTCCCTTTTTAATGACATGCCCAGGGTCACAAAGCTAGTAAGTGTGAAGTGTCTCAGGCTGGATTTGAATCTCATTTCTTTTCCCCTTTTTTTTCTTCCACCTCTCTCATTTGATTTATTTAGAATTGCCCCCACATTACATGTAAAATCAAATTGTAACAAATTGTAGAAAACTTTGTGTTCCAAATTCTCATCCTTCCTCCCTATCCCCCCTTAAGGATTCAAGTAATTCAATATAAGTTATACATGTGCAGTTGTGCAAAACATAGCACACAAAAAACTTTGGAAAAAGGAACTAACAACAAAATCAAAATATACTTTCATCTCTATTCAGGTACCAGTCCTTCAGAGTTGCCTTGGTTCATTGCATTGCTGAAAATAACTAAGTCATTCACAGGAGATCATCTTACATTATTGCTGTTACT
Source organism: Dromiciops gliroides (assembly GCF_019393635.1). Lineage (NCBI taxonomy): Eukaryota > Metazoa > Chordata > Mammalia > Microbiotheria > Microbiotheriidae > Dromiciops > Dromiciops gliroides. Next base: position 662,085,196 of record NC_057862.1, on the reverse strand, counting down.
TTGTATACAGTACATTTCACTTTGCATCAGCTCATGTAGGTCTTTTCAGATTTTGCTGATAGCAACCTGCTCATATGTTTTTTGTAGTAAACTATGTTTATATAGTACTTTAAAGGGAGATTTCCTTGCAAAACACCCATGAGGTTGATTATTGCAACAACAATAATAGCTAGCATCTATATAGTACCTTACAGATTCTGAAACTGCAGAACCTACAAAAAGACAGAGAGACACAATCTTCAAACTTGAGATAATTTAGAAGACTTCAGGAAATGTCAGTCTCACTTGGGCAAAAGCGGAGCACAGTGCAGCTCACAACACAGCACAACATGGAGGGGTTCTGGGTAAGTCAGCAGGAAGCTCTTGGCCATAACATAACAACTGAGGCAGCTTGATCCTGGCTCAGCAAGCCGGTGACTCAGCAGGCCAGGTAGGAGATTCACCAGCACCAGCTGTGAGGACAGGCTGCCAGCTGGAGGGCCACCCACAGGACATCCACATTACCCTGCCAAAATAACTAAACAAAGCAAAACAAAACAAAAAAACACCACCACTACAACAACAACAACAACAAAAAGAAAAGAAAAGAAATGAGATAATTGAGATTTACAGAAGAAAATTATGAAAAAGGAGTCAAGAACTCAGAAGAGGAAGCAGAAACATCGATTGAAGAAAACAATTGCTTAAAAATTACAGTTTCCCAAGTGAGGAAAAAATTGGCCAAATGGAAAAAGAGGCACAAAAGTTTACTCATGAAAATAATACCTTAAAAATTAGAATTGGGTAGATGGGAGCTAATGACTCTGTGAGACACAAAGAATCAGTCAAATGGAATCAAAAGAAGAAAAAAATAAGAAAATGTGAAATATCTCATTGCAAAAACAACTGACCTAAAACAAATAAATATTCAGGAGAGATAATTTGAGTATTACTGGATTGCCTGAAAGCCATGGTAGAAAAAGAGTTTAGACACTGTATTCCAGGAAATTATCAAGTGTGATGAAATAATGGGATTTTGCAGATACTCAAAGACCCACCTGGACATTAATCTAGACTGATTGAATCAAGTGAGAGTGATTGACAGCTGATTAGCCTACTTCAAGTTAATTGGATTGTAATCACACCTGGCTATCCCTTAAGAAGATATTGTTCTCAGAAGCTAGACTGTGGACTCAACTTGAGAACACCTTCAAAAACCAATGGATTTGGATGAGGCCAACCAATCAGCTTGAAGAAGTGTGAAAGGACTCCCTCTGTTCCAGACCTATAAAAAGCTTCCACAATCAGCTTGCTGGAGAGTTTCTGATTAAAGTAGGCTCATGGAGGAGGACTTGAGGAAGAACCCAACCAGGCTGGAACGCTATGTGAGATAGACCTTTTTTTAACTTTCTGAACTCCGTGTTAATACCTGTATGCTTTAATAAATGTTTAATGCCCAAAGAATGGCGCTGAAGCTTCTAATTTAAGGCGATCACACAATATAGATTTTAAACATGACACAAGGATAACTACTCTGATGTTATAGAATCAGAGGATAAAATAGTCACGGGGAAAATAATCCCCTGACTACCTTCTGAAATAGACTCCAAAAGGAAAACTCCAAGGAATACTGTAGTCAAATTCAAGAATTACCAGGTGAAGGAGAAAATACTGCAAGCAGCCAGAAAGAAACAATTTAAATAATCATGGAGTCACAGTCAGGATTGCACAGGACCTGGCAGCTTCAACATTAAAGGTTTGCAAGGCTTGGAATATGATATTCCAGAAGGCAAAGGAGCTTGGATTGCAACCAAGAATCTAATGCACAGCAAAATTGAGCATTATCTTTCAGGGTAAAAAATGGAAATTCAATGAAATATGGCACTTTTAAGGTTTCCTGATGAAAAGACCAGAACTGAACAGAAAATTTGATTATCAAATACAAGACTCAAGAGAAGTATAAAAAGGTAAACAGGGGAAAAAAAATAGCTAATAAGGAAAAACTGTTTACATCCTTACAGGGGAAGATAAGTAAACTCTTGAGAAGTGTATCTCTATTTGGACAGATAGAAGTAGTATACATAGAGGGTATAGGTATAAATTGCCTTTGATGTGATAATATAAAGAAAATTAAGACATGAAAAAAGGAGTATATATGGAGAAGAGGAAACAAGAGGTGGAATGCAGTTAAGTACATCATATGAAGAGGCACCCAAAACCTATTAGAATATAGGGAAAGAAGGGAGAGATGAGTATTGTTTCAAACTTACTCTCATCAGATTGGTTCAAAGAGGGAATAACATATATACTCATTTGGATAAAGAAGGTTAATTTACCCTTTAGGGAAGTAAATGGTTAAGGGGGAAAGGGAGCACACTGATACATGGGAGGACAGAATCAGGGGAGGAAAGGGGAAAGAAAAGGAAGGGGGTCTGATAAATGGAAGGGCAGATTGAGGGAGGAAGTGGTCAGAAGCAAAACATTGGTGAGAAGGAATAGGGTGAAAGAACATGTTAGAGGGAAATAGATATTGAATAATCATAACTATGAATATGAATGGTATGAATTCTGCAGTAAAATGGAAGTAAATAGCAAAGTGGATTAAAAACCAGAATCCTACAATGTATTGTTTACAAGAAACACATTTGAAGCAGAGAGATCCACACAGAGTAGAGGTAAAAGGTTGGAGCAGAATATATTATGCTTAAGCTGAAGTAAAAAAGCCTGGGGTAGAAGTCCTTATCTCAGACAAAACAAAAGTAAAAATAGATCTAATTAAAAGAGATAAGGAAGAAAACTATGCTAAAATGTACCACAGACAATGAAGTAATATCAATACTAAACATATATGTGCCAAGTGGTATAGCATCCAAATTCTTAAAGAAGTTAAGTGAGTTACTAGAAGAAATAGACAGAAGAACTATACTAGTGGGGGATCTTAACCTTCCCCACTCAGAGTTAGATAAATTTAACCACAAAATAAATAAGAAAGAATTTAAGGAGGTGAATAGAATTTTAGAAAAGTTAGATAAGATAGAACTCTGGAGAAAACTAAATGGTGAAAGAAAGGAATATACATTTTTCTCAGCAGTACAAGGCATATACACAAAAACTGACCACATATTAGGGCACAAAGACCTTATAGTCAAATGTAGAAAGGCAGAAATAGTAAATGCATCCTTTTTAGATCATGATGCAATAAAAATATAAACAATAAAGAGTCATGGAAAGATAAAGTGAAAATTAATTGGAAACCAATTAATCTCATCCTAAAGAATAAGTGTGTGTGGGGAGGAGAATGAGAAGGGGGAAAAGAATAAGTGTTTTAAACAACAAATAATAGCAATAATCAATAACTTCATCCAAGAGAAAAACAACAATGAGACATCATTAAAAAAAACTTATGGGATGCAGCCAAAGAAGTTATATTGGGAAATTTTATATCTCTAAATACTCTTGTGAATAAAATAGAGAAAGAGGAGATCAATGAATTGGGCATTCAACTAAAAAGATAGAACAAGAACAAATTAAAAATCTTCAATTAGATATTAAATTAGAAGTTCTAAAAATCAAAGGAGAATAATAAAATGAAAGCAAGAGAACTATTGATCAATAAAACCAAGAGCTAGTTTTATGAAAAAATCAATACAATAGATAAACCTTTGTTTAATTTGATTTTAAAATGAAAGAAGAAAAGCATATTACCAGTATCAAAATGAAAGGGGTGAATTCACCCCCAATAAAGTGGGTCTTAAAGGAATAATTCTTTCTTTTTTGTGGGGCAATGAGGGTTAAGTGACTTTCCCAGGGTCACACAGATAGTAAGTGTCAAGTGTCTGAAGCCGGATTTGAACTCAGGTCCTCCTCAATGCAGGGCTGGTGCTTTATCCACTGCGCCACCTAGCTGCCCCTTAAAGCAATAATTAGGAGCTATTTTGCTCAACTGCATGCAAAGAAATATGACAATCTAAATTAAATGTTTACAAATATTTAGAAAATTATAAACTGCCCAGATTAACAGAAGAGGAAATAGGATCTTTAAATATACTCATTTTAGATAAAGAAATTGAACAAGCCATCAATGAACTCCCTATGAAAAAAATTTCCAGGGCTAGATGGGTTTACAAGTGAATTCTAGGGGGTGCAGCCAAGATGGTGTAATAAAGACAGTAAGTGCTCAGAGCTCCTGACACAATTACTCCCAAAATCTCCAAACACAGCCATAAGAGAACTCCTGGAGAAGCTAACCCCACAAAAGATGGCTAAGGTAATTTTCCAGCCAAGGGTGGCTTAGAGGTTTGGCAGGAGGGGTCTGCTGTGCCATGCTGTGCCATGTCCAACCCCATGGTCACATTGACACAGATCTAGCCCCAGTCAGGTTGAGCCAGAGAAATTTACCTCTGAGCCTCTGAATAAGGCACAACTCCAGCATATTCTGGAACTAAGGTCATTGTTTGGTGAGAGGGCTGAATGACTGGCTGTGGTGGTGGTGGTGGTGGGAGACTACAGGGGTGTCTGTGGGAGCTGCGGGGGAATTTTGTTGTCATACTCCAGCAGGGAACCAGGAAGAAATTTTGAGTGGCAGCAGCTTAGGTAGTGGAAGGCGGCAGCCTAATTGGAGCTAACAACCATAGCAAACAAAATTGTGTTGCCTGGATAATTAGCAAGTTGGCCTGGGGTTATTTACACACCAGAGCATAGGCTAGGTGAGTGAAGGACCTGCTCCTCATTAAATTGTACCACGTGGTACCCCCCCCCCTCAGGCTTGGGATAGTGCAACCTGGAAGCAGGGCCCCACTTTAAGAAGGAGTTAAAGATAAAGAAATAGCCTGGCAAGATGAGCAGGCAGAAAAAGGTACAGACCAGAGAAAATTTCTTTAGTGACAAGGAAGATTTAGATGCACCTTTAGAGGAGGATCAGGGCTCCTATGTCCAAAGCTTCCAAGAAAAATATGAATTGGTCTCAGGCCATAGAAGTACTCTAAAAGGACTTTGAAGATAAAATAAAAGAGGTAGAGGAAAAAATGGAAAGAGGAATGAGAGTGATGCAGGAAAGACATAAGAAAAAAGTCAACAGGTTGAAAAACCAAATGGAAAAGCTCTCTGAAGAAAATAATTGCCTAAGAATTAGGACTGAACAAATGGAAGCTAGTGTCTTTAAGAGAAACCAAGACACAATAAAGCAAATCCAAATGAATAAAAAATAGAAGGCAAGGTTAAATATCTTCTTGGAGAAACTGCTGACCTGGAAAACAGATCCAAGAGAGATAATTTGGAAATCACTGGACTACCTGAAAACTATGACCAAAATATGAGCTTGGATATCACTTTCCAAGAGATTGTCTGGGAAAATTGCCCTGACATTCTAGAAGCAGAAGGTAAAATAGGAATTGAAAGAATCCACCTATCACCTCCTGAAAGAGATCCAAAAATGAAAACTTCTAGGAATATTATAACCAAATTCCAGAGCTCCCAGGTGAAGAAGAAAATATTGCATGCAACCAGAAGGAATAAATGCAAATACTGGGGAGCAATGGTCAGGATAGCACAGGATCTAGCAGCTTCTACATCAAAGGATGGGAGGGCAAGGAATATGATATTCTGGAGGGCAAAGAAATTGGGATTATAACCAATGTCACCTACTCAGCAAAACTGAATATAATCTTTTTATTTTTTTTTTAGTGTGGCAATTGGGGTAAAGTGACTTGCCCAGGGTCACACAGCTAGTAAGTGTTAAGTTTCTGATGCCTGATTTGAACTCAGGTACTCCTGACTCCAGGGACGGTGCTCTATCCACTGCACCATCTGGCTGCCCCTGAATATAATCTTGCAGGGGGCAAAATGAAACTTCAATGAAAAAAGAGGACTTTCAGCTATTTGTGATGAAAAGACCTGAACTGAATAGAAAATTCGACTTCCAAATGCAAGACCCTATAGAATCATAAAAAGGTAAACAGGAGAAAAACAATGAGAGATTTTAAAAGGTTAAACTGTTTACATCCTTATATGGGAAGATGATATATCTAAATCATAAGAGCTTTTTCAGTATTAGGGCAGATGATAGGAATAAATTTAGACAGAAGGCAGAGGTGGGAATTGATTATGAAGATATGATATCTGTAAAGCATTTATTTTTGTTTATCTTCTTTTTTTGTGGGGTGGTCAGGGTGGGTGAGTGTCTTGTGACTGAGGCTGAATTTGGGCTCAGGTTCTCCTGGGTCCAGGGTTGGTACTTTATCCACTGTGTCACCTACTTGGCCCATGATGACATCTTTAGGGTAAAATTGAGGGGGGGAGATGATTGCTCTGGGGGAGGGGAAAGGGGATAGGTAGAATGGGGTGAAATCTTAAGGACTTATGGAGTGAGTGGAGAGATGGGGGAGGAGTGGGGCAGTGAATGAGCCTTACACTCATCAGAATTAGCTGAAAGACCTTAATCTCATCAGAGTTGGATCAAGGAGGAAATAATATACACACTCAATTGACTGGAGTAATCTAGGTAACCCTGCAGGGAAGTGGGAGGGGAAGGGGTTAAGGAGGGAGGGGTAAAAGAATGGAGGGCAGAGTGGGGGAGTGGGCAGTCAGAACCAAAACACTTTTGAGGAGGGATAGGGTAAAAGAAGATAGGAAAAAGAGTAAATATCATTGGAAGGGAATAGGATGGAAGCAAACAGTTAAAAATAGTAATTGTGAAAAAATTTTGAAGCAGAGTCAAGAGTAATGTAAGATGGTGATTGATGATGGATTGATTAGGGGAAGGTGAGGATTGATGGATGATGAGGACTGATTGAGGAGGAGGAGGATTGAATGAGGAAGATGGTGAGGACTGACTGGTGATTGATTGATGATGATGGCAAAAGGTATGGTACTTACTTTGCTGGGCTATTGTGAAGAAAATTCTTTGTCAAGTTTAAGGTATTATATAAATGTTATCTATTACTGTTGTTGCAATAACCAACCCCATATGTTTATTGTAAGGAAATCTCTCTTTGAAGTACTACATAAATGTAGTTTACTATAAAAAATGTGAGCAGGATACTATGAGAAAAACCTAGAAAGGCCTATATGAACTGGTGCAGAGTGAAATGTTACTGTATACAAAATAAAAACAATAGTGTAAGATGATCTGCTGTAAATGACTTGGTTATTTTCAGCAATGCAATGATCCAAGATAACTCTGAAGGACTTATGAAAATTGTAATCCATCTACAGAAAAAGAAGTGATAGTATCTGAAAAGAGATTGAAGTACATTTTGTTTGATAGTTCCTTAATCTGAAGTTTTGTTTTTGTCTGTTTTCTTTCACAACATGACTAATGTGGAGAGGTTTTGCATGATTACTCATGTATAACTTATATTGAATTGCTTGAATTCTTGGGGGGGCATTAGGAAGGGGCAGAAGAAGAGAAGTTGGAACACAAAGTTTTACAAAATTGATGACAAAATTTGTTTTTACATGTAATTTGGAAAAAAGAAAATTCTAAACAAGTGAATTCCATCAAACATTTAAAGAACAATTAATTCCAGTGCTATACAATATATTTGGGAAAACAGGTGAAGAAGGAGTTCTATCAAATTCCTTTTATGACACAAATATGGTATTGATATCTAAAGCAGACAGAGACAAAACAGAGAAAAAAAATTATAGATCAATTTCTTTAATGAATACTGATGCAAAAATCTTGAACAAAATATTAGCAAGGAGATTACAGAAATTCATCACCAGCATAATACATTATGACCAGGTGGTGTTTATACCGGGAATGCAGAGCTGGTTCAACATTAGGAAAACCAGCAACATAATCAACCATATCAATAACAAAACTAACCAAAATCATATGATTATCTTAATAGAAGCAGAAAAGGCGTTTGACAAAATATAGCACTCATTCCTAATAAAAACACTAAAGAGCAAAGGAATAAATGGAATTTTCCTTAAAATAATAAGCAGCATCTATGGGAAACCATCAGTAGCCATTATATGTAATGGGAATAAGTTACAGGCAGTCCTAATAAGATCAGGGGTGAAACAGGGATGCCCATTATCATCTCTATTATTTAATATTGTACTAGAAATTTTAGCTTTAGCAATAAGAGGGGGGAAAGCAATGAAAGGAATTAGAATAGGCAAAGAGGAAACAAAATTCTCATTCTTTGCAGATGATATGATGGTATGCTTTGAGAATCCTAGAGAATCAACCAAAAAAATGACTTGAAACAATTAGCAACTTTAGCAGAATTGCAGGATATAAAATAAATCCACATAAATCAGCAGCATTTCTATACATGATCAACAAAGCTCAGCAGCAAGAGATAGAAAGAGAAATTCCATTTAAAGTAATTGTAGACAATTTAAAATACTTAGGAGTCTACCTGTCAAGACAAACCCAGGAACTCTATGAACACAATTACAAGACACTTTTCATACAAATAAAATCAGATCTAAATAATTGGAAAAATATCAATTGCTCACGGATAGGCCAAGCTAATATAATAAAAATGGCAACTCTACCTAAATTAATTTACTTATTTAGTGCCATACCAATCAGACTACCTAAAAATTATTTTATAGAGCTAGAAAAAATAACAAAATTCATCTGGAAGAACAAAAGGTCAAGAATATCAAGGGACCTAATGAAAAAAATGCACAGGAAGGTGGGCTAGAAATACCAAATCTGAAGCTATATCATAAAGTGGCAGTCATCAGAGCTATTTGGTATTGGCTACGAAATAGAGAGGTAGATCAATGGAATGTGTTAAACACAGGAGAAGCAGTAGTAAATTACTATAGGAATCTATTATTTGATAAATTCAAAGACTCCAGATTCTGGGATAAGAAATCAGCATTTGACAAAAGCTGCTGGGAAAACTGGAAGATAGTATGGCACAAACTACTTGTAGTCCAACATCTTACGACATATACCAAAATAAGGTCAAAATGGGTATGTGATTTAGACATAAAGGGTGATACCACAGGTAAATTAGGAGAGGAAGGAATAGTTTACCTCTCAGATTTATGGAGAGAATTTATGACAAGATAAGAGGTAGAAAAAATTATGAAATACAAAATAGATGCTTTTGCCCTTTTTTCCCAGGGGGATGTGCTGCCTCCCCTCTGCCTTGGGGCCATGATATGTGATTGACAAAGCTTTGTGAGAAAGGAGGGGACCTATGGGGCCAGAAAGTCAAAGCCCTGGGAGACGTGAGACTGCCCAGAGAGCAGGGGCTACTCTGCCCTGGGGACCAGAGAGGAAGCAGCTGCTGCTCTGAGCTGAATCCCCTGAACAGCCTGGGGAGGTTTTTGCTCAGGCCTGAAGCACTGAGGGAAAATAGAGCTCCAAGTTTGCTGACAGTAATAATCTCCAGCATCCTCAGGCTCCAAGCTGCTGATGGTGAGAGTGAAATCTGTCCCAAACCCACTGCCACTGAATCGGGCAGGCACTCCAGATGCCAGGTTGGCAGTTCCATAGATGAGGAGCCTGGGGGGTTGCCAGGTTTCCTGCTGGTACCAATTAAGGTTGCTATTTACATTCTGACTGGCCTTGCAACTTATGGTGACTCTCTCTCCTGGAGATGCAGACAAGGGGGCTGGAGACTGGGTCAGCACAGTGGCTCCTTGAGAATCTAGGAAACCAACAAATGAGAGGAGAAAGAAATGAGTGAATGTGCAATGTGTAGGAACAAGAAAATTCTGTGGGAGACCAAAGAAAACCCCCAAGTGGACTGACAAGTAGTTGCATTTGTTGTCAACATGGGTCATAAACCATATCAATGGTCTGTAATCTCTGGCCTGGTCATGCTTTTCAGCCCCCATCTGCCTGTGTTGTCCCTAAGCTTCCTCACCCCCTGGATCCAGGGGTCATCAAGTCTTTAATCCCTGAAAACCTGTGACTTCCTCACCCCTTCCCTGCCCTGCTGGGTCTTACCCTGAGCCCAGAGCACCAGCAGCCACAGGAGCTGCCATGGGGAGACCATCCTGGCCTTCAGACATCTGCAGAGAGAGTAGTCAGAGCCCTGAGGGGGCAGCAAGGAGGAAGGAAGCTTTTCTACCCTGAGCAGGGCTCCCTGCAGGCCCCTGGGGCTCCATATGCAAAAGAGCCCCAGGTCTGCTCTGAGCCTCCTCTCAGGACCCTGTGAGTCACACCGAGTCACCCTGGCTGAGCCTGACCCTGGGGGAGGGGTCTCCCTCCTCTCTGTCCTCAATGTGTGACCTCAGGAGCAAAGACAAGCTCCTGTTTAGTGTCTGATATGGGAATGGTTGGAGCTGGTTGTGGATAAATGAGGGGAGGCTTCTCTCTGTGCCCCAGGGCGAGATCACCCATAACCAGGAGAGAGCTCCCAGCCCTGGGGAGAGGGCAGAGATGGCAGAAGCTCACAGCTTGAAGGCTTTGGAGGTGCTTCACCTTCCTCTTGTCTTGCGCCTGTGCCTCTGCTGCCCCCTTCAGGAGAAAGTGTGAATTCAAGGAGGCAGTGAGGAGGGGTTGGCCCGTACTGGAGTGGTCTTAGATTAGGCTGCTGGGAAAAAACTTAGTAGAGCCTCATTCCTCAGGGAATGGATTTTGACAATCACTGGATGACATTACTGTAGTTGTTCTTGGAGGAAAAGGTTATATCTATCCTTCACCCCATTTTCCCATTACAGACATGCATTAAAGGTGAAGACCCATACTATAATCCATCTCATAACCTGGTTGTGACTGTTTCTTGAAATGTGTATCTAGACAAATCTGTGTCCAATGTGTGGCTATGGAGGTGAGTGGGACTGAGTCAGAGACTCAAGGAGACTGGAGAGAGTCCTTCACTTTTGGCTAATCACTTCTTTCCTTTGGGATTTCAAGATCCCTTTGTTTGATTCATGTACCTCCAGTCTCCTCTTTCTATAATCAATCAACAATGAATGAATACATGAAAAAGCATTTATACTTTTGGTAAACATTTTCTTTTTTTACAATTACATTTTACAACAATTTTAACTTATTTCTTTTTAATATTGAGTTCCAAATTTTCTCATTTCTTCTCCTTCCTCATGAACACAAACAATCTCATGTTATACATGTGCAGTCAGACAAAATATATTTCCACTTTAGTCATGTTGCGAAGAAGGCATATACACAAAGAGCCTGTAGAAAAGTAAAGAATAGAATGTACATTTGTTCTCAGGGTTGACACAACTACAGACTGTGTTAGTGGCTGGAGCTTCTAATACGACAATTGGGGGCCCATGTCCAGAAATAAAAGTGGTTGCAATTCAGAAGGGGCTTTCAGCTCTCCACCCCCATGAGGGATCTCTGCCCATCAGTGGCTATAATACTTTGGAAACTCTTTCTGCCCCATGCTGGATTTCTGAGGCCATCTCTGGGTACAGGGTCCCCAAGAGAATGCCCACATCATTGCCAAACAATTAGGGAATTCCTCAACTTTATTCCACTTTGTTTGATCAGATAAAACAGTCTTAGGACATCTAGACTAGTGCTAAGTATACAGCTGATACTGAATAAATGCTTTTGAATTGCATGAAACTGATTGGAATCTTGCTGTAATCATGCCTTTTATAACAGATGTTCTCTCCAAACAAAACAATGTCTATCTTTCATCCAGTGTCACCCTCATTGCAAGGATTACTGAGCACAACAAAATTCCACAGCTACTCTTTCTCCAAGGATTACTGAGTGCACAAAACTCAATGGCAACTGAAGGTTGTGAACTGTCCATGGTGCTTTTGCTAATAAGATTCACTCTTCGTTATGCAGCATAGGGAGGCCCTCTGACTGTGGGCTCAGGGATTCCATCAGTCCACCAAAGGCTGCAGGAGACTCCAGTTATGGGAGTTGTAATCAGGGAGCTGACCAGTGTGTGACTATGAGAACAGCACTGGTACCCTTTCCTATTGATATTAAGTTTCAGGTGAGAGGAGGATTCAAATCCAGGTCTTCATGATTCAGTCCCATTACTCTATTAGTTCCTTAACTGGTAAATACTACAACTGATCTGGAAGAGAGTATCCCAGTGTGACAGGGACTTTCCAGATCTGGGCACAGTTGGCTCAAAACTGCAGGAATAAAATCTGTAAAAACACCAACATCACTATTCTTCCTGATGCCTGCCTGGTTGTAAAGAGGCAACTCTCTAGGGACTCTCACAAGATGCTACCTGTGGCATGTACAGGGGCACATCTCCCTCTCCTGCAAATCTCTCCTTGCTAACCTCTTAGAATCCCTGGTACTAACCCATGTAGAGGTTTGGTGAGCCAGAGTCTGAGTGCAGGTAATGGAGGTGACCAACCTCTTCCACCCGTATCAGAGTAGGAGGCAGTATCCTCCAGTTTACATACTACTTGGTCCAAAAAACAAGTATTTAATTGGCTGTTGAGCCTGCATGGATGGGACTTGGATCATCTCTATGTGCTGTTTAGAGACTCTTAATCAAAGACCTTTGCTATATTGACCAGAGACTGGGATCCAAAGGTTGATAAAAGGAATTTTCTCACAATTTTCCTTATATCATTATTTTTTTTACAGCTGGAAAGAAGTTTAATTAGTTTATAACTTCATTTGACAGGTAAGGGAATCTGAGACCCAGGCAAAGGGCTAGTAAGTGTCAAGAGTAGGATTGGAACTTATGCTAACTTAGCAATCATAGTTTCTGAGTCCCCTACTAGGTCCTTCTGGACTACTCCTACAGCTGCCAAACATATATGTTTGTGTGTGGTGTGTGTGTGTGTGTGTGTGTGTGTGTGTATCACTGGATCATCTGAAGAAAGCCCGTGCTCCTGAGTGGACAGCAGGACCCCTCTATCAACCTTAAGGTTCATCTAATATAGACCAAGAATCAGGTTATGTCTAGTTGAGACAGCTGTCCTAAGATTCCATACAAGGGCTGAGGATACTGTCCTAGTTTTTTTTTTTTCCTTTCTTTTTGTTATGTGCCCAACAACAAAGGCCCTGATTCAAGCTTGTGTTGACATTTTTCATTGGTTGCTTCTCTCATTTTCTGCCTTTACCTTCTTGCCCTCTCCCCCTTTTCTGCTTCCGAGCAAACAATAGCTATGCAAGGGTACCTGGAACACATTTCTCCAATAGGCCCACTCATGGAACTGACCCTCTGGGCAACATTCATACTGGCCCAACTGGTCTCTTGTGGCATCTTGGCTTATAAACTGCCTCTCCTTTGTTGACCAGAAAGGTAGGGGTTCTTTGATATCCCCTCCTTTTGATTTTATTTTTTCCCAATTACATGTAAAGTGAGTTTTCAACATTCATTTTTTAAGATTTTGAATTCCAAATTGCTCTCCCTCCCTCCCTTGCCTCATCCCTCTCCAACACAGCAAGGAATCTGATATAGGTTGTATATGTATGATCATGTTAAACATATTTCCATATTTTTTTTAAATTAAATTAAATTAAATTTATTTTTTTTTAGTTCTCAACCTTTGTTTATACATGCTTTACAATTTCAGATTTTTCTCCCTCCCACCCCTCCCTCCCCCCCTCCCCTAGACAGCAGGTAATCTGATATAGGTTATATCTATATATCTCTATACATATACATATAGATATATATATATACACACACATATATATACACATAATAACATTAATCCTATTTCTGCATTAATCCTGTTACAAGAGAAAGAATCAGAGCAGTGATGCAAAACCTCAAAATTGAAAGAAAAAAAAAACCAACAGCACCCAAAACAAAAGAAATAATATGGTTCAATCAGCATCTATACTCCACAGTTCTTTCTTTCTTTTTTTTCTTGGATTTGGAGATCCTCTTCTATCATGAGTTCCCTGGAACTCTTCTGTACCATTGCATTGGTGAGAAGAATATAGTCCATCACAGTAGGTCAACACTCAATGTTGATGATACTGTGTACAATGTTCTTCTGGTTCTGCTCATCTCACTCATCATCAGCTTCATGTAAGACCCTCCAGGTTTCTCTGAACTCTTCCTGCTCATCATTTCTTACAGCACAATAGTATTCCATTGTATTCATATACCACAACTTGTCCAGCCATTCCCCAATTGATGGGCACCCCCTCAGCTTCCAATTCCTTGCTACCACGTAAAGAGCAGCTATAAATATTTTTGTACATGTGGGTCCCTTTCCCCCTTCCATGATTTCTTTGGCAAAAGACCTAAAAGTGGGATTGCTGGGTCAAGGGTATGCACAGCTTTATTGCCCTTTGGGCATAATTCCAAATTGCTCTCCAGAATGGTTGGATCAGCTCACAGCTCCACCAACAATGCATTAGTGTTCCAATTTTCCCCACAGCCTCTCCAACATTTATTATCTTCCTTTTTTGTCATTTTAGCCAATCTGATAGGTGTCAGGTGGTACCTCAGAGTTGCTTTAATTTGCATCTCTCTAATCATTAGAGATTTAGAGCATTTTTTCATATGGGAATAGATAGCTTTGTTTCTTCATCAGAAAACTGCCTGTTCATATCCTTTGACCATTTCTCAATTGGGGAATGACTTGGATCTTATAAATTTGATTTAATTCCCTATATATTTTAGAGATGAGGCCTTTATCAGAAGCACTGGCCTCAAAAAATTGTTTCCAGCTTTCTGCCTCCCTTCCAATTTTGGATGCATTGCTTCTGTTGTACAAATTTTTTTTTAATTTAATATAATCAAAATCATCCATTTGCATTTTATAATATACTCTATCTCTTGTTTGGTCAAAAACTGTTTTCCTTTCCAAAGATCTGATAGGTACCCTATTCCTTTCTCTCCTAATTTACCTATGGTATCACCTCTTATGTCTAAATCATGTATCCATTTTGACCTTATTTTAGTATAAGGTGTAAGATGTTGGTCTATGCCTAATTTCTGCCATACTATCTTCCAGTTTTCCAGCAGTTTTTGTCAAATACTGAGTTCCTATTCCAGAAGCTGGAGTCTTTGGGTTTATCAAACACTACATTACTAGTGTCATTTACTACTGCATTTCCTGAGCCTAGCCTATTCCATTGATCTACCACTCTATTTTTTAGCCAGTACCAGATAGTTTGATGACTGCGCTTTATAGTAAAGCTCCAGGTTTGGTACCGCTAACCCACCTTCCTGTGAATTTTTTTTCATTATTTCCCTGGATATTCTTGATTTTTTGTTTTTCCAGATGAATTTTGTTATTACTTTTTCTAGCTGTATAAAATAATTTTTAGGTATTCTGATTGGTATGGCACTGAATAAGTAAATTAATTTAGGCAGTATTGTCATTTTTACTATATTAGCTCTGCCTATCCATGAGCAATTGATAGCTTTCCAATTATTTAGATCTGATTTGATTTGTGTGAAGAGTGTTTGGTAGTTGTGTTCATAGAGTTCCTGGGTTTGTCTTGGCAAGTAGACTCCCAAGTATTTTATATTATCTACCATTACTTTAAATGGAATTTCTCTTTCTATCTCTTGCTGCTGGACTTTGTTGGTCATGTATAGAAATGCTGATGATTTATGTGGATTTATTTTATATCCTGCTACTTTGCTAAAGTTGTTCATTGTTTCAAGTAATTTTTGACTTGATTCTCGAGGATTCCTTAAGTATACCATCATATCATCTGCAAAGAGTGATAGTTTTGTTTCCTCCTTGCTATTCTAATTCCTTTAATTCCCTTCTCTTCTCTGATTGCTAAAGCTAACATTTCTAGAACAATATTAAATAATAGGGTGATAATGGACATCCCTGTTTCACCCCTGATCTTATTGGGAAGGCCCTCTAATTTATCTCCATTGCATATAATACTTGCTGATGGCTTTAGGTAGTACTGTTTATTATTCTAAGGAAAGCTCCCCTATTCCTAAACTCTCTAGTGTTTTTATTAGGAATGGGTGCTGTACTTGTCAAAGCTTTCTCTGCATCTATTGAGATAATCATATGATTTTGGTTGGTTTTCTTATTGATGTGGTTGATTATGTTAATAGTTTTCCTAATATTGAACCAGCCCTGCATTCCTGGTATAAATCCCACCTGGTCATAGTGTATTATCCTGGTGATCACTTGCTGTAATATCCTTGCTAATATCTTATTTAAGATTTTAGCATCAATATTCATTAGGGAGATTGGTCTATAATTTTCTTTCTCTGTTTTTGCTTTGCCTGGTTTTGGTATCACCACCATATTTGTGTCATAAAACGAATTTGGTAGAACTCCTTCTTCCCCTATTTTTCCAAATAATTTGTATAATATTGGAATTAATTGTTCTTTAAATGTTGGTAAAATTCACCTCTAACCCATCTGGCCCTGGGGATTTTTTCTTAGGGAGTTCACTAATAGCTTGTTCAATTTCTTTTTCTAATATGGGTTTATTTAAGGATTTTATTTCCTCTTCAGTTAACCTGGGCAGTTTGTATCTTTGTAATATTCATCCCTTTCATTTAGATTGTCAAATTTATTGGCATACAGTTGGGCAAAATATTTCCTAATTATTGCTTTAATTTTCACTCATTGGTGGTAACATCACCCTTTTCATTTTTGATACTGGTAATTTGGTTTTCTTCTTTCTTTTTTTTAATCAAAATTAACCAATATTTTATCTATTTTATTGGTTTTTTCATAAACCAGCTCTTAGTTTTATTGATTAATTCTATAGTTTTTTTGCTTTCAATCTTATTAATTTCTCCTTTAATTTTCAGGATCTCTAATTTAGTGTCTAATTGGGGATTTCTAATTTGTTCTTTTTCTAACTTTTTAAGTTGCATGCCCAATTCTTAATCTCCTCTTTCTCTTTTTATTCATGTAAGCATTTAGAGCTATAAATTTTCCCCTAAGCACTGCTTGGCTGCATCCCATAGATTTTGGTATGTTGTCTCATTCTTGTCATTCTCTTGGATAAAGTTATTGATTGTTTCTATGATTTCTTGTTTGGCCCATTCATTCTTTAGAATGAAATTATTTAGTTTCCAATTGATTTTCATTCTACTCTTCCCTGGCTCTTTCTTAGATGTAATTTTTATTGCATCATGATCTGAGAAGGATGCATTTACTATTTCTGCCTTTCTACATTTGACTATGGTGTTTTTGTGCCCTAATACATGGTCAATTTTTGAAAATGTGCCATGTACTGCTGAGAAAAAGGTATATTCCTTTCTATCCCCATTCAATTTTCTCCAGACATCTATCATGTCTAACTTTTCTAGTAATCTATTCACCTCTTTCACTTCTTTTTTATTTATTTTTTGGCTAGATTTATCTAATTCTGAGAGGGGGAGATTCAGATCCCCCACTAGTATAGTATTACTATCTAATTCCTCTTGTAACTCATTTAACTTCTCCTCTAAGAACTTGGATGCTATACCACTTGGCGCATACATATTTAATATTGATATTACTTCATTATCTATAGTACCTTTAAGCAAGATGTAATTTCCTTCCTTATCTCTTTTAATGAGATCTATTTTTGCCTTCACTTTGTCTGAGATAAGGATTGCTACCCCTGCCTTTTTTACTTTAGCTGAGGCATAATATATTCTGCTCCAGCCTTTTACCTTTACTCTGTGTGTATCTCTCTGCTTCAAATGTGTTTCTTGTAAACAGCATATTGTAGGGTTCTGGTTTTTAATCCACTCTGCAATTCGCTTCCGTTTTATAGCAGAGTTCATCCCATTCACATTCACAGTTATTATTACTGACTGTCTATTCCCCTCCATTCTATTTACCCCCCTTTGTACTTTTCCCCCCTTCTTTCACCCTATTCCTCCTCACCGACGTTTTACTTCTTACCCCTGCCTCCCCCAATCTGCCCTCCCTTTTTCTCACCCCCCTCTCTTGTCTTTACCCTTTTCTCCCTGCTTTTGTCCTCCCTTCTATCAGTCCCCCCTTTCCCTTCCCTTTTGTTTCCCTAAAGAATGAGTTAAGTTTCTTTATCCCAATGAACGTATATGTTATTCCCTCTTTGAGTCAAATCTAATGAGAATAGGGTTGAAACCATGTTCTCCCCTCCTTTCTTTCCCTCTATTGTAATAGGTTTTTTTCCACCTCTTCATATGATATAAGTCATCCCATTCCACCTCCCCTTTCCTCTCCTCCCCATAGACTCCCTTTTTAACCCCTTAATTTTTTTGTATCATCACATCAAAGACAATTTATATTTATACCCTCTATATAAAGTTCTTCTCTCTGCCCAAATACATTTACAGTTCTTAAGAGTTATGAGTATTATTTTCCTGTGTAGAGATATAAACAGTTTAACCTAATAGGGTAACTTTTTTTTCCCCTCTGTTTACCTTTTTAAACTTCTCTTGAGTCTTGTATGCTGAGATCAAATTTTCTATTCAGTTCTGGTCTTTTCACCACGAAAGATTGAAAGTCCCCAATGTCATTAAATGTCCATCTTTTCCCCTGAAAGACAATGACCATTTTTGCTGGGTAATAGATTCTTGGCTGCAATCCAAGCTCCTTTGCTTTCCGGAATATCATATTCCATGCCTTGCGGTCCTTTAATGTTGAAGCTGCCAGGTCCTGAGCAATCCTGACTGTGGCTCCATGATATTTAAATTGCTTCTTTCTGGCTGCTTGGAGTATTTTCTCCTTCACCTGATAATTCTGGAATTTGGCTACAATATTCCTTGGAGTTTTCCTTTTGGGGTCTCTTTCAGGAGGTGATCAGTGGATTCTTTCAATGATGATTTTATCCTCTGATTCTATGATATCAGGGCAGTTCTCCTTACATATTTCCATAGTAATCATATTATGAAAGAAGAATCAGAACAAAAGGGAAAACTGTAAGAAAGAAAGAAGAACACAGAAAAACCAAATAAAATGAAAATGGTATGCTTCAATCTGCATTGAGACTCCATTCTCCTTTTTATGGATGTGGAGAGCATTTTCCATCATGATTCTTTTGGAACTGTCTTGGATCATTGGATTGCTGAGAAGAGCTAAGTTCATCATATTGATCATTGACCAATGTTTCTGTTACTGTGTACAATGTTCTCCTGGTTCTGTTCACTTCACTCAGTAACATTCCACTTAAGACATTCCAGGTTTTTCTGAAATCTGCCTACTTGTCATTTCTTACAGCACAATAGCAGTCCCTTATATTCATATACCACAACTTGTTCAGCCATTCCCCAATTGATGGGCATCTCATCAATTTTCAATTCTTTGCCACCACAAAAAGAGCTGCTAAATATTTTTGTACATATGGGCCCTTTTCTCTTTTTATGATCTCATTGGGATACAAACCTAGTATTGGTATTGCTGAGTTAAAGGGTATGCACAGTTTTATAGTCCCTTGGGCATAGCTCCAAATTGCTCTCCAGGATTGTTGCATCCGTTCACAATTCCACCAAAATGCATTAGTGTTCTAATTTTCCTACATCTTCTCCAACCTTTATCATTTTCCTTTTTTGTCATATTAGCCAATCTGAGAGGTGTGAGGTGGTACCTCAGAGTTTTTTTTTTAAATAATATGCATTTCTCTAATCAATAGTGACTTAGAATTTTTTTTCATATGACTAGGTAGTTTTGATTCCTTCATCTGAAAAATGAAAACAGACCCCTTCCTTTTAGTCAAAAGGGGGAAATGCCAAGATATTAGGAAATGCCCTATTTTCCAGAACTAAGACCTAGGAAGTTGGCTGTGCTGTGAGCTTGGCAAAACATAAATCCTTTCTGTTCACCCTCTGGTCCAGTTAACATTTAAATCAGTGTCAGAAGTGGGATTAGACACAGAACCAGTTCATTGGACTCTCTGGTACCAGTGAGCATAGATTAGTTGACACTGGAGATCTATTTCTTGGGAGTCTGACTATCCCTTCCTCGAAGTTGTCCTCTGCCCTCATCCCTGCTCCAATCATCCAAACTACCACCTTGCCAGAATTTGCCACATGCTCTCTTAGATCAATGGAGATATTTTATTCTGAGCAGGAAAGCTTACTCACTCTGTTTATTGTCTGGTATATTCTCATCTGTATAATCATTCCATTTTCTGTTTACTATCAGCTTGGACAAAAAAAGCATATTTGATGTGCTCTATGTATGGTCTTTGTGTAACTTCTGGCTCAGGAGGAGATAGTGAGGCTGGTGACTTTGCACAACACTCCCTCACTTAAATCCAATTCAGTGCAAGTCATGACCTCACCCCGATGTCATGGTTCTCTTCAGGAACAGAGGACAAACAACAAAAATAAAAGCAATGTCAAAACTCTCAATTTTTGTTCTGTCAGACTGGCTGTGTAGAGTTCATGCTAATTTATGCTGGAGGTAAGTGATCTTATAATCAACTCTGAATATTTCCTTTTCAGTCTGCTTCAGGCAGTCAACAAGCATTCATTAAGCATGTCACCAGACACTGTGCTAAGAGCTGGGAATGTAAAGAAAATTAAAAGGCAGTCACTTCTTTCATGAAGTTCCCACTCTAATGGGTAAGCTACATAAGAACCACTATGGACAAACAAGGTCTGTGAGGAAAACTTGGTGAAAACCAACAGAGGGAAGACACTAGAATTAAGGGGTATGAGGTAATCTACCTGGTAATCACCATATTCCTGTTTCTCTAAGGAAAGAAATCTTGGACTCTTTTCTTGAGCAAGGGATAGGATTTCATCTGGATCAGAAGTTGGAGACCAAGGATCATCTAGGTGAATAGCCTTTGGCTAAGTGTATGTTTGTCAATTAGTCAGTCAGTCAATAAACATTCATTAAACACCTACTATGTGCCTGACAGAAAGGATTTTTTAAAAAGAGAGTCAAAAGACAGTCCTTTCCCTAAAAGTAGTTCACAATACAATAGAGGAAATGGGAGCAGCCACAACAAAAATGTACATACAAGCTATAAACAGATTAACAGGAAACAAGAGAGAAGGTGCTGGAAATAAGAAGGGCTGGAAAGGCTTCCTGTATAAGCTGTAATTGAAAAGTACATACAGGAGAGCAAGGTGTAAGAAGACTGAAAAGGCAGGAGCAGGCTGGGTTCTGAAGGGTTCTGAACAGCAAACTGAGGACTGTGGATCTGATCCTAGAGGCAATATGGGGCACCTGGAATACCCTTCCCTTCCCTTCACTCATACTGTGTAAATATGAGAAGATAGTAAAAGAAGGCAACTGACCTGGATGGACTACATCCTTGGGCACTAACAGAACTGGCAGCTGGGATGACTGGATGACTGAGAGTTATGTTTGCTAGAAATCTAGATAGATTGCTGCTGTTGGAGGAGAGGACTTTCTGTGTGCTAAGCACTATGTGAAGCCTGAGGATGAAAAGACTAGCAAGGCCACTAGATAGCACCATAAAGCCTGGGTCACCTGCTTGGTCTGGAGTCAGGAAGACTCATCTTTCAGAGTTCAAATGCAGCCTCAGCTACTCCTTAGCTGTGTGACCCTGGGCAAGTCACTTCACCCTGTTTGCCTCAGTTTCCTCATCTGAAAATGAGCTGGAGAAGTAAATGGCAAGCTATTTTGCTGTGTTTGTAAGAAAACCCCACGTGGGATCATGAAGAGTCAGCCATGGGTGATCAATGGCTGAACAACCGCCAATTAGACATTAAAGTATAATAGTGAGGTTGACTGATATGCTTCTAGGAAGAAAGGGAGAATGCACCGCTGGCTCTGGGTATCCGGTGTCTGCTTTGTTCTTGCTCATTGGGAGTCAGATTAGACATGAATGGGAGACTGTCTCAGGTCTAGGGTGTAGTAGGGTCGGTAGCCCAGTCTGAGAGGGGTTGAGTTGATTTTTCCTTGGCTATACATGGCTGTAGAGGAGCAAGCATACTCAGGGGACAGAGTTGTCAGTCCATGGTCTTGCCCATGAGTTCCTTTAGCCCAGCCATCCCCAGAGACCCTGCAGCTGAGCAGTCAGCACAGCAACTGCTGCAGGAGAGGAAGTAGAAGAGCTGAGAGGCCAGCCTGGGCTGGGTAGACTTTTGTTTAGGTCTGTAGCAACGTGGAGGAATAAAATAATGTTGTCCACAGTAACAACAGGCCTCATCTTCAGCCTCCACACTGCTGATGGAGAGGGTGAAGTCCTTCTCAGCACCACTGCCACTGAACCTGGCAGGGACTCCTGAGTCCAGGCTGGAAACCCGGTAAATGAGGCCCCGAGGAGAATGTCCAGGTTTCGTAGAGATAAGTGTTTCCATCCCGGTGTCTGACACTCTGAGTGGCCTTGCAGCTGATGGTGACTCTCTCTCCTGGGGTCACAGACACTCAGGCTAGAGCCTGGCTCAGCACAGTTTCTCCTCTGGAACCTAAAAGCAGGAAATAATAATCAACCAACATCTTCTAACAACCAAAGTCTCCTTCCATTTGGATACTTGGCCCCTGACAGCCTGGCTCTGCCAACCCCACTGATCACATAGAAGGCCCATTTCCCCATTCCAAGTGCTCACTGCCCAGGGCTCAGGGAACCGCCAGGATGTGTTTATTATTAAAAAGAGGGAGGGATGGGGTAAAGTCCTTCAGTGAGAGGTAATGAGAATCTCCTGAGAGGGGATTCATACCTTGCTGGTTGAGTAGTGGGAGAATGGATGGCAAAAGAACTGAGGGACACGTTTGGGTCCATGGATGCCAGTGAATAGTTGGCCAGCCTGTATGTTAATATAGAAAGAGGGACTTGAAATAACATAGGCATAATTAGCAGATTGCTCAAGGTTAGCTTCTAATGGAAAGATACTGACATTGAGGCTTCAAGCATCCCGTTCTAGCAATGCCCACAGAGGTTCTTATATTTCTGTCTCCCTTCTCCCCAACCTTGTGCCAATAACACCCTCTGAAGTAGAGGGAAGCCTCATTGCTCAGGGTCTAAGGATCTAGAAAGAGTTTAAGAAGCGACACCTCAGGCATGGCCGGGATCCAGATCTTCCAGAAAACTCTATTCCCCCAATGAGGAGTGAAAGAAGAAACGGGGCCTATAGAGCCCTGCTCCAGGCCTTGCCCTGCCCCCCAGTGTAGGACTGAAGGAGAGCATTCCAAGGGCAGGGCAGCCCCTCCCTGGGATTCCTTCAGATCCTTCCCCTAAATGGACCCAGATGAGCTGCATCTGAGCATCCCCCAGCTGGGCTCTGAGGGAGAAGAAGCAGGTGCTCAGGAAGGGGACCAGCTTCCCTGATGAGCCTGTTGGGGAATGAGGCTTGTGAACCTACAGAGAAAGAGGAGGTTGGGGGGAAGGTTGTCTTCCCTCTTCCTTCCTCCCTCTTGTAAGGGGCTAAAATTCTAGCTAGACTGCCTAAAAATCTACTTAGTGGTCGCCATATGTTAGAAGCTTTAAAAAGACTTTAGACTTTTAAGCATTTATTAAGGTGCCTTAGAATGTAGTGATCAGAGAGAAAGAGACCAAGATTCCTTCATCTACCTATCTCAGGGAGCCAGCATCTCAGATCCACTCAAACTGAGGTGCCAGACAAAAGAGAGCTCCCTCACCCCGTCCTTCTCCCAGAAGCCTCCTCTCCAACAGGAAACAGGGCTCTCCACACACACAGCTCCAAGCTAATTGGATGGTAGCTCTGATTGACAAGTCTAACAGGTGGCTCTACAGATGCAAGTTCTGGGACGCTAGCTGGCCAGCTTCCAGACACTAAAGTTACATGTCTTCCAAAGGCAACCCCCCTGCCCGCAACATCCTTCCATCAGGGGGAACCACTCCAATCTTCACATACTCAGTACCACTTATTGCCCCAGAACACACTGGACCAAATGTTCCCTATCACCAAGCTAAAATATGGCCAGTCCTGCCTAGGGGACAGGGCATGTGACTGACAAGGCTTTGTGAGAAAGGAGGGGACCTGAGGAACCACAAAGAGGAAGCCCTGAGAGATGTGAGCCTGCCTAGAGGGCAGGGGCTGCTCTGCCTGGGGACCAGAGAGGAAGCAGCTGCTGCTCTGAGCTGAATCCCCCGAGCAGCCTGGGGAGGTTTTTGTTCAGGTCTGAAGCACTGTGGGGGGCCAGTCTTTACTCTGCTGCCAGTAATAATCTCCAGCATCCTCGGGCTCCAAGTTGCTGATGGTGAGAGTGAAATCTGTCCCAGACCCACTGCCACTGAAGCGGGCAGGCACTCCAGATGCCAGCCTGTTAGCCCAGTAGATGAGGAGCCTGGGGGCTTGGCCAGGTTTCTGCTGGTACCAATGAAGGTAGTTATAACCACTATATATAACACTCTGACTGGCCTTGCAGCTGAGGGTGACTCACTCTCCTGGAGACACAGACAAGGAGGCTGGAGACTGAGTCAGCACAATGGCTCCTCGGGAATCTAGGAAACAACGAAATGAGAGGAAATAAGAGGAAATGAGAGGAAATGAGAAATGTGTGAATGTCCAAGTTAAAGTGTAGGAACAAGAAAATTCTGTGGAGAACCTGAGATCCCAAATGGCTGACAAGTGGATGTATTTACTGTCACCACAGACACCACCTTTCCCACAGACCTCACAATGTTTGTAATCTGGGGCCTGACCATGCTCCTCAGCCTCCATCTGCCTGTGCTGTCCCTAAGCTTCTTCACCCCCTGGATCCAGGGGTCATCAGGTCTTTAATCCCTGAAAACCTGTGACCTCCTCACCCCTTCCCTGCCCTGCTGGGTCTTACCCTGAGCCCAGAGCACCAGCAGCCAGAGGAGCTGCCATGGGGAGACCATCCTGGCCTTCAGACACCTGCAGAGAGAGCACTCAGAGCCCTGAGGGCGCAGCAAGGAGGGAGGAAGCTTTTGTACCCTGAGCAGGGCTCCCTGCAGGCCCCTAGGGCTCCATATGCAAAAGAGCCCCAGGTCTGCTCTGAGCCTCCTCTCAGGATCCTGTGAGCCACACGGAGTCACCCTGACTGTACCTGACTCTGGGGGAGGGGCCTCCCTCCTCTCTGTCCTCAGTGTGTGACCTCAGGAGCAAAGACAAGCTCCTGTTTAGTGTCTGATATGGGAATGGTTGGAGCTGGTTGTGGGTGAATGAGGGGAGGCTTCTCTCTGTGCCCCATAACCAGGAGAGAGCTCCCAGCCCTGGGGAGGGGGAAGAGATGGCAGGAGCTCACAGCTTGTAGGCTCTGGAGGTGCCTCACCTGCCTCTGCTCATGCACCTGGCCCTCTCCTGCCCCCTGCTGCAGGAGGTGTGAATTCAAAGAGGCAGAGAGGAGGGGCTGCCTGACACTGGAAGGAGCTTAGCCTGGACACTTGGGGGTTTTGTCAGTCACTAGATGAGATTACTGTAATTGGAAAGAAAACATGTCTCTACGAATCCCCATTTTCCCATTCCAGAAATGCACTAAAAGTGAGGACCTTTACTATGATCAACCCAGTATCCCAGTTGTGACTGTTTCTAGAAATGGGGATCTGAGCAAATCTATGAGCAATATGAGGCTATAGAGGGGAGTAGGAATGTGTCAAAAATAGACACAAGGAGACTGGAGTCATTCACTTCTGTCTAATCACTTCTCTCCTTTTGAATTGCAAGATCCCTTTGTTTGATTTCACTGCTTCCAGATGCTCCTCTCTCCAGTTGATCAAAAATACATGAATACATGAGTAAGCTTCTTTACAATTCCTTTTTAAAACAATTTTAACTGTTGTTTCTTTTTAATTTTGAATTCCAGATTTTCTCCTTCCTTCTCCTTCTTTCTCCTTGTGAATGCAAACAATCCTATATGTTATACAGACAAAATATATTTCCACTTGAGAGGAAATAGGTCTCCTCTCAACAAGGATATAACAGTCACCCTTCAAATTACACTCCTCTGGACCTGTTTGAGGAAAAAGGTCTTAGTCCCTTTCCTTCCCCTCCAGCAAACAAGATCACCTGGTTCAAGGAGTCCTGAACTGGTCTCAATTGGGTCCTCTCCTGGGTTGTGTCCATATAAGGGAAGATTGAGGAAATGTTCCTGTGTCTCCTCCCATTTTGGCTAAGAATCCAAAGAATAATTAGGGAAATCAGGGTTAGGCATACTGTGTTCCAGTTAGATAGTTTTTGTGTGTAGGTTGTGTATGGGATAATTATGGATTTGAGTCAGATTAAACTCTGAGGATGGAGTCTGAAAGATACCCAGCCCCCCCCCCCCCAGTATAGTTAGTCTCTTGCTTTCCCTAAAAGTTAATGGCTTGTTAAATTCTCACTGTCTCCTTTAAGTTTTATTGATGAGATAATGGACTTGGGTCAGTTCTGTAAAGTCTGAGGATGGGGTCTGGAAGATATCCAGCCCCCCCCCCCAGTAAGTTTTATTGCTTGTCAAGTTCTACCAATTTGCATTATTTACTTTATTTCTGCTCAGTCTCCCCACTTGTCAGCTACATCTTAGTTTTATGGCCTGTAATAAAAGTTGTGTCTTCAGCCTATCTGGAATTCATCACGTCAGAGCCCCAGTCCCTGTCATGAATCAATTGCAGTTAGATAAGGGAGTGATTCCTGCCTCCCCTTTTTCTTTGACATTCCTATACATGTCTCCATATATGGATCACGGGGTAACCACGCACTCTGGGTGAGACAGGATTGGATGTTAGAGTATGAGCTCACTCTGTGCATGTGAAGGTTTCCCACTTCCTCAAAATTACTATAAAAACCTAAAAGTTTGGGCCTATCATTGCAGACTCAAATTTGTCATTGAGTTTCCCTGTTCTTGTGAGAATGAAATGAATCTGTCTCTACTTGACTTGGTGGTCTCCTCGAGTTATTTGGGCAAACTGAGGCAGTTTGTCCCAAACAGTTGTAACCCTTGAGTAATCAGACCAGTGATGAAAAAGGGGAGTGTCCATTCACCTTAGGGACTAGGGGTTCACATGGGGCCTATGAGTCCCCATTCTTTGCACCTACCAGCTGCACACTGGATTGCCCATTCTGGAGGGAAGGACAGTAAGTGAGCCTTTGACACATCACCACTGCTGAGTTGTTCCAGGCAATTATTGAGCAGGAGTTGTTTTCCTCTCACCACTTTAGTCATTTTGTGAAAGAAGACATATACAGAAAAACCCCAAAGAAAAATAAAGAATCAAAAAGTACATTTATTCTCAGGGTTGATATAACCAAAGCCAGCTTCAGTGACTGGGACTTCTTTTTAATCAGACATCTGGGGCCCATTAAAGAGGTAAACCTGATTGGAATTCAGATGGGGCTTTGAGGCCCCCCCCCAATAAGGGATCTCTGCCTACCAGTGTTTGTGATATTTTGGAAGCTCTTTCAATCCCCTGATGGGTTTCTGAGGCCATTCCTGTGTACAGGTTCCCAAGAACATGCCCAAGCCATTACCAAACACTAGGGAATTTTTCAAGTTTAGACCAGTTTCATTGATAAGATAAAACAGAGTCTTAGGTGTTGAGTTTCCAGCAGGTGCTCAACAAATGCTTTTGAATTGCATGGAACTGATTAAAATGTTGCTGAAATCATCCCTTTTATAACAGATGTGTCTTCACCAAACATATCAATGTCTATCTTTCATCCATTGCCATCCTTATCCCAAGGATTCCTGAGCACACCAAAGCACCATTGCAACTAATGGCAGTGGATAGACTCTGGAGTTTTGCTAATAGGATTCACTCTTAGGTCCTGGTAGTAGCATCCTGATAGTCCTGGGTCCAGTTCCGGAAGCTCTGACCCAGAGGGGGACGCTATGACCATGGAGAAATGCCATCGATTACCTTGCTGGGGTCAGGTAGAGATGACTCTTTCCTTGGAGAAGCAAAGTAGTTGATGAAGCAGGTAGTGTTTGGTCAAACAGGTAATAAAGCAGCCACCCAGAAAGCTGGGCTCCCTGAATTTACAACATGAGCTTCGTTGGGAACCGGTCATGTTTCCTGTGTGACATTAATCCCAAATTAGAAATGTGGAATGTTTATTATTCATATGTCCATATAGCTAACATCATCATTGTAAAACTGCTGTAACTGTTCAGTCTTAGGTCTCTCCCTCCACCCCCTTCTCACCTCTATAACATTGTCATCTTCCCTTTTGTTTGGGGAATTGAAGTTAGGCTTCTCCTCCCAGCTATACCTCTATGACCGTCTGATTAAAGAACATGCCATAAACCTGTTCCTCCCTGGGAATTGAAGTCTAGGGTTCTCCCAACCATGCCTCTGTGTGACAAATAATAAAAACTTTTACTTAAATTTTAATTGGATCGTATGGGTGAGTAATTCTTTGAAAGGGGAATGTTTCAAAAACCCATTTAGCTGTAATATAACTGGTTCCCTGACCAGGAAAACCCTTCCTCTTTCTTCTTGCCACAACACCCTAAGGTAAGATCTTTTTTGTGTATTTTCTCCCTCAGGCCCTGAACCCTCTCCCCTTGCCCTGAACCCTCTCCCCTTGTGGGGTGCCTGCCCAAGGGAAGGGAGGCTGGTGGTCATAGGGCCAAAGCAGTGGTGTCTCCTTTGCAAGGACCATGCCTTGTGTCCACACAAGACAATTGGGGGATGCCCTGAGGAGTGTGGGACTGGTGTTTGATATTTCCCTGGAAGCAGGGAAAATATCAGGTCAACTGCTCACACAGCTCTACTTCTCCTAGGCAGGGAGACAGGATGCTAAAGGATTCCTCTCCTTTGAGATGCAAATTGAACAATTAGGCTTCATTTGACCTTAGAAGCACTTCCTGGCATAATATCAGTTAGAATCTCAAGATTTGGGGCCAGGAAATGGGACCTAAATTTTGCAATTGGACTTACTCTGCAGGCACAAGGGAAACTTCACAGAGATCCCACATATACTAGCTCTGTTGGCTTAAGTTTGAACTCAGAGTTGAGGGAACCATGCAGAACAACAGAAAAAAGCCTCTCCCCTTCAGAGGATTTCTTCTGTGGGACTGGCTGGTAGTAAATTCAGTCTCTCCTCACTCCCTCTTCTCCTCCTCCCTGCCCCCTCTCACACCAAGAGTGGGCTCTAGTAAGGTAGACTGGAAAGACTCACCTAAACATTGAGATCTCTGTCACACAGGTGTTTGTCTGTGTGTTTTATTGTGTTCTGTGTCTGTAAAGTGTTGTACTTGTCTGCCTGCAAGGAAAGTTTTTCTTTTTCCTTTTAAGTGATAAAGCTAATTCTAAGATCCTCTTGCCTCCTGTAAGAAAAAGGGTAGTTGTCTCCTCTCGATGAGGATATAACAGTCAATCATATTCCCCCTGACCTGTTTGTAGGACAAAGGTCTCAGATGCCCTCCTCCCCCACCCCCAACAAAATCACATGGTTCAAGGAGCTTTGGTCTCAATAAGGTCTTCTCTGGAGTTGTGTCCATATAAGGATGTATAAGGTCCACTTCTGAGTTATGCCCATACAAGGAAGAGGGGTGGGAATACTGTGTTCCAATTAGCTAGTTCTTGCCTGTGGATTGTAACCCTTGAGTAATCGGACCAATGAGGAAAAAGGGGAGGGTCCATTCACATTAGGGACTAAGGTATATAACAGGGCCTGCAAGGGAGGCAGCAGCTATAGCAGAGGCAGAGCCCTCACTGTGATGGAGACATTCACAGCGCTCTTTGGTGCACAGACTGAGCCGCCCCCTCCACCAGCCATGCTGGGCTTTGGGCAGGGGAAGCCGCCCCCTCCACCTCCTCCTGCAGGCGGGGGCCCCGGAACGGTCCCGCCACCCGCTGCGACCCCAGCTCCTCCAGGCGCTAACAAGGCGGCAGCTGGGTGCGGACCCTTCTACCTGATGCGGGAACTCCCAGGCAGCACGGACCTGACAGGCAGCACCAATCTGATCACACACTACAACTTGGAGCATGCCTACAATAAATTCTGCGGGAAGAAGGTGAAGGAGAAGTTGAGCGACTTCCTGCCCGACCTGCCCGGGATGATCGACCTGCCCGGCTCCCATGACAACAGCAGCCTCCGTTCTCTCATGGAGAAGCCGCCCATCCTTGGTGGTTCCTTCACCCCTATCACGGGCACCATGCTGGCAGGCTTCCGCCTGCACGCCGGCCCGCTGCCAGAGCCATGCCGCCTGATGCATATCCAGCCCCCCAAGGAGAAGAATAAGCACAAGCACAAACGGAGTCGGACCCAGGACCCCGTCCCCCCAGAAATTCCATCCGATTCAGATCACAAGAAAAAGAAAAAGGAAGAAGATTCTGAGCGGAAAAGGAAGAAGAAAGGACTGAAGAAAAAGCAACACAGGCCAGAGCATCCCGGTATGGACAGCTCCCAGGCCAGCAGCAGCAGTAGCCTCAGTTAACAAGACCATTGGACGACAGACCGGCCAGGGGAGCTCTGTTCTCCTACACTGAACTTGCCAACAGAAGCAGCCTTGGAGGCTGGAGGACAAGCTGCCCTTGGAGCATTCCCCTGGCATTGGGGGAGAATGCAGGCCAGGCCAGCTCTGGCTGGGGACAAATGAGGTGGATTTATTAGGGGTGGGAAGGGCAGTGCCTGGGAAGGCACAGCCCTATTGGCTTCTCGGGTGGAGCCGCTTCCCCCTTCCCAAGGAGCCTTCTCTCCATGTCTTTTTTTTTTAATAAAGTATTTTATTTTTTTTATGTTACATGCAAAGATCGTTCTCAACTTTTGTTTATACAAGCTTTCCAATTTCAGATTTTTCTCCCTCCCTCCCCCCTTCCCTAGACAGCAAGTAATCTGATACAGGTGATATATCTATATCTATATCTATATCTATATCTATATCTATATCTATATCTATATCTATATCTGTATATATATCTATACACACACATATATACATATATATACACACACACACATAATAACATTAAACATATTTCTGCATAAGTCATGTTATAAGAGAAAAATAAGAGCAACGGCGAAAAACCTCAAAATGGAAAAACAACAACACCAAAAGCAAAAGAAGTAATATGGTTCATTCAGCATCTATACAGCAGTTCTTTCTTTTTTTTTTTTTCTTTTATCCTGGATTTGGAGATCCTGTTCTATCACGAGTTCCCGGGAATTTTTCTGTACCATTGCATTGGTGAGAAGAATATAGTCCATCACAGTAGATGGACAACACGCAGTGCTGATGATACTGTGTCCAATGTTCTTCTGGTTCTGCTCATCTCATTCATCATCAGCCCAGGCAAGACCCTCCAGGTTTCTCAGAACTCCTCCTGCTCATCATTTCTTACAGCACAATAGTATTCCATTACATTCATATACCACAACTTGTCCAGCCATTCCCCAATTGATGGGCATTCCCTCAACTTCCAATTCCTTGCCACCACATAAAGAGCAGCTAGAAATATTTTTGTACACGTGGGTCCCTCTCCCCTTTCCATGATCTCTTTGGGGAAAAGACCCAAAAGTTGTATTGCTGGGTCAAAGGGTATGCACAGCTTTATCGCCCTTTGGGCATAATTCCAAATTGTTTTCCAGAATGGTTGGATCAGTTCACAGCTCCACCAACAATGCATTAGTATTCCAATTTTTCCACAGCTTCTCCAACATTTATTATTTTCCTTTTTTGTCATTTTAACCAATCTGATAGCTGTCAGGTGGTAGCTCAGAGTTGTTTTAATTCACATCTCTCTAATCATTAGAGATTTAGAGCATTTTTTCATATGGCTATAGATAGCTTTGATTTCTTCATCAGAAACCTGCCTGACCATTTCTCAATTGGGGAATGACTTGGATTCTTATAAATTTGATTTAGTTCCCTATATATTTTAGAAATAAGGCCTTTGGGACAGCTAGGTGGCACAGTGGATAGAGCACTGGCCCTGGAGTCAGGAGGACCTGAGTTCAAATCCAGCCTCAGACACTTAACACTTACTAGCTGTGTGACCCTGGGCAAGTCACTTAACCCCAATTGCCTCACTAAAAAAAAAAAAAGAAAAAGAAAAAGAAAAGAAATGAGGCCTTTATCAGAAGTACTGGCCATAAAAATTGTTTCCCAGCTTTCTGTCTCCCTTCTAAGTTTGGATGCATTGCTTCTGTTTGTACAGAAACTTTTAAAATTTAATGTAATCAAAATCATCCATTTTGCATTTTATAATATTCTCTATCTCTTTTTTGGTCGTAAACTGTTTTCCTTTCCAAAGATCTGAAAGGTAGACTATTCCTTTCTCTCCTAATTTACCTCTTGTATCACCTCTTATGTTTAAATCATATATCCATTTTTACCTTATTTTAGTATAAGGTGTAAGATGTCTATGCCTAATTTCTGCCATAATATCTTCCAGTTTTCCTAGCAGGTTTTGTCAAATACTGAGTTCCTATCCCAGAAGCTGGAGCCTTTGGGTTTATCAAACACTACATTACTAGTGAGATTTACTACTGTGTTTCCTGTGGGTAGCCTATTCCATTGATCCTCCACTCTATTTCTTAGCCAGAACCAGATAGTTTTTTTTTTTCTTTAGCAACAAACATTTTATTTTCCATTTACATGTAAGGGTCGTTTTCAACATTCTTTTTTATAAGTTTTAGAGTTTTTCTCTCTCCCTCCCTCCCTTTCCCCCCCTATCCACCAGATCACAATCAGGTTATATATATGCAATCCACAAGTATTCTTTTTAAAAGTTCTTTCTATACCGGTGCATAGTAAGCTTCCTCATTAGTTCCTTAGAATTGTCTTGGATCATTGCACTGCTGAGAGTAGTTAACTCATTCACAACTGATCATTGAATAGTACCACATAGGTTTTTTGTTTTGTTTTGTTTTGTTTTTTTGCAGGGCAATGAGGGTTAAGTGACTTGCCCAGGGTCACACAGCTAGTAAGTGTCAAGTGTCTGAGGCCGGATTTGAACTCAGGTACTCCTGAATCCAGGGCCGGTGCTTTACCACTTCGCCATCTAGCTGCCCCAGTACCAGATAGTTTTGATGACTGTTGATTTATAGTAAAGCTCCAGGTTTGGTACCGCTAAGCCACCTCCTTGTGAATATTTTTTCATTATTTCCCTGGATATTCTTGATTTTTTGTTTTTCCAGATGAATTTTGTTATTATTTTTTCTAGCTCTATAAAATAATTGTTAGGTAATCTGATTGGTATGGCACTGAATAAGTAAATTAATTTGGGCAGTATTGTCATTTTTACTATATTAGCTCTGCCTATCCATGAGCAATTGATATCTTTCCAATTATTTAGATCTGATTTGATTTGTGTGAAGAGTGTTTGGTAGTTGTGTTCATAGAGTTCCTGGGTTTGCCTTGGCAAGTAGACTCCCAAGTATTTTATATTAGCTACCATTACTTTAAATGGAATTTCTCTTTCTATCTCTTGCTGTTGGACTTTGACCGTCATGTATAGAAATGCTGATGATTTATGTGGATTTATTTTATATCCTGCTACTTTGTTAAAGTTGTTCATTGTTTCAAGTAATTTTTGTGTTGATTCTCTAGGATTCTCTAAGTATACCATCATATCATCTGCAAAGAGTGATAGTTTTGTTTCCTCCTTGACTATTCTAAGTCCTTTAATTTCTTCTTCTCTGATTGCTAAAACTAACATTTCTAGGACAATATTAAATAATAGGAGTGCTAATGGACATCCCTGTTTCACCCCTGATCTTATTGGGAAGGCCTCTAATTTATCTCCATTGCATATGTGTAATTTAAGATTCTAAATGTGGATTCTAATCTGTTCCCCCAGTTTTGGGGGAAACTGACTAAAAATCACTGATAAAACGAGTTTAGGTTTTTAAGGGTTTATTGGAAAATAGAAAGAAAAAGATTGAAAACAGAATTCTAACAGCCTGGCATTCCTATCTTTCCTCAAATTTCCTGTGAAGTCCTCTGCCGCCACCACCATCAAGTCAGGAAGCCAAAAAGCCCCAGCGCTCTCTGTGCAGGCTCCCTTTCCTCCTTCTTGTCTCCTCCCAGACCATAGGAGGCTCCTCAAGTTGATTGGCTGGTAGCCTTGATAGACAGACCATAGGAGGCTCCTCAAGTTGATTGGCTGGTAGCCTTGATAGACAGCACCCATGACCCATGGCGTCATTTCTTGACGCCAAGGAAAAGCCACAATGCCTCTGAGGCATTTTCCTCATGGTGGAGCTTTCCCACAGCAAGTCTCTAGTAGGTAGCATCATTCCAATCATTACAGTCCCCCCTTTTGTTCCTCAAGAAACAAAATGTTTCCTTGACGGAACAGTAAAAAGAATATAATAACTATTGCTAACTAATAATATGTGAACAACAATATAGAAAAGGAAGAGAGGAAAGTTTTGTCCAGAGGGGCGATTTTTTTTTTTTGTCCTCATGAACCGACGCTTTGACATTAGTCTTGCAAAGGGAGAGCCTCTGCATAGGGTACATGTTACAGATGATGTATATTATAACAGAAAGGAGATAGTAAAAACTAACAAAACAAAACAGTTCGTATAGAGTCTCTGATTTCTCTTGTCTTCTTGAAGTGGTAAGATGTCATCAGGAGGAAACTGGATTCTGGTCTGGAAAACTGGATTCTGAACTCTGGTCTGGATTCCGGATTCTGGACTCTGGTCTGGAAAGCTGGATTCTCTTCTTTAACTGTTTGAATTGCTGTATTTTTTTACTAAACCTTAGCACAGCATTGTCAATGAACAAATTAGTAAATTCCATTACATTTCCTTCTTTATATCCTTAGACTTCCAATAGAGGGTTGAGGTAGTTTTGCAATCAGTAACACTTTTTACCACCATGTGTCTGGATCAAAGCCAAATTTAGTATGTGTTCGTGACACCTGAAAATGTTATGGAAAGGTTATCATACCATATCTCATGGTTCTGAGACAGCCAGTGATTGTGCTAGGCCACAGGTGAATTCAACTGAGTGAGATAAAAAGATAAATAAGTTCAGTTAAATTAGGTTAAATTAGGAGGGAGAGAGGATGAATACTGGACTGTGCCTAGTAATTGTGCTCTACATAGTCACCATCATAAGCAAACCATGGACTTACGTATACCTGTCTCACCTTTTGTTGCACATATATTCTTTCCAGGGCCTGCATCAGAGTTCACAGCAAGTTAGTCTCTGAAATGATAAGTTTCCATATTTCTGAAATCTCATTAATTTGCACCAAAGACAGTATGATGGTAAAAATGCATGCTATGCTGCATAACTGAGAATATATTAGTGATATATACAATAATTCCAAACCATACCCAGAGTATAATGATATATAAATAATAAACGAATGTAAATAGCTGATTATATTAAACATTATTACATAATCTTCTTTTAGCAAGTAAACCACATCATCTTATACATGAATTCTCTAGTATAACAGTAGCAGATACTTAATGTGGTGATTAATTTATCAAAAAGAAATAAGATTTCAATATTCAATGTTTTCAGTGAGGCATCAAGCAATAGGGTTCACTAACGCCTTTCTGGTCTTTTTTAGTTAAACAGAACAACATAAAAGAGAAAGGAGAAAAAAACACTCATTAGAACTCATGGTTCTCTCAAAAAGAAAGAGTAAAAAAAAAAAAGAATTCTGGTAGTTTCTGAGGCCCGATGGCCTCACCCACAGCATATACTTAAAATGTCTCTGAATAATCACTTAGTTTACAAAATTTAGTTTTAAGGAAAAGCAAAAGAAACAAAAAGTAAAAAAAAAAAACAAAGCAAAACCAAAAACCAAAAATAAAAAGCAAAAGATTTGCTAAGCACCCTGTTGTGCTCATAAAGAACTTAAAGATGTGGTGAATTCCAGGTTTTTTCAGTGCCTTTCAAAAGTAAAAACAAAACAAAAACAAAAACAAAAAAGGATTAAAAAAATAGGTATCGGGTAGGGAAAGGGTAGGAGAAATTGAGGTGGGCCAGAAAACTAGGCCATGTGCTTCAGTGCTGTTGCCTGTGGAAGGAAATGCTTGTTAAATTTTAAGGTATTTAAGCTGCTAGAGTTTGGGGTATGCCATATTGTTTTAACTGGTTCCCCAATTCTCTGCATGGCAAAGTGGCAGGGGTTTCTGAATTGTCATTGATCTTTCTAATGCTGTCATAATGTTCTTTATGGTAGAAAATGTGGAGTTCTCTAGCATCAGTTTTGTCTGTGCCACTGATTTTCAATAATGGCTGATTTAACTGATGAACTACCACATTCAGCTGATGCTGCTTAGCAAATGCTACAATTGTATCATTTCCTCCCCACTTTCCAAATTTCTTTAATTCGTCAACATATTCTTCAAAAGGGGAGTCATTTACTCTAAAAGACTCAAACTCTTGTCTATGGTTAATCATATAAGAACCAGCTTCTTGTCTGTGTCTGAGATGATTTCTACAGTGACCTTCTAGCTGGTCTGCTAAAGCCCTAAAAAGGCAATTTCTGTCTCCTGATACTTTAGGAAGACTGAGTCCCAAAGCATTTAACTGATCAGTGGGATTATCAAATGGGACCTGCCTATTTCCTCTGGACTCTCTTTGCTCTTTAACAGTTGCTATTGTTAGGGTTTTTAGCTCTTTAGCGTCTACCTCAGGTCTATCTGAAATCTCTTCACCTATGAATGGTGCAGGCTTTACATGAGAGCAATGAATCCATGAGTCTTTTTCACCAATTTTAATGGCAGTAGGAGTTGTCAATAATACCTGAAAAGGTCCTGCCCAGGCAGGTTGGGTTCCACTGGTTCTCTGAAAATTCTTTACATATATTTTATCTCTTGGGTTGAGGCTGTGCAATGAAAAGTCTAATGGGCCTGCCTGGACCACAGCTCCTGCCTCATGGAATTCATGTAGCCTGGTCTGTAATTCCTGTATATAGGAGGCAACAGAAGTATCACCTCCCACCAGTGATGTATAAACTGGGGAAAAAGTTTTAGCTTGGACAGGAGGCTGACCAAAAAGCATTTCATAAGGAGATATATGAAGTTCTCCCCTTGGTCTACTTCGTAGATAGAATAATGCCAATGGTAGAACATCAGGCCATTTCAAATGGGTTTCAGTACATAATTTGCCAATCATGCTCTTAAGCTCTTTATTCATATGTTCAACTTGGCCTGAACTTTGTGGATGGTAGGGCGTGTGGAATTTTGGAGTCACTCCCAAAAAAGAGTAGATTTGGGATAAAATCGAATCAGTGAAATGTGTGCCTTTGTCAGAATCTATGAGGGCTGGTGGGCCAAAACGAGGTACTATCTCTTTAAGAAGAATTTTGGCAACAAAGGCAGCTGTGGCTTGGGGGCTGGGAAAGGCCTCCACCCACCGAGTGAGCTGATCAACTATACCAAGGCAAAATTTATAATGTCCTGCTTTTGACATAGTAATATAATCAATCTGTAAGTGCTCAAAAGGTGTATATGCTAGGGGACACCCTCCATAAGCTTTGGTTTTAAAAGCATACTGATTATAAGGTTGACATGTGGAGCAGCCCGAGCAGATTCAAGATGCTGTATTAGTCACACCTGGTGCTATCCAGATTCTCTTAATAGAGTCTACAATGCCTTGTGTACCAAAATGGCCTTTTCTGTGAATAGAGAGGCATACCTGGTGGTAGAATTTCCGGGGAAGAAATGGCTTACCTTCCGGAGACACCCAGATGCCATTGATCTGTTTTGCCTTAAATTTCTTTTTCCACTTTTCTACTTCAGAATCGTCATAGGTTAGGTTGGAAGGAATATCCTCAGAAGGTGAAAGGTTAAATACATGTTCAGGAGCTTCTAATGCAGCAAGCTTGGCTGCAGAATCGGCTCGTGCATTCCCCTTTGAAACAGGATCACTGTGCCCTGTGTGGGCAGGGCAATGTACAACGGCTAGGGAAGAAGGCAGTTTCAGGGCATCTAAGAGGTCCTTGATAAGGTCCTCATTGGCAATAGCCTTGCCCGAGGATGTTAGGAAGCCTCGTTGATGCGAAATCATACCAATAAAGTGGCATATGCCAAAGCCATATTTCAAGTCAGTAAAAATAGTGGCACTCTTACCTTTGGCTATATTACAGGCCTGTGTAAGAGCCACAAGTTCAGCAGCCTGTGCACTAAAATGGGAAGGCAGAGAAGCTGCCCAGAGGGTGTTATAATCAGAAACTACAGAAGCTCCAGTAAAACGGGTTCTCTCTCTCATAAATGAGGAACCATCTGTATAGAGGACAAGATCAGGGTTTTCTAAAGGTGTATCAAAAAGATCATCATGGGGTTTTTCAGCCATATCAACTAAAGAAGCACAGTCGTGCAATGGTTCCCCTGAGAATGGTAAGTTAGGGAGTAATGTTGCTGGATTGAGAACTGTGCAGCGTTTTAAAGTGATATTCTCATTACCTAACATGGTTATTTCATACTTAGCCAGTCTTTGATCTGAAAAGGCTTGTGTCCTGTGACATAGTAAGAGAGCCCCTACTTCGTGAGGGCATTGCACAGTTAGAGGGTTACCTAGGACCAAATCAGAGGCTTTTTGTACTAAAAGGGTTGTGGCCGCCACTGCCCTAAGGCAAGGTGGCACTCCAGCCGCTACAGGGACCAGCTGAGTTGAATAGTAGGCTATAGGGCATTGGTTAGGCCCCAGTGATTGAGTCAAAACTCCAGAAGCCACCCCCCTTTGTTCATGCACAAAGAGAGTGAAAGGCTTACTATAATCTGGTAGTCCTAGGGCAGGTGATGATAAGAAGGCCTGTTTTAATTCCTTTATGGCTAAGAGATGCTGAGGATCCAATTGTAAAATGTCTGGAACAGAACTTTTTGTTAGAGCTATGAGAGGTTTAGTAATTTCACCAAAAGAGGGTATCCATTGTCTACAGTACCCGGCTGCTCCCAGAATGGCTCTCAACTGCCTCTTAGTAGTGGGGGCAGAGAGTTGTTGAATGGCCTGGACTCCCTTAGAAGAGACAGAGCGAGTTCCAGCAGCCAAAATAAATCCTAAATATTCTACCTGGGGCAAACACCATTGTATCTTTGTCTTGGAAACCTTGTGTCCTCTCTTGTGCAGCTCCAGCAGTAAGTGACGGCTATCTTCTTGACAAATTTCAGCATTAGGAGAGGCCAAAAGTAAGTCATCAACATATTGTACTAGTGTGGAGCCTTTAAAGGTAATGGAGGCCAGATCCTGCTGTAAAATTTGGGAAAATAATGTGGGACTGTCTACAAATCCCTGTGGGAGTCTAGTCCAGGTCCACTGTCTATTTTTCCAGGTAAAAGCAAATAAATATCGGAAGTCCTCATGTACTGGTATGGAGAAAAAGGCAGAGCAGAGGTCTACCACTGTGAAACATGTAGATTCATAGAGAATGGATTAAATTATTGTAGCCGGGTTTGCAACTATAGAATGTCTAGGAATAACATAATTATTAATCGCTCTAAGATCTTGCACAAAACGATAAACAGGTTTACCATCTGGCCCAGGCTTGGGTTTTTTAACTGGCAAAATGGGAGTATTGCATGGAGAGTGATGACATGGAATAATAATACCCTGGCTTTTCAAAGCCTCAATTATAGGGGTGATCCCTTCTATTGCTTCCCTAGATAATGGATACTGTGGAATGGAGGGGGGTGGTCCGCCCTTAACTTTAAAGGTAACAGGTGTGGCAGACTTAAGGAGCCCCACCTCATTAGGGGATGAGGCCATTAAAGACTCAGGAATGTCAGAGGGAATTTTGGATACTTCCCCTACTGTTCCTTGAGCTTCTGTAAGTAAAATTGGTAATAAATGAACAGTATCCGCTGGCAATTGTAGGGGGACAGCCCCATCTGGAGCACAAGATATGGTTGCTCTAAGCTTGCAAAGGAGATCACGACCTAATAAATTTACAGGGGCATCAGGCATGAGTAAAAATGAATGTTCTACTGTTAATGGCCCCATAGATACCATGCGAGGATTCAATTTTGCCACTCTCTGGCTCTTTCCTGAGACTCCCACTACATTCAAAAATCCTACAGGTCTACACCCAGCATCTGGTTTGCTTACTAATACTGATTTAGAGGCTCCTGTGTCTAGCAGACAATCATAATAAGTCTCCCCCACTTTTAGGGTGACATGTGGTTCATTACTCTGGGGAGGTGAATGGACTGGCACAAGTGTATTAAAAAAATCCGGATCTGGGAATATATGGCTTTCATTATCTATGTTCCATTCCTCCCCAAGACACCAGCATTCCTGTGTCCTCCTCTGAGGGGGACCTTGGTTACCATTATTCTGGTACTGCCTTTCTGTATTCCTCCGAAAAGATCTATTTCTATTTTGATTTCGCCTGTAATTAGAATTAGAATTTCTTCTCCAAGTCCTGCATTCTCTCAATTCATGCCCCTCCTTACAACAGTAACAACACACCTTAGTGTCCTTGTTCCGGTGTTCACATGGCTGACTAGGAATCGCTGGTGCCAGAATGCTCTGTTTAGGGTGATCTGGACCTTTCTCATGTGAGTCAAAGACATAATTTGCAAGTTCCTTAATCCTATCTACTGTGAGAGTTCTCCAGTCTGGACATTGTTTCAGAAAGTATCTGCGTATTTCTGGCAGTGAATTATAAACAAATGTGTTGAGAACGATATAGGAATCTCTTAAATCTACTGGATCCAATCTGGTGTACTGTCTAGCGGCCTCACAAAGTCTATCATAAAATCTGTTTGGTCTTTCATTAGCTTCCTGAGGTAGGCTTAAAAATTTCTGCCAGTTTTCTGGTTTTCTAGAGCAAGATTCCATTCCCTTCAGAAGTGTTTCTCTAGCATCTTTTAATCTTTGGAAATCCCTATCATTATTATAATTCCACTCTGGATCCTTTAGAGGCCATTCCACATCGGCCTTACCCTTCGCAACAAGGGCATTTCCTGCTGAGATAATATCTGTAATCCATAAGGCAAGTAACATCAGCCCAAGTGGGTTGATATATATTAAATATAGTCCTTAACTGTGAAATTACAGTGTTTGGATTTTTCTCAAAACTAGGGATGATTGATTTCCATGCGCTCAAGTCACTTGGTTTAAAG
This sequence comes from Dromiciops gliroides, assembly GCF_019393635.1. Classification (NCBI taxonomy): domain Eukaryota; kingdom Metazoa; phylum Chordata; class Mammalia; order Microbiotheria; family Microbiotheriidae; genus Dromiciops; species Dromiciops gliroides. The sequence continues at coordinate 662,044,547 of NC_057862.1, read as the reverse complement.
GGGTTATATTTTCTGTCTTGAATTGGTGCTCCTTTTTTGGTATGTTCTATAGTTTCCTGCAGGGGGAGCAGTTTCTGCTGATCTGATTCTAAACTTGGATCATCTCTAGTAGAAAGAGCCATCTTGAGGACTCTCTCCATATGTGACAATTTCCCCCATATTATAACAATGATAATAGCAAAAATAAAATCCTTAGTCGTATGAACTATGGATGTGGTATTAAAAGGTATTTCAATTGCAGGCATAAAATTTCTACTTATATTAAATGTATTTTCCCAAAGATTCACACTTAGACTATTATACAAAAAACTTTTTTGCTGCCTGAATGAGGAAAAAACCAATAATGTTATGAAGGACCATTGAGTAAACTATTCCTCTAAGTTGGGACGTTATGCTGTCCCAATACATTCCGATGAGAAAAATCAAAGGGATAGTAGAATATTTGAGCATCTTGCCCTTTAAACTGGGCTGGCTTTTCTGTTTAAAGCAAGGCTTTTAGAGGCTTAAAGCAAGGGAGATTAGGCAAATGAGGCAAAGTCAGTGGGGGTATTTAAGAGAAAGTCCACTAAATTAGGTGGCTCATGGCCAAACTAGGGAGGATGGGAGGGTCCTTAAGATCCCTTCAGGGGTCACCAAACTGTGAGATTAAAATTGGATAGTAGATCATAAATCTACCCTACTTAACCTTTCCCTTAATTTATCTCCCAGACTAGTAAATGGAAGAAGCTTCTGGTTTTCTAGATAGAGCTTTTATTGTATGGTAGTCACAAGGTGATGTTGATTAGAAGGATAGGAAAGTAGAAATACAATACAAATCATCTTAAGTCTAGGCTTAGTCTATTTTCTGTATAAAACTCACCAAAAGCGGAAGGCCACCTTTGGGGGGAGAGACCAAGTCAAGTGTGTGCTGTTAACCGAGAGCCGGGCCGAGTCAAACTCCAGTCAGCATCTGTCTGTGCAGCGCAGCCAGGAGACCAGCAGAGCAGGAAAAAAAGGCCCCACTTCCGTTCTCTCCTTGCCTTTTAAGCTCGCACCCCGGAAGTCGAGTGCTCAGCAGGCAATCTGGCCTGCGTCTCAGGTGGACTGGTGTGGGTAACTCATGCTGTTGGTCTCCTCCCCAAAAGGGTGGTCCTAAAAAAAACTGGTGTCTCTCCATTATCTAACCGACTGTTAAAACTTTTTACCACAACTATAATATAATGAAGATAAGATAAGATATAAGAAGGGCCTCATTTTCATAAGGCTTAATACCAGACTTGATACTAGAACACTCTAGAGGGCTTCACAAAAGACAGAATCCCATTGGTTGTTAGACCTTGCTTTGAGAGCCAAAAATGCTAGAAATGTTGTGTCAGCAGGGTGTCTCAGGTTGGGAGGAGCAGGGGGCATCTCCACTGATGAAATGGTCAAGAGATGGTCATAAAATAGTCATCCATTCAAGGTGGACAAAAGGTAGAGTTCTGGAAGCAGAAAAATAAGTTGGAGAACTTTATATGGAATTGCTTCTCCCTCCCACCCCCACCCCATGCTGTGCTTGGCCACCATGACAGCGAAAAACAAGGATGGATGGTCTCTCTGTAGCTATGAAGCAAGTTACTTTACAACCTATAGCTCACAGGTCTGAGGCCTAAGATAGAAGATGCCCAATCACTAGCCACAGGTAAACACATCAAACTCTATTCTCACAATGAGGAGGGAAAGAGGCAAAGGGGCCTGCAGAGCATAGGTCTTGTCCTGCCCCCCTCAGTGTAGGACTGAAGAAGAGCATTCCAAGTCCCTCCCTGGGATTCCTTCAGATCCTTCCCCTAAATGGGCCCAGATGAGCTGCACCTGAGCATCCCCAGCCAGGTGGGCTGTGAGGGAGAGGGGAGCAGGTGTGCAGGAGGGGACCAGCTTTTCTGAAGATCCTGCTAAGGGAAAGAGGCTTGTGAACCTGCAAAAAGGGGTGGTTTGGGGGGAAGTTTGTCTTCCCTCTTCCTTCCTCCCACTTTCTATCACTTATACTGGATGAAATGTTTCCCATCACTAGGCTGAATGAGGGCCGGTCCTCCCTTGGGTCTATTGGCTGCTTCGCCTCTGGGACTTTAGAGGAAGCAGCAGCTGCCTTAGGTTCTGAGGCTCAACAGCGTGGGCAGGTTTTTTTTTTAAGGGGCTCGAGTTCTGTGTGAAGGTCATCATAACAATCTTGACAATAGGCATGTGCAATGTCTTCAGGTTCTACACTGCTGGTTGTTAGAGTATAATCTGCCACAGACACATTGCCACTCATGTGCACTGGGGTCCCAGAGTGCAGGTGGAAGCCCAAGAGATCAGGAGTTTGAGAGACTGTCCAGGTGGGTGATAGTACCAGGCTGGGTCCCTGAGGCCATCACTGGGTAAGAGGTTCTCACAGGCCCTACAGTTGATGGTGACCCTCTGCTCAGGATCCACAGACAGGAAGGCTGGAGACTGGGTCAGCATGGGGAGTTAATTGGGTGGCTCGCTGTAATACTGGGGTTCAGAAAATAATGAGGGACCTCTAGGTTCAAAGTCTCCTCCCTTCCAAACTGCCTTTTTTAGTTATTTCTCCCAGGCTAATAAGAAAGGGTATTAACAGCCTCTTTTCCACAAACAAATAAGGTTTTATTAATGGGAATAAAATACATAACAAAGGTGAAATTAATAAAGTCAAGGACAAGAGAAAAATGGATAAGCTCCCTGGCTTTAGCAAAGACTGACACAATCCCCAAATTTGCTTCCAGCTCAGCTAATTCTTTGTTTTGTTTTGTTTTGTTTTGTTTTGGGGTGGGGGTACAGAGAATGCAAGAAAGGATTTCCTTTCCTCCACCATATGTGTTGTGCCTGTGTCTGAGATGTCAATCCCAATGGATATAAGAACCATTCAGAGAGAAGAGAGAGAGAGAGAGAGAGAGAGAGAGAGAGAGAGAGAGAGAGAGAGAGAGAGAGAGAGAGAGAGAGAGAGAGAGACTCTCACAGGAACATTCCTAGGAAAGGAAGCTTCTTTGTTCTGTAAAGCACTATCAACCTTTGGTGTGTCTAGATCCAGATGAGGGGCTGCTGTTACCAGGGAGTGGTTGGTCCCCTGATGAGAATCAATGTGTCTGCTAAAGCCTCAGCCTCTACCTCCATTTCAGTCTCTTGCTGGCATGGTACCATCCTAGTCAGGATTCCTACTTCTCATTCTTCATTCTTCTTTCCCTCTTCCTCATTCCTTCCTTGTTATTAGGTCATTTAGAATAGGGATTCTTAAACTTTTCCCACTCATGACTCCTTTTCACCTGAGAAATTTTTATGTGACCTCAGATATATAAGGATATAAAATAGGTATACATAACCTTTTATTGTTACCAACACTGTCAGGACAGGGACCCAAGATACCATTGAGTTGAATCTAGGAGCCCTGGAGTACTGGCAAATACATAAGTATGGTTTTGGTTTTAAAGGGAATGGTCAGGGCCTTGAAACTTCATATCCCCAAGAGATCCCTTGGGGCAAAGAATAGAGTCAGAGATACCTAATAGAGATTGCCCCTGAATAGGCCAATGTTATAAGAAATGCAAGCACTTGAGACCAGTGTGTTCAGGGCTGGAAAAAAGGGAATCTACTCTATCATGGTAGCCAGGGGGCACAGTGGATGGAGTGCTGGGCACAGAATCAAAAAGATTCATATTCCTGAGTTCAAATCTAAACTTTTACAATAGTTACATGAGCCTGGGGAAATCACTTAACTCTTTTGACCTCAGTTTCCTCATCTATAAAGTGGTCTGGATAAGAAAATGACAAACCTCTCTAGGATCTTTGCCAAGGAAACCCAAATGTGGTCCCAAAGAGTCAGGTGTGACTGAAACACAACAGACATGGAAACAAACAAGCAAAATATTGCTACTAAGAACAACAGCAAAACCCACTCAACATGAACTTATGCTCCCACCAAGAGAAACACTTTATATGGAGGCAAAAATCTCAAGTAGATTTGAAATATCAGCATTTTGATGGACAAGTTGTTGTTTTTTTTGGTTTTTTGGGTTTTTTTGGAGAAAGGAGGGGACCTGTGGGGCTGGAAAGGGGAAGCCCTGGGAGATGTGAGCCTGCCCAGTGTTAAGGGATAAAATTCTAGCTAAACCGTCTAAAATATCTAATGAGTGGTCGCCAATAAATTATAAGCTTTAGCAAGAGTTAGACTTTTAAACATTTATTAAGGAGAATAAGAGTTTGGTAAAGAGAGAAGAAAAGGCCTAGATTCCTATCTATTAAAGGGAGAGCACATTTCTAGCTCCCCTCTCCACCAGCGTCCTCAGGAAAGAGCGCGAGACCAAGCGCCAGTCTCTTCCTTCCTCCTCCCACTAGCCCTCGTCACTTCCTGACGCCAAAGAAAAGACTCCTGGTCTTGCCCTCAAAGACCTTCACTTCATGGGGAGCTTTTCTACAGTAAGTCTCCAGCAGGTGGTGTCATTCCAATCATTACACCAGTGATCAAGGGCTGCTCTGCCCTGGGGACAGAGAGGAAGCAGCTGCTGCTCTGAGGTGAATCCCTTGAACAGTGTGGGCAGGTTTTTGTTCAGGGCTGAAGCACTGTGGTAGGCAAATAATTATGCTGCTGACAGTAATAATCTCCAGCATCCTCAGGCTCCAAGCTGCTGATGGTGAGAGTGAAATCTGTCCCAGACCCACTGCCACTGAACCGGGCAGGGACTCCAGATTCTAGCCTGTTAGCCCTGTAGATGAGGAGCCTGGGGGCTTGGCCAGGTTTCTGCTGGTACCAATTTAACCAGTCATAACCATAATTTGTTACACTCTGACTGAACTTGCAGCTGATGGTGACCCTCTCTCCTGGAGACCCAGACAAGGAGGCTGGAGACTGGGTCAGCACAATGGCTCCTCGGGAATCTAGGAAACCAACAAAATGAGAGGAAATCAGAAATGTGTGAACATCCAATTTAAAGAATGTGAATGAGACAATTGTGTGGAGATCCTGAAATCCCAGATTACTGACAAGTACTTGTATTTACTGTCAACATGAGACATAACTCATCTTTCCCACAGACCTCATAATATTTGTAATCTCAGGCTTGGCCATGCTCCTCAGCCCCCATCTGCCTGTGTTGTGTCTAAGCTTCCTCACTCACTACATCAAGGGGTCATCAGGTCTTTAATCCCTGAAAGCCTGTGACCTCCTCACCCCTTCCCTGCCCTGCTGGGTCTTACCCTGAGCCCAGAGCACCAGCAGCCAGAGGAGCTGCCATGGGGAGACCATCCTGGCCTTCAGACACCTGCAGAGAGAGCACTCAGAGCCCTGAGGGGGCAGCAAGGAGGGAGGAAGCTTTTGTACCCTGAGCAGGGCTCCCTGCAGGCCCCTGGGGCTCCATATGCAAAAGAGCCCCAGGTCTGCTCTGAGCCTCCTCTCAGGACCCTGTGAGCCACACTGAGTCACCCTGGCTGAGCCTGACTCTGGGGGAGGGGCCTCCCTCCTCTCTGTCCTCAGTGTGTGACCTCAGGAGCAAAGACAAGCTCCTGTTTAGTGTCTGATATGGGAGTGGTTGGAGCTGGTTGTGGATGAATGGGGGGAGGCTTCTCACTGTGCCCCAGGATTAGATCCCCCTCTGCTCATACACCTGTTCCTCTACCACCCCCTCGTGGAGAAGTTGTGAATTCAAGGAGGCAGAGAGGAGGGGCTGGCTGACACTGGATAGATCTTAGCCTGGCCCTTGGGAAGAACCGAATACAGCCTCATTTCTGAGTGAATGGGTTTTGTCAGTCACCAAATAAGATTACTTCAGTTGTTCTGAGCATCATGGAGGAAAATTTTATCTCTACCCTTGTCCCCATTTTTCTCTTCCGGACATGCACTTAAGGTGAGCACCCCAACTATGATCCATCCCATATCCTGGCTGTGACTTTCTAAAAATGTGGATGTCAGTAAGTCTGTGCCCAGTGTGAGGTAACTGGCTCAGGGACAGACAAAAAGATACAGGAGAGAGTCATTCACTTCTGGCTAATCCCTCTGTCCTGTGGGATTTCAAGAGCCCCCTATTTGACCCTTCTGCCCCTAATCTATTCTCTCTCTATTCAATCAACAAGGAATGAATACATGAAAAAGTTCTTATGCTTTTTGAAAATATTTTATTTCTTAAAATTACATTTACAAAACTATTTTTACCTTCATTTATTTGTAATTTTGATTACCAAATTTTCTTCTTCCCTCTCACTGAGAATGCAGTTTAATACATGCATTAGGCAACAGATTTCCAGGTTAGTCATGGTGTGAAAGAAAATATAGACAAAAAAGAGAAATAACTAATTCAAACATATCTTTTGATCTATATTCAGACACCATCAGTTTAATATTCTTTTATTAATATGTGGAGAAAGCAGAATGCTAAGTGCTATGGAGAGAAATAGAAAAACAGAAATAGCCCAGGCTCCAAAGGTATTCATATTCTAATTGATGATGCAAAACATTTTTCTTTCCATTCTTTCCTCCCTCTCTCTAAATCTTCCTTCTATCTCTCCTACTTTCTCTTCAAAGTCCCTTTTGAGAGCTTCCATGGCCTGAAACCAGTTCATATTTTTCTTGGAAGCTTTGGATGTAGGTTGTTTTCCTCTTCTGAGGGTGCACCTTGATATTCCTTGTTGCTGAAGAAACTTTCTACGTTTGCTCATCTTGCCATCTTTTACTTGACTTTTAACTCCCCACTGGGAGGCCCTACTTCTGGGCTACACTACTTTCCCCAGATTCAGAGGGTCCCAGGTGTTTTCGTTTGAGGGAGGGCAGGTTTTTCCTCTCACCAGGCCTGTTCTCTGGTCTGAAGATAACCTCAAGCCTACTTACTAAACAACCAACCAGCAAAGTTTTCTGTGGTGTGGTTCTTAGCTTCTGGAAGCCTGAGACCCTCCCCGACCTGGGCCTCCCACCACTCAGGATTTCTTCCTGGTTCCCTGCTGGGGAGGGAGAGTTGAATTCCTCCCTAGGTCCTGCTGACACCCCTGCACTCCCCCCCTCCCAGACAGCCCTCTCACCCGACTGCAAGCTCAGTTCTAGAAGACGCTCATGCTGCAGCTGATTTGGAGGCTTAGGGGTTAAGTTCCTCTGGTGCGGCATGCCTGGGGTCTCTATCAGTGCAATCACAGGGTTGGACTTGACTGGTAGCTCAGCATAGTCCCTTTAATCAGTCTATGGATGGATAATAATCTCAGCCCATATTTTTGTGGGTTTTTCTGCTCCATGGTTCTTTTATTACTGTTTTGGGGGTAATTGTATTAGGAGATCTGTGTGTTTAATGTTTTTCCTCTGCCATCTTGCCTCCACCCCTCAACAAGATGCATGTTCCCCATGTTCTCTAAGTTCCAGAAACAGGGATGGTTAGAGCTAGAAGGAAAACATGAAAAATCACCCAGAAAGGTGTTAAGATCCAGGCATTTCTTTTCTTTTGTTGTTTTTGTTTTTGCAGGGCAATAGGGAGGGGTTAATTGACTTGCCCAGGATCACACAGCTAGTAAGTGTCAAGTGTGCAAGGAAGGCATTTATTTTCATGGTCAACATAACTTAGCCAGCTATGGTGAGCAAAGTAGTAGATCAAGACTTCACATATGTACAGAAATGTACAATTTGCAAAGAATTTGACATTAGGTCTTAACCCTTACAATGACCCTGGAAAGATGGGTACTTGTATTATCCCCATTGGTTGGTGGAAAAAAATGAAATCTCAAAAAGGTATTGTGGTCATTAAGTTTCAGGGGAAAGGAGGATTCAAATCAAGGTCTTTATGGTTCAGACACATTACTCTATTAGTTCCTTAGCTGTTAAATATTAGAACTGATTCTGGAAAAGAATATCCCTGTGCAACCTGAATGCTCCAGATTTGGGAAAAGTAACTGTAGCAGTAAAATCTGTTAAAACATCTACATGACTATTCTTCCTGATGCTTGCCTGGTTGTGAACAGCAACTTTCTAAGGACTCTCACAAGATGCTATCTGTGGCATGTACAGGGGACATCTTAGAATCTCTTAGAATCCACATAAATCATGTTGTGAAAGAAGAATCAGACCAAAGGGGAAAAACCATAAAAAAGAAAAGAATCCCCCCAAATAAAGTGAAAATTGTATGTTTTGATCTGCATTAAGACTCCATACTTCTTTTTCTGGATGTAGAGAGCATTTTTCATAATGAGTATTTTGGAATTGTCCTGGATCATTGTATCGCTGGGAAGAGCTAAGTTTATCAGTTGATCATTGCACAATGTTGCTGTTATTCTGTGAAATGGTCTGGTTCTGCTCACATCCCTCAACATGGGTTCATACAAGTCTTTCCAGGTTTTTCTGAAATCTGCCTGATCATCACCATTTCTTAGAGCACAATAGTATGACATTAGATTCTTACACTACATTTTGTTCAGTCATTCCCCTCTAAATGGGCATCCCCTCAATTTCCAATTCTTTGCCACCACAAAAAGAGCTGCTCTAAATATTTTTGTAAATGTGCATCTTTTCCCATTTGTTATGTCCTCTATGGGATATAGACCTAGTAGTGCTATTTCTAATTCAAAGAGTATGCACAGTTTTATAGTCCTTTAGGCATAGTTCCACGTTACTCTGCAGAATGGTTGGATCAGTTCACAACTCCATCAATAATGCATTAGTGTTCCTCTTTTCTGAGTAAGGAACCACAATCTGGAGCTTAGCTTGGACTTTTAAAAAACTAGTGCTCTTAGATTAACATTATTAAGATGAGGAGCTTAGCTTTAATTCTAATCAGGCACCGTCTCTCTATGAGAACAGAGTGGCCAGCCCCCTGGCCCCATTCCCTTGTTCCCCTCCTTTCTAGGATTCAAAGTATCCCTTTGGAAAGAGGGAGCAGAGGAGACTCAAGAGAGATTTCTGCATGGCCCCTGAAATGAATAGTTAAAAAATAGATTAAAATCTGATTGAAAAACCAGTTCAGGGGGCAGCTAGGCAGCGCAGTGGATAAAGCACCGGCCGGGAGTCAGGAGTACCTGAGTTCACATCTGGCCTCAGACACTTAACACTTACTAGCTGTGTGACCCTGGGCAAGTCACTTAACCCCAATTGCCTAACTTAAAAAAAAACAGTTCAGAGAAAATAGGCACAGGATGTGAAATTTAACCTTGGCCTATTGAATGATTTCCTTAGGATGCTGCTTGGTCTTCTTGGGCTCTTGGGTACATGAGCTAGTTAGTACTTTTTCATGGAATATCCAGCTAGGAAGAAAGGAGAGAATGCACCTCTGGCCAGGGGTTTCTGGTTTGTTCTTAGATTCTCCCTCAGAGGGTACTCAGAGGAAATATGAATGGGAGTTAGAGTAGAATGGCTCAGTCTGGGAGGGGCCTTGACTATACACACAGCTCATGGCTGGGAAGGAACAAGAGCACCTCAGTCACAGAGCTGTCAGTCCATGGCCTCTCCCCTGTGCCCTGAATCCCCTTCCCTTGGTGAGGCCCAGAGCCCCTGAACCTGAGCAAGCAGTCCAGCAGCTGCTGCAGGAGAGGAAGCAGAGGAGGCAGCTGAGCCTCCTTGAGCAGCCAGCCTGGGCTGGTGATGGTGAGGGTGAAATCCTTCCCAGCCCCACTGCCACTGAACCTGGCAGGGACTCCTGAGGACAGTTTGGAAACATGGTAAATGAAGCCCCGAGGAGACTGTCCAGGTTTCTGTTGGAACCAGTGTAGATAAGTGTTTCCATCACTGTGTTTGAGACTCTGGCTGGCCCTGCAGCTGATGGTGACTCTCTCTCCTGGGGTCACAGACACTGAGGCTGGAGACTGAGTCAGCACAATTTCCCCCCCTGGAACCTAAAAGCAGGAGTTAATGATCAACCAACAGGAAATAAACAGAACATTCTCCTTCCATTGGGACACTTGGCCCCCAGACAGCCTGGCTCTGCCAACCCACTGACCTCCTAGGAATCCACATTCCCCCTGGCCCTGTATTGGCTCATGGCCCCAGAGACTCTAAGCTCCTTTGAATTCTCTCATGTATGAAAAGTTGCCCGTCTGCCTGTTGTGTTCTTCCCTGTTCTCACCTGGGACCAAGAGCATCAGGAGCCCACAGAGAAACTGGGACAGGGACTCCATGGTGCAGTGTCTCCTGCCCTGTGGCTGCTCTGCCCCAGGCCTAGTTTTATGTCCCTGTGTCTAGAGGCCCGCCCCTTGGGGATCTCTTTATGCAAAGCAAATGGGGGTGTAGGTGTTCTAGGAGCAAAAGTGACTGACTCCAGGGGAAGGACCTGAGACGTTGGTGCCCTGAAGATATCCCTCCTTCAGGGACCCTTGTGTGATGTGTCTCCTGCTATACTCACCTGTCCTTAAGTTTGTGTGTTTTTTAAACTTCAGTCAGTTTTATGTTTCCAAACGGTGGGCCTGCATGAGAGGCAATATCACCTAGGGGAAAGATGTTAAGGCCTTTAGGCAACAAAAACACGACAGCTACTGAGATGCTTCACTTTACTCCAGCCCATGACCTGATATCCCACTAATTAATGATCCTTTGGAGGGCTTAGAATGGAGCCTTATGTAAGGTCTGCCATTCTTTTATTCCAAGGTAAGGTTGAGGGGAAGCAGCTTACTTTCCTACCCCCACTGCCCTGAAGGAAACAGCTATCCTTATGTAAGGGCATTGTGGAAGCCTAGGGTGGGAGCAGGAGGGAAAAGTAATTGAGATCCAGGACAGTCTGGCTGAGGGAAGGCAGGAGTGGGTGTATCCTACATTGACACCAGGGGGAAGAGGAGTTGGGCAGTGGGAGGCTGGCCCAGAATGCAGCTCCCCAAAGTCCTCCATCCGAATAGGAGGAAAACAAGACATGCAAATGCAGGTTTGGGGATGCAGGAACAGCATGTGGCCAGGCAGTTAGTTAGTCCTGCAGAAGCCATGATACAATCACAGGGGATACAGAGAAAGGCTAAAACACAGGCTCTACCCTCAAGGGGCTGATGTTCTCATGGGAAAGACATCATGTAAATAAAGAGGGACCCAAAGACCTGTCCCCTTGCTGTCATTTTACCTTGATAATTGCACTGATAGGAAGGTGCTATTAGCTGATAACACTGATAGGAATATTATTACCTCATATTTACATATGAGGAAATGGAGACAGTGAGGGATGAATAGACATGGTCAGGTTTTTGCAGCTAGTAAATGTCTGAGGCAGGATTTGAACTTCGGTCTTCCTAAATCCAGACCCCAGCCCCTGTCTATCACACCAGTCAGTTTTCTTGGATGTATTGATAGAGCTATCTATTTATCCAGATGTGATCTGGTGGGATAAGTTCTCAATAAAAAGGATCTCTGTGTGCAACTTGGCATCTTCTCTACAATATGTAGTCCTATGGAGATGTCCATAGCACTCAGAGGTTAAATACTTGCCCAGGAACTCAGACAGCCTGGGTCAGAATCAAGACTTGGGCCTGGGCTGCTTGACAGCCAGGACCCCTCTCTGTTCATTATTCTATGCTGACTCATCTAATCACACATATTTATAACCATTGACAATGTATTCCTATCATGACTATACCTATATCATCCATGTACCTACCTACCTATAGTGGAAGAGGAAATGGGGCCAGAGAGAGAATAGAGAGGGCTGGGGATCCCTGAACTTGTTGGGGATATTTGGGAAAGTCTGTCAGCCTTGGACTTTGACCTGGCTGAGTGTCAGCCCTTCTACTTATTAGCGGTATGACTTTGATCAGACACTAAACTTCTCCAAGTTGGCAAAATGATGAAAATTAAGTTGGAAAGACTTGTTGAAGGTTTCTAATCTAACCCTGTCCCTAATGCATGACTGAGCCAACAGGAATTCAATGTGGATCTGAAGAACCGAAGTACAGAAAAAGCTTCATTATCCTAAAGCATCAGATCAACAGAAGCTGTTGTAATTTTCCCTCTTCCACATGGGTGCCAAATTGATATTTGTTAAATCTGTACTTGTCACTCTCTCACCCGAAAATTTGCACTGCTTTCCTGTTGACTCAAGAATAAAGCACAAAGTCCCCAACCTGGCATCTCACATTCTCCACAATATGGCTCCCTCCAACCTTCCCAGGCTCATGTCACATCAACCAGCTCTGTTCCAGCAAGACTAGCATTCTGGCTCTTTTCGCTTTCCATCATGTATTGCCAGGCCCTCTACAAGGAGCTCCCTCAGAGGGCCATGGAGGGCTCTCCAGCTCTACCGGGCAGGACCCCCAGCTTCCTTTGAAACAGTTCAGGTTCTATTCCACTGGGGAAGCCTTTGCATCTCTTCCCATATATACCTCCTTTTTCATGTGAAATTACTCTATAGACACCAGTTGTCATATCAACTGAATGTTAAATTCCACAAGGGCAGAAACTGTTCTGCTATGATTTTTGAATCCTCAGCTTCTCCCACATAATAGTTTCTTAATGTTGTTTTTTAACTTGATTTGTTCATTAACTTATGAATAAACCTCCTGATGGGCTGGGGACCCTGACTTTTGGGGAGCAGTAGACTAAGAATCAGACATCTGAAGAGCTAAGTTGTGAGCAAAGAGCCCAGAAGTCAGGGGAGACAGTTCTGCCTGAGGAGGGTTAGCAGGACTGTGATCCAGGAAAGTCCAGGGTTCAAGGAGCTTCAGTGATATCATGGAATGAGAGCCAGATCAGGGTCCACCTCTAGATCCTCCAGTGGAGAAGGATTGAATTTAGCCAGCAGATTCAGGAAGCTGGAGGCTGGGGTTGATTGCTTATTTTTAATCTGCCTTCTCTCAAGTTGGTTCTATTATCTCTCACTCTGGCTGGAGTCTTGGCCTGAAGGTTTTGTCCACAGATTCTCCAGCTAGATTTACCCTTCTTCCTCAGATCTGAAATACAACTAAAGTCGCCATTAGTAGTTAGAGCTGGTATATGCAGGATGCCCTGAACATGTCAAGGATGATGCTCCCACAAAACCAAAAATAAACCCCAACGATATGAACAACAAAAACTTGGTATGATTTTTTATTTGCTCCCCAACCTGGACTCCCTCTTTGTCCTAGGGAGTCAAGACAGGGATCAGTTGATCTGTACCAGAGTGAAAACTGCTTGTGCAGCTGGGAGCCCTGTAGAGAAGCAGACCCTTCTATCTTCATGGCTCAGCTGTTCCCCAGGGAAATGAAGGCTGCTTTTGCCACCCTACTTGTTCATGATTTCTCTTCCCTTTGGGAAGGAATCAGTCTTTCCCCACCCCTGCTGCCCTTTCCTTCCTGCCATGCCCTTCTCCTTAGGAGGAGATTGCTGCTCCTCTGCCCTTTGTTGCAATTTCATTAATATGAAAGCTTCTGTTTGGGTTGAGAACTCTTCTGCCTGGAGTTCCACATGAATTTTCATTCTTCATGTAATAAATCTAGTTGCAACAAATGTATCATAGACTTTTGAGATATGTATAGTATGTATGTGTATCTGTGTATGTATGTACATATACCTCTAGACACATAGATGTCTATATAGTTAGGAGGCCTATAATAGCTGACTATGATTGGATGTAGCTTAATTATCACAGGTGAAACAGATAGGTCCAAGCTATTCCCATTCTGAGCTAAAGTGATGCTTCCAGAGAAGAGACAAGCCTTACTCCCTAAGTGGTTGTTTTCATTGACTTTAAGGGCACTAGACAAAAGCAGCCCTGTTCTGTATTCTTAGGGCCTGGGCTTCTGAGTCACCGAAACTCTTTCTGGACTTGAAAAGCCTTTTTCTATTCTCTCCTGGTGGAAAGACCAGGCCCCTCACTGCTGGAAGAAAAGGAGCCAAAGTTCCCCCTTCTCCATTTAACCCAAGTGATTTCACTGATGTTGTTACTACTTACACCAGTGCCTCACACAGCCCTTAAATGCCTTCTTATTGTAGGTGTTATTTCTCGCTACTTTTCCACAATTCCAATTGAGTACTTAGCCATTAAATAGGAAACGTTCCTGGGAGATTAAAAAAAATACTAACCAGGGGGGGCAGCTGAGTGGCACAATGGATAGAGCACCGGCCCTGGATTCAGGACACTTAACACTTACTAGCTGTGTGACTGTGGGCAAGTCACTTAACGCCAATTGCCTCACCAAAAAAAAAAAAATACTAACCAGGATTTCTTATAGGCCAGTGCTTTATTCGGGCAGTTTATAGGTTTTCATGTATGCTTTTTAAAAATCCTTTTAAAAATGTTTTCCCTCCCCCCTCCCCCGCCAAGAACTCAATTCAATATAAACTATACATGAGCAGTCAAACAAAACATTTCCACATTACCCAGGTTGTGAAAGAAAAAAGACAAAAACAAAACTTCGGATAAAGAAACTAACAAAAAACTATGCTTCAATCTGTATTCAGATAGCATCAGTTCTCTCTTTGTAAATGGATTGAATTTTTCACAAGACCATCAGAGTTGTCTTGGATCATTGCATTGCTGAAAGTAACCAAGTCATTCATAGCAGATCATCTCACAATATTGTTATTATTTTGTATTTATTCAGTACATTTCACTTTGCATCAGCTCATACAGGTCTGTCCATGTCTTTCTGATCATGTATGCTTATTTTATTTCAAGAACCAGGTATATCCATGCTATTTATAGACTTTCATAAGTGTTGGAATCAGAATAGGAAAGGATTCCAATCCACAAGAGGATGAGATTCCCCTCTCAACATCCTTCACAAGGGTTCATCCAAATCCCAGGCTTACAAAAGGAAGTTAAATAGATTGTTGTTTTTTATTTTCATAAAGTATTTTTTATTTTTTTCCCGTTACATGTAAAGATAGTTCTCAACTTTTGTTTATACCAGCTTTCCAATTTCAGATTTTTCTCTCTCCCTCCCCTCCCTGTCCCCACCCATAGACAGCACGTAATCTGATATAGGTTATATATATATATATATAAACAACATTAAACATATTTTTGCATTAGTAACGTTATAAGAGAAAAATCAGGGCAATGAGGAAAAACCTCAAAATAGAAAAACAACAGCACCAAAAACAAAAGAAATAGTATGGTTCATTCAGCATCTATACTCCACAGTTCTTTTTTTTCTTGGATTTGGAGATCCTCTTCCATCATGAGTCCCCTGGAACTCTTCTGTACCATTGCATTGGTTAGAAGAATATAGTCAATCACAGTAGATCAATACACAATGTTGATGGTACTGTATACAATGTTCTTCTGGTTCTGCTCATTTCACTCATCATCAGCCCATGCAAGACCCTCCAGGGTTCTCTGAACTCCTCCTGCTCATCATTTCTTACAGCACAATAGTATTCCATTACATTCATATACCACAACTTGTCCAGCCATTCCCCAATTGATGGGCATCCCCTCAACTTCCAATTCCTTGCCACCACATAAAGAGCAGCTATAAATATTTTTGTACACATGGGTCCTTTTCCCTTTTCCATGATCTCTTTGGGAAAAAGACCCAAAAGTGGTATTGCTGCGTCAAAGGGTATGCACAGCTTTATAGCCTTTTGGGTATAATTCCAAATTGCTCTCCAAAATGGTTGGATCAGTTCACAGCTCCACCAACAATGCATTAGTGTTCCAATTTTTCTACAGCTTTTCCAACATTTATTATTTTCCTTTCTTGTCATTTTAGCCAATCTGATAGGTGTCAGGTGGTACCTCAGAGTTGTTTTAATTTGTATCTCTCTAATCATTAGTGACAGAGCATTTTTTCACATGGGAATAGATAGCTTTGGTTTCTTCATCAGAAAACTGCCTGTTCATATCCTTTGACCATTTCTTAATTGGGGAATGACTTGGATTCTTATAAATTTGATTTAGTTCCCTATATATTAAATATATAGGGAACTAAATCAAATTTATAAATCTCTAATGATTAGAGAGATGCAAATTAAAACAACTCTGAGGTACCACCTGACACCTATCAGATTGGCTAAAATGACAAAAAAGGAAGATAATAAATGTTGGAGAGGCTGTGGGAAAATTGGAACACTAATGCATTGTTGGTGGAGCTGTGAGCTGATCCAACCATTCTGGAGAGCAATTTGGAATTATGCCCAAAGGGTGATAAAGCTGTGCATACCCTTTGACCCAGAAATCCCACTTTTAGGTCTTTTGCCCAAAGAAATCATGGAAGGGGGAAAGGGACCCACATGTACAAAAATATTTATAGCTGCTCTTTACGTGGTAGCAAGGAATTGGAAGTTGAGGGGGTGCCCATCAATTGGGGAATGGCTGGACAAGTTGTGGTATATGAATACAATGGAATACTATTGTGCTGTAAGAAATGATGAGCAGGAAGAGTTCAGAGAAACCTGGAGGGTCTTACGTGAGCTGATGATGAGTGAGATGAGCAGAACCAGAAGAACATTGTACACAGTATCATCAATATTGAGTGTTAACCTACTGTGATGGACTATATTCTTCTCACCAATGCAATGGTACAGAAGAGTTCCAGGGAACTCATGATAGAAGAGGATCTCCAAATCCAAGAAAAAAAAAAAGAAAGAAAGAACTGTGGAGTATAGATTCTGATTGAACCATATTATTTCTTTTGTTTTGGGTGCTGTTGTGTTTTTTTTTCTATTTTGAGGTTTTGCATCACTGCTCTGATTCTTTCTCTTGTAACAGGATTAATGCAGAAATAGGATTAATGTTATTATGTGTATATATATGTGTGTGTATATATATATCTATATATCTATATGTATATGTATAGAGATATATCCTATATCAGATTACCTGCTGTCTAGGGGAGGGGGGAGGGAGGGAAGGGGAGGGAGGGAGAAAAATCTGAAATTGTAAAGCATGTATAAACAAAAGTTGAGAACTATCTTTACATGTAACGGAAAAAATAAAATATCTCATAAAAAAAAAAAAGAAATGAGGCCTTTATCAGAAGTACTAGCCATAAAAATTGTTTCCCAGCTTTCTGCCTCCCTTCTAATTTTGGATGCATGGCTTCTGTATGTACAAAAGCTTTTTAATTTAATGCAATCAAAATCATCCATTTTGCATTTTATGATATTCTCTATCTCTTGTTTGTTCATAAACTGTTTTCCTTTCCAAAGATCTGATAGGTAGACTATTCCTTTCTCTCCTAATTTACCTATGGTATCACCTCTTATGTCTAAATCATGTATCCATTTTGACCTTATTTTAGTATAAGGTGTAAGATGTTGTTCTATGCCTAATTTCTGCCATATTATCTTCCAGTTTTCCCTGCAGTTTTTGTCAAATACTGAGTTACTATCCCAGAAGCTGGAGTCTTTGGGTTTATCAAACACTATATTACTAGTGTCATTTACTACTGCATTTCCTGTGCCTAGCCTATTCCATTGATCTACCACTCTACTTTTTAGCCAGTACCAGATAGTTTTGATGACTTCCACTTTAGAGTAAAGCTCCAGGTTTGGTACCACTAACCCACCTTCCTGTGCATTTTTTTCATTATTTCTCTTGATATTCTTGATTTTTTGTTTTTCCAGATGAATTTTGTTATTATTTTTTCTAGCTCTATAAAATAATTTTAGGTGGTCTGATTGGTATGGCACTAAATATGTAAATTAATTTAGGTAGAATTGTCATTTTTACTATATTAGCTCTGCCTATCCACGAGCAATTGATAGCTTTCCAATTATTTAGATCTGATTTGATTTGTGTGAAGAGTGTTTGGTAGTTGTGTTCATAGAGTTCCTGGGTTTGTCTTGGCAAATAGACTCCCAAGTATTTTATATTATCTAACGTTACTTTAAATGGAATTTCTCTTTCGATCTCTTGCTGCTGGACTTTGTTGGTCATGTATAGAAACGCTGATGATTTATGTGGATTTATTTTATATCCTGCTACTTTGCTAAAGGTGTAAATTGTTTCAAGTAATTTTTGAGTTGATTCTCTAGGATTCTTTAAGTATACCATCATATCATCTGCAAAGAGTGATAGTTTTGTTTCCTCCTTGCCTATTCTAATTCCTTTAATTCCTTTCTCTTCTCTGATTGCTAAAGCTAACATTTCTAGGACAATATTAAGTAATAGGGGTGATAATGGACATCCCTGTTTCACCCCTGATCTTATTGGGAAGGTCTTTAATTTATCTCCATTGCATATAATACTTGCTGATGGTTTTAGGTAGATACTGTTTATTATTCAAAGGAAAAGCTCCACCTATTCCTAAACTCTCTAGTGTTTTTAGTAGTAATGGGTGCTGTATTTTGTCAAAAGCTTTCTCTGCATCTATTGAGATAATCATATGATTTTGGTTGGTTTTCTTATTGATGTGGTTGATTATGTTGATACTTTTGCTAATGTTGAACCAGCCCTGCATTCCTGGTATAAATCCCACCTGGTCATAGAGTATTATCCTGGTGACCACTTGCTGTAATCTCCTTGCTAATATCTTAGTTAAGATTTTAGCATCAATATTCATTAGGGAAATTGGTCTATAATTTTCTTTCTCTGTTTTTGCTTTGCCTGGTTTGGGTATCACCACCATATTTGTGTCATAAAACAAATTTGGTAGAACTCCTTCTTCACCTATTTTTCCAAATAATTTGTATAATATTGGAATTAATTGTTCTTTAAATGTTTGGTAAAATTCACCTGTAAACCCATCTGGCCCTGGGGATTTTTTCTTAAGGAGGTCATTAAGGACTTGTTCAATTTCATTTTCTAATATGGGCTTATTTAAGGATTTTATTTCCTCTTCAGTTAACCTGGGCAGTTTGTATTTTTGTAAATATTCATCCATTTTATTTAGATTGTCAAATTTATTAGCATACAGTTGGGCAAAATAATTCCTAATTATTGATTTAATTTCCACTTCATTGGTGGTAACATCACCTTTTTCATTTTTGATACTGGTAATTTGGTTTTCTTCTTCTTTTTTTAATCAAATTAACCAATATTTTATCTATTTTATTGTTTTTTCATAAAACCAGCTCTTAGTTTTATTGATTAATTCTGTAGTTTTTTGCTTTCAATCTTATTCTTTTCCCCTTTCATTTTCAGTATCTCTAGTTTAGTATCCAATTGGGGATTTCTAATTTGTTCTTTTTCTAGCTTTTTAAATTGCATGCCCAAGTCATTAATCTCCTCTTTTTCTTTTTTATTCATGTAAGCATTTAGAGCTATAAATTTTCCCCTAAGCACTGCTTTGGCTGCATCCCATAGATTTTGGTATGTTGTCTCATTATTTTCATTCTCTTGGATATAGTTATTGATTGTTTCTCTGATTTCTTGTTTGGCCCATTCATTCTTTAGAATGAAATTATTTAGTTTCCAATTGATTTTCATTCATTCATGCAATTTTTATTGCATCATGATCTGAGAAGGATGCATTTACTATTTCTGCCTTTCTACATTTGACTATGATGTTTTTGTGCCCTAATACATGGTCAATTTTTGAAAATGTGCCATGTACTGCTGAGAAAAAGGTATATTCCTTTCTATCCCCATTCAATTTTCTCCAGACATCTATCATGTCTAACTTTTCTAGTAATCTATTCACCTCTTTCACTTCTTTCTTATTTATTTTTTGGCTAGATTTATCTAATTCTGAGAGGGGGAGATTCAGATCCCCCACTAGTATAGTATTACTGTCTAATTCCTCTTGTAACTCATTTAACTTCTCCTCTAAGAACTTGGATGCTATACCACTTGGCGCATACATATTTAATATTGATATTACTTCATTATCTATAGTACCTTTAAGCAAGATGTAATTTCCTTCCTTATCTCTTTTAATGAGATCTCTTTTTGCCTGCAGTTTGTCTGAGATAAGGATTGCTACCTCTGCTTTTTTTACTTTAGCTGAAGCATAATATATTCTGGTTCAGCCTTTTACCATTACTCTGTGTGTATCTCTCTGCTTCAAATGTGTTTTTTTGTGAGCAGCATATTGTAGGATTCTGGTTTTTAATCCACCCTGCAATTCCCTTCTGTTTTATAGCCAAGTTCATCCCATTCACATTCACAATTATTATTACTCACTATCTATTCCCCTCCATTCTATTTACCCCCTTTGTACTTTTCCCCCCTTCTTTCACCCTATTCCTCCTCACCAACGTTTTACTTCTTAGCTCTGCCTCCCCCGATCTGCCCTCCCTTTTTATCACCCCCCTCTCTTTTCTTTACCCTTTTCTCCCTTGCTTTTGTCCTCCCTTCTATCAGTCCCCCCTTTCCCTTCCCCTTTTGCTTCCCTAAAGAATGAGCTAAGTTTATCTCAATGAATGTATATGTTATTCCCACTTTGAATCAAATCTAATGAGAGTAGGGTTGAAGCAATGTTCACCCCTCCTTTCTTTCCCTCTATTGTAGTAGGTGTTTTTTTCACTTCTTCATATGATATAATTTATCCCATTCCACCTCCCCTTTTCTCTCCTCCCCATAGACTCCCTCTTTAACCCCTTAAATTTTTTTTGTATCATCACATCAAAGACAATTTATATTTATACCCTCTGTGTAAAGTCCTTCTCTCTGCCCAAATACATTTACAGTTCTTAAAAGTTATGAGTATTATCTTCCCATGTAGGGATATAAACAGTTTAACCTAATTGAGTAACCTTTTTTTCCCCTCTGTTTATCTTTTTAAACTTCTCTTGAGTCTTGTATGTTAAGATCAAATTTTCTATTCAGTTCTGGTCTTTTCATCGGGAAAGATTGAAAGTCCCCAAGGTCATTAAATGTCCATCTTTTCCCCTGAAAGAGAATAATCAGTTTTGCTGGGTAATAGATTCTTGGCTGCAATCCAAGCTCCTTTGCCTTCCAGAATATCATATTCCAAGCCTTGCGGTCCTTTAATGTTGAAGCTGCCAGGTCCTGAGCAATCCTGACTGTGGCTCCATGATATTTAAATTGCTTCTTTCTGGCTGCTTGGAGTATTTTCTCTTTCACCTGATAATTCTGGAATTTGGCTACAGTATTCCTTGGAGTTTTCCTTTTGGGGTCTCTTTCAGGAGGTGATCAGTGGATTCTTTCAATGATGATTTTATCCTCTGATTCTATGATATCAGGGCAGTTCTCCTTAATAATTTCCTGGAACATGGTGACTAGATTCTTTTTCTGGTCATGGCTTTCAGGCAGTCCAGTGATTCTCAAAACAGATCCTGGTTCTGTTTTCTAGATCACTTGTCTTTCCAATGAGATATTTCGCATTTTCTTCTATTTTTTCATTCTTTTGATTCTGTTTGACTGATTCCGGGTGTCTCATGGATTCCTTACCTTCCAACTGTCCAATTTTAATTTTTAAGGCATTGTTTTCTTCAATGAGATTATGCACCTTTTTTTCCATTTGGCCAGATGAATTTTTTAAGGAATTGTTTTCTGCAGTCAATCTTTGTGCTTCCATTTCTAAGCTGCTAATTTTTTTCAGTTTTCTTGTTTTGCTTTCATTTCTCTCCCCATTTTTTCTTCTACCTCTCTCAATTGATTTTTGATATCCTTTTTGAGCTCTTCTAGGAGGACTTTTTGTTCTTGAGACCAATTCACCTTCCCTCATGAGGCTTCAGATGTAGGCAATTTGAGGGTATTGTCCTCATCTGAGTTTGTGTTGGCTTCTTCCCTACTGATACAGAAGCTCTCAATGGAGAGGGCTCTTTTTTGCTTCTTACTCATTATTGCAGGTTATTTATTTATTTTTTAAGTTGAGGTCTGCTCTGGGGGCACCAGGGTCCCTGTTTTGGGCTTCTTGTGCAGGGGTATAGGTGCTGTGTGACCAGATTTTTACTCTGAGGCCTTTATAGTGTGTGCAGTTTGCACCCCTGCACTTTCTGTCTGAGTGTGCTCAGTCAGGCACCTGATCTCGCCTGTCCTGTTCTTGGTCTTACAGCTGGCAACTTGCCTTCTTACCTGGCGCAAGTAGGTTTTTCCACTGTCCTTCTTGGCTACCACATTTTTGAGCCAGGTTCCAGGGGCCTCAGTTGTTCGGCTGTGGCCCACAGCTCCTGCTGACTTTCCCTGACTCCCTTGGCTCTGAGCTGCTGCCCTGTGCTGGGCCTCCCTTTTGCCGGAGTCAAACGGACCTTTTCCTGAAGTCTTCTAAATTATCTCTGGTTGGAAGACTGTGTATCTCTGTCTCTTTGCAGGTTCTGTAGTTTCAGAATCCGTCCGTAGTCTTGATTTAATGTTTTTTTTGAGGGAACAGAAGGAGAGCTCAGGCAGCTTACAGCTTCCTCTCCGCCATCTTGGCTCCTCCCCTTGTGAACTAATATTTTTGAAAGCTATTTACCTAGAAGAATAAAATATTAGCAAATAGTTACACAGACCCATACCCTAAGCATTCCAATTAATTATGGTTATACTTTAATATGGTTTATAGACCAGAATATGCATGTGCTGAAGAAAAATAGGAGCAAGGAAATAATTTACATCATTAGGTTTTAATCTGTATCAAATTCTCTTTAAAGATAAATTACATCAAAGAAAAGAGGAAAAAAAAAGAAAAATTGCACATCTACATGCTGTGTTGTTCCATCTTCTCATTGGGACCAAGAGCATCATGGGAACACAAGGAAGCTGGGACAGTGACTCCATTGTGCAGTGTCACCAGCCCTGTGGATGTTCTGCCCCCAGTGCTAGTTTATGCCCCTGTGTCTGCAGGCGCTCCCTTTGGCGATCTCTTTATGCAAAGCAACTGGCATTGTGGGGGGTTATTGGAGCAGAAGTGACTGACTCCAGCTGTAGGGAACACCCTGAGACCTTGGTACCCTGAATATGACCTTGCTGCTGGGACCCTTGTATGATGTGTGTTCCTGTTACATGCACCTGTCCTTAGTTTATTTTAGTTATAGTCAGTTTTATGATTTCATGGAAAGGTAGCAGGTGTAGTGGATAGAATGCTGAGTCTGGGGCTAGGAAGACTCATCTTGCTGAGATCAACTTCTGCCTTGGACAGATACTAGCTGTGTGAAGAAGGATAGTTTCTTTAACCCTGTTTGACTCAGTTTCCTCATCTGTAAAATGAGCTGGAGTAGGAAATGGTGAACCACTTTAGTATCTGCCAGGAAACCCCAAATGACATCAGGAAGAATTGGACATGATTAAACAACAACAAAAATGGTTTGAAAAAGCCAGAAGGCTTGTTTGAGGTAATACTGCCTAGTGTAAAGAAATCAGGAAAGATGTGAATCCACTGAGATACTGTGCTATACAGAAATGCATCCCCTGACATACAACTATAAAATGATCCTTTTAGAGGCTTAGCAGAGAGCCTTTTAAGATGTAAGCCCTGGTGTTCTTTTATTCCTTGGTGTAGTTCATGGGAACCAGATTTCTTTCCCACCCCCACTTTCCAGAAAGAATCAGCTTTCCTTAAGTAATGGCATTGCGGAAGTCTGGGGTGGGGCCAGGAGGCAAAAGTGATTGATATCCAGAAAAGTCTGAGAGAAGAAAGACAGGACTGAGTGGACCCCATCCTGAAGCCATTTGGGCAGCCAAGGGGAAGGGGAACTGGATAGTGAGAGTTTGGCCACATAAAGGAATTCAAAGGAATTTCTACCCTTTATCCCCTCAGTCATTTGTGAGATTTAAAATTTACTATAAGAGCATTAAACTCCCCCTTTAACTTTTCCCTTATATATCTCCCAGACCAGTAAGAAAAGAAGCCTCTGAGCTTTAATTAGAGAGGGATTAGCCTTTATTGTTTAGACAACAAACAGGTGATACCAAATAGGGAAATAGGAAAGTAGAAATACAAATGAATAGTCTTACATCTAAGCTTAGTCTATATTCTTTTATAAAACTCACCAAATCCCAAAACTGCCTCTCAGGCTGAGCACCAGAGTCAAACGTGTACCGCCACCGAGAACTAGAGCCGATCACCAAAACGCGCCATCACCGCTAAACACAGAAGCCAGAGTGTGTGAGCCGAACCAGCATTTCTGTTCTACTACTCAGTTTTTAAGTTGGCGTCCCGGAAGTATGGCATGCTTGGCCACGCTCTCCCAGGCAGCAGCAGGCACACGGCTGTTCATCATGGTCTCCTCCCCAAAAGGGCGGTCCTTCAAAAAACCATTTCAGTAGTATGCATTCAACTCTTAAATTTCACTTAAAACTTCCATTTTTTGCCACACATTCTTTACTTAGGAATGAAATATGCAGAGAAATAATTCTGGAAATTATCTTACATACAGAAGAACAAGGATATGTAAGGAAGTAACTATGACTTGGGGTTTCTATGACCCGATCTTTGGCTAAAATTAGAAACCCCAGCGAGCACCCGTGTGTGTTGACCTCATGCTGGACACCTGCACGCCTACATGGGCCTGGCCAAATTATAATGGGGGCAGCCAGGTGACTTTAGCACCCAGAATCTGGCCCACTTGTATGTGTAGAGCCACTTGTTAGTTCTGTCAATCTGGGCTGCCAGCCAATTTGCTTGGGGCTGTGTATGTAGTTGGCCCTGTTTCCTATGGGAGAGGGGGCTTCTGGGAGAGAGAAGGGAGGAGAGTTTCACTTGGGCACATGTGTGAAAGAGGGAGAGAACCAGTTGTGCAGTGTCCCTCTCCCTCTCTCAGCTTCTGGACGCCAAAGTCACCTGGCTGCCCCCATTATAATTTGGCCAGGCCCATGGAGGCATCTGGGTGTCTGGCATGAGGTCAGCGTGCACAGGCGTGTGCCGGGGTTTCTAATTTTAGCCAAAGATGAGGTCATAAAACCCCCAAATAATAATTAATTCCTTACACCTGCAATTGTGGGTGTTGTGCCTATGTTGAAAATGTTACTCGCAATGGATATAAGGATCATTCATACACACACACATTCACATATACATATTCTCTACAACATATTCTTAAGGAAGGAAGCTTCTTTATTATACAAAGTAGTACCAGCCTTTGGGGTATTGCTATCTAGATGAAAGGGAGTTGGGGCCAGCTGATGTTTATCAGCTTGGCTTCTGGAGCCTCAGCCTCTGCCCCCATTTCGGCCACCTGCTAGGATAGTACCATTAGCGTTAATTTTCCTACTTCCTAGTTCTTTTTTCTTCCTTCCCTCTTCTTCATTCCTTCCTCCTTATAAGTTAATTTAGGAAATACTTTCATTTTTCTGAACTAATAATTAACATGGCAGGCTCCTATTCCCCCCACACCAACTGAGAAAATGATAGAATCAAGGCCTGAGTGTCTCTGGTCCTTTGACTGGAGCATAGATGTGACCTTACACATGGAAGGAGTTTAATAAATGTTTACTGACAGAATGAAGGAATAAACTCAAATGCTTCTTTTTATCTTTAGGATAAAACACAAACCACTCTGTCCTTTAAAGTCTTTACCATCTAGCTCAGCCTCCCTTTCAGATTAATCACACTGTACATACCTCCATTTATTCTACAATCAAAACTAAACAGCAGTCTTGATCTCTCTCACAAATGATGTCTCATCTCCAGTCTCCAGACCTTTTCCCAGTCTGGGCCCCATTCCTGAAATGCCCTCTCCCCACATCTGACTCTGAGAATCCTCAGCATTCTTCAATGATCAGTTCAAGTACCTCCTCTTCTAGGATATCAGATATCCCTGGCTGCTCATATCTCACTTTTCATGTGAACTGAAATTACCTTTGCATTTACATTACTGTACCTGCTCTATGACCTTCATTTCATGTAAGAAAATCCATGTAAAGAAATTCAACATAAGCAATTGGGTCCATGAGGGGAGGACAGAGACTGGGAATATGATGAGAACAAGAACCCAAGACATCACTGAGCTGAACATAGGACCTGAGCCAGTGCTCTCTTCTTTTCAGCGACAAAGGCTGACTAGAATATTAGCCCTTGAGTAGTAATGAAAATATCTGTGTGCCATTGGTCCTAAAGAGAATGGACATGGTCTAGGGCCTTCATACCACTAGGACATATGCTGGTGAAGGGAATAGAGTGAGAGACACCCAACAGAGATGGCCAGTGGACGGGTGTGACCCTTCCATCTATTCTCCTAGAAACACCCCCAAGGTCTGGTGGGAGGTATACTCCAACCCACACAATGGGGCACATTAGCCTGAGTCAGCCAATAAGGATATTGTCCCCCCAGATGCAAGAAGTGATGAGTCCCTGATGGGGGGGGTGCCTGGGTAAGTGGGGGCATTCATCTTGGCTCTTGGGCTGGCCAAGGTCAGAAGAAACCCAGCCCTGTGGCCAGGGCAAAAGAAAAAGGAATCTAGTCATGCTTCCAATGAGAGAAACATTTTATGTTGAGGAAAAAATTTCAAGTGGACTTAAATTGGCAGCATTTCCCCCATTTGTATTTTCTGCTTTGTTTCCCAGTGGGCTGTGCTGCCTCCCCTTGGCCTTGGGGACAGGGCATGTGATTGACAAGGATTTCTGAGAAAGGTGGGGAGCTATGTGACCAGAAAGCAGAAGCCTTGGGAGACATGAACCTGCCCAGAGAGCAAGGGCTGCTCTGCTCTGGGGACCAGAGAGGAAGCAGCTGCTGCTCTGAGCTGAATACACTAAATAGCCTGGGTAGGTTTTTGTTCTGGGCTGAGGCACTGTGGGAAAGGGTAGTTATCATACTTCTGACAGTAATAATCTCCAGCATCCTCAGGCTCCAAGCTGCTGATGGTGAGGGTGAAATCTGTCTTAGAACCATTGCCGCTGAACCGGGCAGGCACTCCAGGTGCCAGGCTGGAGGCATAGGAGATGAGGAGTCTGGGAGCTTGACCAGGTTTCTGCTGGTACCAATGAAGGTAGCTAATACCAATAGTATCTGTTACACTCTGACTGGCCTTGCAGCTGAGACTGACTTTGTCTCCTGGAGATCCAGACAAGGAGGCTGGAGACTGGGTCAGCACAATGTCTCCTTGGGAATCTAGGAAAACAACAACATTAGGGGAAGACAGAAATGTGGGAATGTGCAAGCCAAAGCATATGGACAAGAAAATTGTGTGGAGATCATAGAAATTCCAAATGACTGACAAGTAAGCGTATTTTCCGTCAACAGCGTACATAAGCCATCTTTCCCACAGACCTCACAATGTTTATAGTCTCAGGCCTGGCCATGCTCCTCAGCTCCATCTGCCTGTGTTGTCCCTAAGCTTCCTCACCCCCAGGATCTAGGGGTCATCAGGTTTGTAATCCATGAAAAACTGTGACCTCTTCACCCCTTCCCTACCCTGTTGAGTCTTACCCTGAGCCCAGAGCACCAGCAGCCAGAGGAGCTGCCATGGGGAGACCATCCTGGCCTTCAGACACCTGCTGAGAGAGCACTCAGAGCCCTGAGGGGGCAGCAAGGAGGGAGGAAGCTTTTCTACCCTGAGCAGGGCTCCCTGCAGGCCCCTGGGGCTCCATATGCAAAAGAGCCCCAGGTCTGCTCTGAGCCTCCTCTCAGGACCCTGTGAGCAACACTGAGTCACCCTGGCTGAGTCTGACTTTTGGGGAGGGGTCTCTCTCCTTTCCGTCCTCAATGTGTGACTTCAAGTGCAAAATAGTGTCTGATATGGGAATGGTTGCAGCTGGTTGTGTATGAGGGGAGGCTTCTCTCTGTGCCCCAGGACTAGATCCCCCATAACTCAGAGAGAAACCCAAGGCCTGAGGAGGGGGAAGAGGTGGCAGGAGCTCACAGCCTGTAGGCTTTGGATGTGCCTCACCTGCCTCTGCTCATACACCTGGTCTTCTTCTACCCCCCCCCCCACCTTGCTAGAGAAGGTGTGAATTCAAGGAGGCAGAGAGGAGAGTCTGGTTGAAAATGGAAAGATCTAAGCCTGGGCCCCTGGGAAGAACCTAGTAGAGCCTTATTCCTGGGTGAATGGGTTAGGTCAGTTACTAGATGAGATTAGTGTAGTTATTCTGAGTTTTGTGGAGGAAAAGGTTTTTGTCTGCCCTTCATCCCATTTTCCCATTCCAGGCATGCACTAAAGGTGCAGACCCATACTATGAACCTTCCCATCTTCTGGCTGTGGCTGTTTCTAGAAGTGTAGATCTCAGCAAATATATGCCCAATGTGAGGCTGTGAAGATGATGGTGACTGGTTCAGATGCTGACAGAAGGAGACTGAGTCATTCAGTTCTGGCTAATCAGTTCTGTCCTGGGGGATGGCAAGAGCCCCTGTTTGATCCATCTGCCTCCAGTCTCTTCTTTCTCATAAATCAAAACTGAAGGAATACATGAAAAACAACTCATACATTTTGAAAATATTTTATTTTTGGTCATTAAATTTTAAAACTGTTTTAACCTTTTTAAAATTTTGACTTCCTGATATTCTATTTCTTTCTCCTCTCCCATCACTGAGAAGGAATACATTTGATATATCTTATCCATGTGCAGTCAGGTGAAACATATTTCCAGGTTAGTCGAGTTGTGAAAGAAGGCATAGACCTGAAACAACGAGTGAATGAATGAAGAAAAAATAAAAAGTAGGCACTGATTTGTGTACAGACACCATCAGTTGAAAAGGCACTTATTAAGCTATGGAAAAAACACAGTGCCAAGTGCTGCAGAGACAAGGGAAAGCAGAAATTGTCCAGGCTCCAAAGGTGTTCAGATTCTACTGGATGATGCAAAATGACACAATAACAATAATGTAAGCTATTGTTATTATTGTATAGCTAGCATTTGAGTGTCATTAAGTTTACAAAGGACATTAAAATTTTATCTCTTTTTTCCTTTATATTTGCACTAAAATATAGAGGCTATTAGCTAATAGCATTGACAGGTTGACAGGTGGTACTATACCCATTTTACAGATGAGGAAACTGAGACAGTCAGAAGTGAAGTGACATGGTCAGGTTTTCTCAACTAGGAAACATCTGAGGCAGGATTTGAACTCAGGTTTTCCTTTTTCTAGACCCTGTCCTCTGTCACATGATCCAGGTGTCTGAGATGTATCAGTAGAGGTGCTGACTTATCCAGATGTGATTTGGGGTGAAAAGTTCTTTTTTTTTCTTTCAACAAACATTTATTTTATTTTCCATTTACATGTAAGGGTAGTTTTCAACATTCATTTTCATAAGATTTAGAGTTCTAAATTTTTCTCCCTCCCTCCCTCCCTTTCCTCCCCCCTCCACAAGATCGGAATCAGGTTATATATGTACAATCCACAAGTGTTCTTTTTATGAGTTCTTTCTATAGGGGTGCATAGTAAGCTTCCTCATTAGTTCCTTGGGATTGTCTTGGATCATTGCACTGCTGAGAGTAGTTAACTCATTCACAATTACTCCTTGACCAATACTGCTGTCACTACACACAATGTCCTCTCAGTTCTGGGGGTGATAAGTTCTTAATGAAAACCATTTTCCCATGCAACTTGGCATCTTCTGTACAGTTCACAGTCCCAAGGAGTTGTCTACAGCACTTAGAGGTTAAGCAGTTTCCCAGAAACTCAGCCAGTCTAGGTCAGAATCAGGTCCTGGTCTTCTTGACTCTCAGATCACCTCTCTGTCCATCATTCCATATTGACTTGTAGAATCATATACATTTATATTAATTCTTAACTATATTTATATCATCTACCTATATCATTTATGCCCTTACCTACTTATACTAGGAGAAGAAATATGGACAGAGAGAGAAGAGGGAGGGCTGAGGGTCTCAGCCTATTTTGAGAAAGATGGGCTTGAACTTACCAAGGATATTTGGGGAAAGACTGTCAGGCTTGGAGTTTGGCCTCGATAAGTGTCACTTCTGCCACTTATTAGCCACGTGACTTTGATCAGACACTAAACCTCTCTGAGTTGGTAAAATGATGAAAACTGAGTTGGAAGGACTTGTTGAAGGTTTCTCTCTAACCCTGTGACTAATGCATGACTGAACATACAGAACTTAAATGTGGATCAGAACTAATCGAGTACAGAAAAAAGCTTCATTACCCTAAAGTACTGGATCACTAGAAAATATTGTAGTTTTCCCTCTTCCAAACACCATACAGGTGTCAAGATGATATTTATTAAATCAATCTGATCACATGACTCTCCTCAAAAATCTCCACTGCCTTCCTGTTGACTCCAGAATAAAACACAAAGTCCCCAATGTGGCATCTACCACCCTCCACAATATGGCTCCTTCCTATCTTCCCAGGCTCATGGCATATCACCCAGCTCTGTATCCCTTCTGTTCTAATATAACCAGCATGATGGCTCTTCCTGCACACAGCCTTCCCTCATGTATTGCCAGGCCCTGCACAAGGAACTCCCTCAGAGGGCCAGTCAGGCCCCCCCACCTCCATCAGGCAGGATCCTCACCTTCTTTGAAGCACAACTCAGGTTCCTTCCCATTGGAGATGCCTCTGTTTCTCCTCCCATACCTGCCTTCTTTCCCTCTTGAAATTACACTGTAGACATCAGTTGCCTTCTCCCAATTGAATGTTAAATTTCATAAGTTGCACAACTTTTCTGGCATGATCTTTGAATTCCCAGATTTTTGACCATAATAGGTAGTAAAAATGGTTCTTTAATTTTCTATTTGTTAACTAAGGACTATACCTCCTGATGGGATGAGGACCCTGCTTGTGGGGAGTGGTAGAGTAGGAGGCAGAGTACGTGAGTCCTGGGTTATGAGCTAAGAGCTGAAGGATCACAGTTGACAATTCTGGCTGAGGAGGGTGAGGAGCACCATGATCCAGGATGGCCCAGGGTTCAAGGAGCTTCAGTGATATGTGACTAGAACTAGACCAGGACCCAACTCCAAGTCCTCCAGTGGAGGAGTACAGAATGTGGCCAGCAGATTCAGGAATCTAGAGTCTGGGCATGAATGTTTGTTTGTTTTTAATCTGCCTTCTCTGAGGTTAGTTCTATTCTTCCTCCCTCTGGCTACATTCTTTGCCTAAAGGTTTTGTTCACAGATTTTCAAGCTAGATTTACCCTCGTTTCTCATATTTGAAACACAACTAAACTTGGCTTTAGCAGCTCAAGCTGTGGCTACAGCTTGTTATCAGGAAATTGAGTGTCCATGAGCAAAGGTAAAAGTGATTCTAATTCAGAAGGGGCTTTGAGGCTCTTCCCCACCAGAAATCAGTGGCCACCAGTGGTTGTGAGAATTTGGAGGGGGGGAGGGAAGGAGGGAAGGACAGATTGGGGAAAGAGCAGTAAAAAACAAAACACTTTCAAGGAAGATGAAGATGTTCTGCATTACTGCACAAGTATGATGTATTGAATTACTTGATCTCATAGGGAGGGTTGAGGAGGGAGGGAGGAAGAAAAATTTAGAACACAGAATTAGCTCAGGGACCTTGATCTCATCAGAGTGGGCTCATGGAGGGAATAGCATCCATACCCAATTGGGAGGAGTAATCTATTTAACCCTACAGGAAAGTAGGAGGGGAGAAGGATAAGGAAGGAAGGGTGAAAAAAGGGAGTGTAGAGCAGGGGAGAGGATAGTCAGAAGTAAAACACTTTTGAGGAGGAATAGATAAAAAGAAGATAGAGTAAATGTCATGGGAAGGGAGCAGGATGGAGGAAAATAGTTATGATGATTGATTATAATGGCAAAATGTATGGTACCTACTTTGCTGGGCTATTATGAAGAAAACTCTCTGTCAAGCTTAAGGTACTATATACAGGTTATGATGAACAGGATACTATCAGAAAAACCTGGAAAGAACTACATGAACTGAAGCAGAATGAAATGTACTGTATACA
This sequence comes from Dromiciops gliroides, assembly GCF_019393635.1. Taxonomy (NCBI): domain Eukaryota; kingdom Metazoa; phylum Chordata; class Mammalia; order Microbiotheria; family Microbiotheriidae; genus Dromiciops; species Dromiciops gliroides. The sequence continues at coordinate 662,013,045 of NC_057862.1, read as the reverse complement.
AAATAACAGCAATAGTGGGGGGTGATCTTCTGGGAAGCAGGTGGTTATTTTCAGCAAGACAATGATCCAATATAACCCTGAAGGCCTTATGAAGATTGCAGCCCATCTGCAGAGAAAAAACTGAAAATATCTGAAAACAGATGGAAAAACATTTTTAATTTTTTTCTTTTCCTTTTTGACAATTCCTTAATCTGAAGTTTTGGGTTTTATTGACTGTTTTCTCTCACAACTAGCTAATATGGGAATTTTTCCATGACTGCTCATGTATAACTTATTTTGAATTGCTTGAGTTCTTGTGGGTGGGGGGTGGGAATAGAGGGAGGAAGAGAAGTTGGAACACAACGTTTTAAAAAATTGATGTTAAAATTTGTTTTGGGGCAGCTAGATGGCGCAGTGGTAAAGCACCAGCCCTGGATTCAGGAGTACCTGAGTTCAAATCCAGCCTCAGACACTTGACACTTACTAGCTGTGTGACCCTGGGCAAGTCACTTAACCCTCATTGCCCTGCAAAAAAAAAAATTGTTTTTACATATATTTTGAAAAATAAAATTCTATTCAAAACAAGTGAATTCTACCAAACATTGAAAGAACAATTAATTCCAATGTTATACAAATTACTTAGAAAAATAGGTGAAGAAGGAGTTCTTCCAAATTCCTTTTATGACACAAATATGGTGTTGATTCCAAAACCAGGCAGAGCCAAAACAGGGAAAGAAAATTATAGACCAATTTCCCTAATGAATATTGATGCAAAAATTTTACATAAAATATTAGCAAGGTGATTACAGCAATTCATCACTAGGATAATATACTATGACCAGGTGGGATTTATACCAGTGTATTATTTGAAAACATATGGGGGTTCCTATCCCTGTCATAAGTTTTTGGGAACTTAGCTGGAGTTTCTAATATATTGTTATTTATAAATTAGAGCCTACTGCACCAGTTTTTGGCATTAGGCATTTATGAAATCATATTAAATATTAGTAATGAGAGAGAGAATGGCTCTGAAATTTCAGAAGCCCTACATTACCCAGGATAGAGAGAGAGTGATGGGGCGATGTGGATGCCTCCTCCAGTGTCCCAGTGCAAGAGATTGAGTGAGAGAGCAGTAAGCTCCCTAAGTCCAGAGGAGAGGCAGCCCTTACACACTGCTCAAAGTTAATTTGCTAGCATCATTCAAATCTTTTGGTTTACTGAACTTAAGGGTGGTTTATATTAAAATGAGCAGTATGTGCTGAGGTCAGAGTCTGGAGAACAGAACCTCTCAGGGGAAAGACTTTCAGGTAGGTGTTGTTTTAATCTCTATTGTCTCTATTCAGAGTCTGAAGTCCAAATTTACTGACTCTGGCTTGGCCTTAAAAGAAGTCAGGCAATTAGGCCCCCCAAAACCCATTATTTTCTCATACCGGGAGTGCAGGGCTGCTTCAACATTAGGAAAACTATCAACATAATCAACTACATAAATAATAAAACTAATGAAAATCATATGATTATATCAATACATGCAGAGAAAGCTTTTGACAAAATACAGCACTCATTCCTAATAAAAACATTAAAGAGCATAAGAATAGGTGGTGCTTTCCTTAAAATAATAAGCAGTATTGGGGGAAGCTAGATGTCAAGTGGATAGAGTACCAGCTCTGCATTCAGGAGGACCTGAGTTCAAATCTGGCTTTAGACACTTGACACTTATTAGGTGTGTGACTCTGGCAAGTCACTTAACCCTCATTGCCCTGCAAAAAAATAATAAGCATTATCTTCCTAAATCCATCAGCAGGCATTATATGTAATGGGGATAAGTTAGAGGCATTCCCAGTAAGATCAGGGGTGAAACAGGTATGTCCATTATCACCTCTATTATGTAATATTGTACTAGAAAAATTAGCTTTAGCAATAAGAGAAGAAAAAAGAATTAAAGGAGTTAGAATAGGCAAGGAGGAAACAAAACCATCACTCTTTGCAGATGATAAGATGGTATACTTAGAGAATCCTAGAGAATCAACACAAAAATTACTTGAAACAATTATCAACTTTAGCAAAGTTGCAGGATAGAAAATAAATCCACATAAATCATCAGCATTTCTATACATGACCAACAAAGCTCAGCAGCAAGAGATAGAAAGAGAAATTCCATTTAAAGCAACAGTAGACAATATAAAATACTTGGGAGTCTACTTGCCAAGATAAACCCAGGAACTTTATGAACACAATTACAAAACACTTTTCACACAAATAAAATCATATCTAAATAATTGGAAAAGTATCAATTGCTCATGGATAGGCAAAGCTAATATAATAAAAATGACAACTCTACCTAAATTGGCTTACTTATTCAGTGCCATACCAATCAGGCTACCTAAAAATTATTTTGTAGAGGTAGAAAAATAATAACAAAATTCATCTGAAAGAACAGAAGATCAAGAATATAAAGGGAATTAATAAAAAATGCACAGGAAGGTGGGCTAGCTATACCAAATCTGAAGCTTTACTATAAAGCAGCAGTCATCAAAACAATTTGGTACTGGCTAAGAAATAGAGTGGTGGATCAATGGAATAGATTAGGCACAGGAGACACAGTAGTAAATGACTATACTCATCTACTGTTTGATAAACCTAAAGACTGCAGCTTCTGGGATAGAAACTCAGTATTTGACAAAAACTTTGGGGAAAACTGGAAGACATTATAGCAGAAACTAGGCATAGACCAACATCTTATACCTTATACTAAAATAAGGTCAAAATGGATACATGATTTAGACAGACTTATGATACCATAAGTAAATTAGGAGAGGAAGGAATAGGTTATCTCTCAGATTCATAGAAAGGAGAACAGTTTATGACCAAACAAGAGAGAAAGAATATTATAAGATGCAAAATGGATGTTTTTGACTATATTAAATTAAAAAGTCTTTGTATAAACAGAAGCAATGCATCCAAAATTAGAAGGGAGGCAGAAAGCTGTGAAACAATTTTTACAGCCAGCATTTCTGATAAAGGCCTCATTTCTAAAATATATAGGGAACTAAATCAAATTTATAAGAATGTAATTCATTCATCAATTGAGAAATGTTCAAAAGATATGAACAGGCAGTTCTCAGATGAAGAAATCAAAGCTATCTATTATCATATGAAAAAATGCTCTAAATCACTATTGATTAGAGAAATGCAAATTAAAACAACTCTGAGGTACCACCTGACACCTATCAGATTGGCTAATATGACAAAAAAGGAAAATAATAGATGTTGGAGAAGCTGTGGAAAAATTGGAACACTAATGCATTGTTGGTGGAGCTGTGAACTGATTCAACCATTCTGGAGAGCAATTTGGAACTATGCCCAAAGGGCTATAAAACTGTACATATGCTTTGACCCAGCAATACCACTATTAGGTCTTTATCCTAAAGAGATCATAAAAAGGGAAAAGGACCCACATGTACAAAAATATTTATAACTGCTCTTTTTGTGGTGGCAAGGAATTGGAAATTGAAGGGATGCCCATCAATTGGGGAATGGATGAACAAATTGTGGCATATGAATGAAATGGCATACTACTGTGTTGTAAAAAAGGATGAGCAGGTGAATTTCGAAGAAACCTGGAAGGACTTAGGTGAACTGATGCTTTGTGAGATGAGCAGAACCAGGAAACATTGTACATAGTATTAACAACATTGTGTGATGAACAGCTGTGATAGACTTGACTCTTCTCAGCAATACAATGATCCAATATAATCCTGAAAGACTCATGATGAAAAATGCTCTCCAAATGCAGAGAAAAGAACTATGGAATCTAGATACAGATTTCTACTTTTTTGTTTTTCTTTTTTGAGGTTTTTCCTTTTCGTTTTGATTCTTTGTTCACAGCATGACTAATGCAGAAATATGTTTAATATGATTGTTCATATATCACCTGTATTTGATTTCTTTCTCTTTTGAGGAGGGAGAGATAAGGGGAGGGAGGGAGAAAAATTTGTAACTAGAAATCTTATAAAAACAAATGTTGAAAACTATTTCTACATGTAACTAGAAAATAATAAAATACTTTTGGGATTTAAAAAGTATCACAGTATCATGTCATCCTATTTTTACATAAGTGACAACTGAAAATCAAGGAGCTTATCGTGGCTTCCCAAGAACACAGGGCTAGTTTAAGAGCAGAAATGAATTTTCATAGGGGCAGCTAGGGGTTACAGTGGTTAGAGCACTGGCCCTGGAGTCAGGAGGACCTGAGTTCAAATCCGGCCTCAGACATTTAACACTTACTAGCTGTGTGACCCTGGGCAAGTCACTTAACCCCAATTGCCTCACCAAAAGAAAGAAAGAGAGAAAGAAAGAAAGAAAGAAAGAAAGGAAGAAAGAAAGAAAGAAAGAAAGAAAGGAAGAAAGAAAGAAAGAAAGAAAGAAAGAAAGAAAGAAAGAAAGAAAGAAAGAAAGAAAGAAAGAAAGAAAGAAAAAGAGTTTTCATGAAGAATCACACAACAGAAGATGCCTAAGATGTCGATTCCAGTGGATATAGGGGGCACTCATACACATACAACCTCTCAACCACATTCCTAGGGAAGGAAGCTTCTTTTGTTTTTCTTTTTGTTTTCAGCATTGAACTGATCATTTAATTCATCTCTGAAGTCCTTTTAGTCTCAGAAATAGAATTTAACAAAAATGAAATGTTTGCTCCAATTAACATATGAAAATGAAGGCCTGGTCTTCATTACAATCAAATAGCCTGATAATGTTTGGATTAAAGATAAAGGCTTCTTGGCTGGTTAAATGCACTAACTCTTGATAATCCAAGGGCAAATTCAGACGCATCCTTATTTTTTAGCTATAAATAATGTTTTATTAAATGCATTTTCCTTTAACACTTCAGGAACCCCCAACTAATACATTAATTGCTTACTTCATTACAAAAAATAATTAAGCAACAACATTTCATACATTGGATATATCAGATAAGGCTTAAGTATTCTCATTCAACAGCCCTCCACCTTTTTTATTGGCCTTGAGAAAGGTATGATTCGTTATATGTTCTTTAGGACCTTCTTTGGTTATTTCACCTACTCTTCATTTGATTTCCTTTTAGGCATCTTTTTCATTTATGTTGTTGTATTAATATTATTTTTTAGATTCTATTTACATCACTCAAATTCCATTCACACAGACCTTTCCCTGGTTATCTGTATTCCTCATAGTCACCATTTCTTATCATATAATAGTATTCTAATACATTCATACTTAGTTTGTTCAACCTTTTACTTGTTAAAAGATGTCCTTTTTGTTTCCAGTTCTTCATAGTCACAAAAAGCATCATCATGAATATTTTACTTTATATTAGACTTGTGTTTATGTCTTTGACTATCTTAGGGTTTATGTTCTACAGAAGGGTTGCTGTGGGCCACAGAGTATATCATGAATAATTCTCAGTAGACCATATTGTGCTAGCATACTTTTTAAAGGAAAACTAGTGTTTCTCATTTATGAACAGTACTTACTCTTGGTTTTAAATATGTACTTTAGTTCATATTTTTAAGGGTTTCTGGGCTTTTTAGACCTATCAATATAAATTTAGGACTACATTTTATCAGAATTTTTACCCATATCTAGAAAAATAATCCTATTCTTTCTGTTATTTTTGTTGTTAAATTAGCTAACTTGATTATGAAATCTTCTAGGTCATAATGATTTATGTTCTATATATTTATTGATTCATATACCTTGTGATGATTTTATTTAATGTTTTTGCTTTGGTATTATTAAATGAAATATGTTTATAATTTTTTTGTCTCTACATGGTTTTGATATTAAGAGAATATACTGTTTTCTAGTATGAGAAGTTTAGTAAAATGTCTTCATTTTTTTTTACAATTTCTGTAACATAGGCATTAGTTTCTCTTTTAATTCTTAATATAATTCAGTTGTAAATAAATCTGGTGTACAGCCCTATTTAGTGCCAACCCCCCCATAACCCATCCTTAACCAGAATTATTCATTTACTGCTTCTTCAAGGGTCAAATTGCTTTGGATGCTCTTGGCCTTCAGCTTCAAGAGAAAACAATAGAAGGGGGGTAATTCCACTTCGAGTTACTGAGGGGGAAAAGAAACCAGTTTGCCAGGAAGCTAGGTGCCACAGTTGATGGAGAACTGGCCCTGAAGTTGGGAGCACCTAAGTTCAAATCTTACCCCAGATACCCACCAGGTGTGTAACCCAGGTCAACCCAACCTGGCCTCAGAAAAACATGATGTTTCAATGATAAATAGAGTAAAGTATTACTTGTCTTTGGTCCTTTGCCTGGAGCTTAGATCTGACCATAAAATTCCCCTACCCAGTGCTCAGGACATGGAAGGTATTCAATAAATGCTTACTGACTTAATGGCTGATTAAACAAAAATTTCTTCTTTTGTCTTTAGGATAAAACAGAAACCACTCTGTCTTTTAGCATCTAGCTCAGGCTAACTTTCAGATTACTTACACAGTACACACTTTCATTTATTGTATAATCCAAACTACACAGCTGTCTTGTTCTCCATCACAAATGATGTCTCATCTCCAGTCTTTGGGTCATTTCCCAGGCTGTGCCCATTCCTGAAATGCCCTCTCCCCCCATCTGACTCTGAGAATCCCCAGCATTCTTCAAAGCTGAGTTCAAGAACTTCCTCTTCTAGGATGTCTGGTTTTCCTGCCTGCCCATGTCTCACTCTCCAACTCAACTGAAATTATTTTTGTATAGACTTTACTGTACTTACTCTATGACCCTCATTTCATGTAAGAAAATCCATGTGAAGAAATTCAATGTAAGCCACTTAGTGCATGAGTGTGAAAGACAAAGATCGGGAGCATTGTGAGAATAGGGACCCAAGACAACATTGAGCTGTACCTGGGAGCTGAGCCAGTCCTTTCTTCTTTTCAGGGACAAAGGCTGACCAGAGAGCCCACAAGTAGTAGTGAGAACATCTGTGTGCCCTTGGCCCTAAAGGGAATGGACAGGGCCTTGGGCCTTCATGCCACCCATTCCCCTGGGCAGGCAATAAAGTCAGAGACACCTAGCAGAGATGGCCAGTGAATGGGTGTGACCCTGCCACCTACTGTCATAGAACTCCCCCAATGCCTGCTGGGGGGTACACTCCAACTCACACAGGGGCACACACTAGCCTGAATCAGCCAATAAGGACATGATCCTCCCAGATGCAGGAAAAGATAAGTCCCTGATTGGGGGGTGACTGGGTGAGTGGTGGTCATTCACCTTGGCTCTTGGCCAGGACCCGGGCACAAGAAACCCATCACAGTGAGTCCAGCGTGTCCAGGTCTTGAGAAAAAGGAATCTAGTCTATATCATGAAAGCCATGCTACTGAACCACAGGAACAAACATGGAAACACAAATTATTGCTACGAAGAACTAGAGCAAAGCCTCCTGAACATGAATTGATTCTCCCAACAAGAGAAACACTTTATCAGAAGGCAAAGATTTCAAATGGACTTGGAATGTCAGCATTTCCCCTCTATTGATTCCCCACCCTTGTTTCCCATGGGGCTGTGCTGCCTCCCCTCTGCTTGGGGACAGGGCATGTGACAGACAAGGCTTTGTGAGGAAGGAGGGCACCTGTGGGGCCAGAAAGGGGAAGCCCTGGGAGATGTGAGCCTGCCCAGAGGGCAGGGGCTGCTCTGCCTGGGGACCAGAGAGGAAGCAGCTGCTGCTCTGAGCTGAATCCCCTGAGCAGCCTGGGGAGGTTTTTGTTCAGGCCTGAAGCACTGTGGGAGAGGGTAACTATCATACTGCTGACAGTAATAATCTCCAGCATCCTCGGGCTCCAAGCTGCTGATGGTGAGAGTGAAATCTGTCCCAGACCCACTGCCACTGAAGCGGGCAGGCACTCCAGATGCCAGGCTGTTAACATCATAGATGAGGAGCCTGGGGGCTTGGCCTGGTTTCTGCTGGTACCAATGAAGGTAGCTACCTACACTCTGACTGGCCTTGCAGCTGAGGGTGACTCTCTCTCCTGGAGACCCAGACAAGGAGGCTGGAGACTGGGTCAGCACAATGGCTCCTTGGGAATCTAGGAAAGCAACAAAATTAGGGGAAAACAGAAATGGTTGATTGTCTAAGTCAAAGTGTAAGAACAATACAATTCTGTGGAGATCCTAAAATCACAGAAGATTGACAAGAAGTTGTATTTACTGTCAACATGGGACATAAACCATCTTTCCCACAGATCTCACAATGTTTGTGATCTGGGGCCTGGCCATGCTCCTCAGCCCCCATCTACCTGTGTTGTCCCTAAGCTTCCTCACCCACTACATCAAGGGGTCATCAGGTCTTTAATCCCTGAAAACCTGTGACCTCCTCACCCCTTCCCTGCCCTGCTGGGTCTTACCCTGAGCCCAGAGCACCAGCAGCCAGAGGAGCTGCCATGGGGAGACCATCCTGGCCTTCAGACACCTGCAGAGAGAGCACTCAGAGCCCTGAGGGGGCAGCAAGGAGGGAGGAAGCTTTTGTACCCTGAGCAAGGGTCCCTGCAGGCCCCTGGGGCTCCATATGCAAAAGAGCCCCAGGTCTGCTCTGAGCCTCCTCTCAGGACCCTGTGAGTCACACTGAGTCACCCTGGCTGAGCCTGACTCTGGGGGAGTCCCTCCTCTCTGTCCTCAATGTGAGACCTCAAGAGCAAAGACAGGCTCCTGTTTAGTGTCTGATGTGGGAAATGTTGGAACTGATTGTGGAAAAATGAGGGGAGGCTTCTCTCTGTGCCACAGGATGAGATCACCCATAACCAGGAGAGAGTTCCCAGTCCTGGGGGGGGGGGCAGGGATGGCAGGAGCTCACAGCTTGTGGGCTCTGGTGCTGCTTCACCTGCCTAGGTTAGTGTACCTACCTGCCCCTCTCCCTCCCCCTGCTGGAGAAGGTGTCAATTTAAGGAGGCAGTGAGGGGGGTCTGGCTGACACTGGACATATCTTAGCCTGTGTCCCTGGGAAAACCTAGTGCAGCCTTATTACTGGGTAAATGGGTTAGCGCAGTCACTAAATGAGATTACTGTAGTTGTTCTGAGCATCATGGAGGAAAACGTTGTCTACCTTCTTTAGTATTCACTTCATTCTCCCCTTCCAGATGTGCACTAAAGGTGAGGACCCATACCAAATACTGGCTGTGACTATTACCAGAAATGTAGATCTGAGGCTATAAAAGTGAGGGTGACTGGCTCAGAGGCTGACACAAGGAGTCGGGAGAATGTCATTCACCTATGGCTAATCCCATCTGTCCTGGGGGATTGCAAGATCCCCCTGTTTGATCCACCTGCCTCAAGTCTCTTGTATCTCATCAATCAACTAACTGTGAATGAATATGTGAAAATACACTCACGCATTTTAAAATATTTTCTTTTAAAATTATATTTAAAAACATTTTAACCTTCTTTTTGAAATTTTGATTTCCAAATATTCTCTTCTTCTCTCCTTCCCCCTCTTTGAGAAAGCACAGAATTTGGTATATGTCATCCATATGCCTTTAGGTAAAACATATTTCCGTTTTAGTCTTGTTGTAAGAGAAGACATAGATCTAATGAATGAATGAAGGAAGGCAGATAGAATAAAAAAGTAGACACTGATTTGCATAAAGACCCATCATTCAAAAAATCAATTATTAAACTATGGAAAAAACAGAAAGCTAAGTGCTGGGGAGAGAAATGGAAAAGCAGAAATTGTCCAGGCTCCAAAGATGGTCATATTCTAGAGGATGATGCCAAATAACATAATAATGACATTAATAATATAAGCTGTTATTATAAACATATAGCTAGCATATATTGAGTGCCTTCAAGTTTGCAAAGGACATTAAAATTTTATTTCACTTTACCTTTCTAATTGCACTATGATAGAGGTGCTATTAGCTGATAGCAATGACAGAGTATACTATTCCCATTTTATAGATGAGGAAACTGAGAAATTCAGAGATGAAGTGACATGGTCAGGGTTTCACAGCTAAGAAATATCTGAGGCAAGATTTGAACTCAGATCTTCCTTACTGTAGACCCCAGCCTCTGTCTGCCACATGACTTGTTTGTCTAGAATGTCTCAGTAGAGGTATTGACTTATCCAGATGTGATTTGATGTGATACGTTCTCAAGGAAAACCATCTCCCCATGCAACTTGGCATCTTCTCTACAATTTATAGTCCTGGGGAGTTGTCTGCAGCACTCAGAGATTAAGACCAGGAACTCAGCCAGTCTGGGTCATAATTAGGACTTTGTCCTGGGCTTCTTGACTCTTAGGTCACCTCTTTTTCCATCATTCCATATTGACTCATTTAAATCACATACATTTATATAATTGATAACTATATTTCTATCATTTATCTATATAATCTATATCATCCATGTCCCTACTATAAGGAATTAATTGTGATTTAGGGTTTTCATAACCCTATTTTAGCTTCATTATGGTCAGACTGAAAAAAATGTAAGCTTGAAAAGCCTAAGAGAAGATGGGTGTGTACTTTGGAAGATAATTGAACAAACAAGAGGAACTCTGACCACAGAGAACATTTATTGAAACTAAGTAACTAAGCCTCCCCTAATGACTCCCCTATACTCACATGGGCCTGGCCAGATTATAATGGGGACAGCTGAACCAGTTGGAGACTTAGCATGACTAAGAATCACTGCTTCCAGTGGGAGAGAGAGGCAGTTAGAGAGTGTTCTGAGAGAAATGGGGAAGGAAGGTCGGGACAGTTAGAGGAGGAGCTGAAGTTTGATCTTCGGACTAAAACAGAAGAGACTACAAAGCTAATGCTCCTGAAAGCTACAGATTTCGGGTGGTGGTGAGTTTATGTTTTTGAGGCAAAGATAGCTCTTTGGAGCTGGCTGGGCTGGAGGCAGGTTTGGGGTGCCTGGGGCCTTTTTCCCCTGGAGATTTAGATTTCCTAGCTCTATTAACCTCACTTGTGTTTTGAACTTGTTCCCATTTATAAACCTGTTTTGTTTTTTGAAAGAGCTGTTTCCTTTCTTACCCCAATACTATGGTAAGCTGCCCACTTAACTCTTCCCATGCTAAATTTGGCCCTTATAATACCTAGACTAGAAGAAATGAGGACAGAGAGAGAAGAGGGAGGGGTGAGGCTCCCTTAGCCTATTTTGGGAAAGATGGACCTGAACCTGCCAAGGATATTTGGAGAAAGACTGTCAGTCTTGGAGTCTGACCTGGCTAAGTGTCACTTCTGACACTTATTAGCTGTGTGACTTTGACCAGACAGTAAACCTCTCTGAGTTTGCAAAATGATAAAAACTGAGTTGGAAATACTTGTTGAAGGTATCAAATCTAACCCTGTCCCTAATGCATGACTGATCCAACAGGATTTCAATGTGCATCAGAACAAATAAGGTACCAAAAAAGCTTTATTACTCTAAAGTAACATCATCAGAAACTATTGTAATTTTCTTTCTTCCATACCTCACAAAGGTACCCAAATGATATTCATTAAATCAATCTGATCACATGACTCTCTCAAAAATCTCCACTGCCTTCCTCTTGATTCTAGAATAAAACACAAAATCCCCAACCTGGCATCTCACATCTCACATTCTCCACAGGGTGGCTCCCTCTTCCCTTCCCAGGCTCATGTCATATCACCCAGCTCTGTGTCCTCTCTGTTCTAGTAAAACCAGCCTACTGGCTCTTCCTGCATATGGCCTTCCCTCATGTATTGCCAAGCCCTGCACAGGGGACTCCCTCATAGGGCCAGGTAGGCTCCCCCAACTCTACCAGGCAGAATCCCCATCTTCCTTTGAAGCACAGCTCAGCGGTTATCCCATTGGGGAGGCCTCTGCTACTCCTCCCATATCTGTCTTCTTTTCCTCTTGAGATTACACTGTAGACATCAGTTGCTTCTCCCCATTGAGTGTTAAATTTCATAAGGGCAGGAACTTTCCTGCTTTGGTTTTTGAATTCCCAGATTTTTGTACATTATAGGTGATAAGTGTTTTTTTGTAATTTGATATCAGTTGACAAATGACTAAACCTTGTGATGGGATGGGGGCCCTGTCTTTTAGGGAGTAATAGACTGGAGGCAGAGTACTGGAGTCCTGGGTCATGAGCTAAGAGCTAAGGGATGACACTTGACAGTACTGGCTGAGGAGGTTCAGGAGGACTGTGATCCGGGAAAGCCCAGGGTTCAATGAGCTTCAATGATATCATCTGATAAAAGCCACACCAGACCCCACCTGCAAGTCCTCCAGTGGAAGAAGACTGAGTGTGGCAGCAAATTCAAAAAGCTGGAGGCTGGTATTGATTGTTTATTTTTAATCTGCCTTCTCAGAAAGTAGTCCTATTCTCCCGCCCTCTGGCTGCATTCTTGGTCAGGAGCTTTAGTCCACAGACTCTCAAGCTAGAATTACCCTCCTTCCTCATATTTAAAAACAAAGTTGGCTTTAGCAGCTAGAACAAGAGCTTGTTATCAGGAAATTGAGCATCCATGACCAGAGATAAACATATTTGGAATTCAGAAGGAGCTCTGAGACCCTTCCCCTTCAGAGATCTGTGGCCACTAATGGTTGTAATACTTTGGAGGCTCTTTCAGGGCCCATGCTGGGAGTTTAAGGGTACCCCTGTGTACAGTTTCCCCCATAACATGCCTAGGCCATTAACAAGGAATGAGAGAATTCCTCAAATATGGTCCAGTTTGGTTGATCTGATAAAATAGGAGTCTCAGGAAACCTAGCCTGGTGCTGAGTATACATCAGTTGTTCAGTAAATGCTTTTGGATTGAATTGAACTCATTGGAATCTTGCTGCAATCATCCCTTTTATAACAGATGTCCTCACTCAATAAAACAATGTTTAACTCGCATCCATTGCCACCTGCATTCCAAGGATTGCTGAGCACACCAAAACTCCATTGTACTAAAATCTATGAGCTGTTCATGGTGCTTTTGTTAACAGGATTCAGTCTTAGGTCATATAACACAAGGAGACTCTCTGACCGTGGGCTCAGGGATTCCATCAGTCTAGCAAAGACTGCAGGAGACTCCAGATATGGGACCAGGGAGCTGGCTAGTGTGTGACTATGAGGAGAGCAATAATGCCCTCTGTTGGTTACAGGGAGGAGTGACAGGAGGCATTCTTCATGTTCCTCATCCTTTTCCCAAGTTCCACTAATAGAGATTGTTAGAACTAGACTAAGAAACTGAGAAATCACCCAGAAGGGGGTTAAGGTCCAGGTAATTCTTGTCATGGTAGACATCTATTAGTTAACTAGTCTGAGCAAAGTAGTGAGCAAGAGCTCACATATGTACAAAAATGTATAATTTGTAAACCACTCTACATTAGGTCTCAACCCTTACAATGACCCTCCAAAGGTAGGTGTTAGCTCCATTCTATGGCAAAGGAAATGGAGTCTCAGAAAGTCTATGTGGTTATTAAGATTCAGGGGATAGGAGGATTCTAATCCAGACCATCATCATTCAGGACCTATTACTCTATGAGTCCCCTAGCTGATAAACATTACAACTGATCTGGAAGAGAGTATCCCAGTGTGACATGGACTTTCCAGATCTGGGCACAGTTGGCTCATAACTTTAGGCATAAAATCTGTTAAAACATTTATATCATTATTCTTCCTGATGCCTGCCTGGTTGTGAAGGAGCAACTTTCTAGGGACTGTCACAGGATGCCACCTGTGGCATGTACAGGGGCACATCCCCATCTCCTGCAATGTCCCCCTTGCTCACCTTTTAGAATCCCTGGAAATAACCCATACAGAGGCTTGGTGAGCCAGTTTCTGGGTACATGGAGATGACTGTCCTCTCTTACACATATCAGAGTAGGAGCAAGTGTCATCCAGTTTACATACTTGGTCCACAAAATGTCATTTAATTGGCTACTGAGGCTGAATGGCTGGAACCTGGATCTGAGAGTCCTTACCAGGTCCTTCTGACTATCCCCCCAGCTGCCAAACTTCTGTGTGTGTCCTCCTGGATAATCTGAAGAATGTAAGAAATGTAAATGTAATGAAAAGATGCATTACAGATGTAAGTGTGCTGCAACATGTTGCCTCCAATGACTCACTGAGAGAAACACCAACTGCCAGCCAGCACTCATACACTGGGCATGTCAGTCCCCTAGGAGAGTCAGCAGGCACCATGAGGGAGAGACAGGAGACAGCCTGTGCAGGGCAGGTCAAACCACTATCACCACCTTGATCATCATGTCCCATCAAACCACAATGGAGGCAACTGAGGAGTCTGAACCCAAAGAAATTGGGAAGAGCCTTACCTCCATCCTAGTGCCCCAGTGTTGGCTGGCAGTTGGTGGGGATGGCTGGCAGTTGGTGCCAGGGAGTTGTTTCCCAATGATGGCCATGAGTCATGGGCTGAAAGAAATAATGGGGGGAGTGGGCAAGAAGGCTGCTTGGCCACTCTCATGGTTCCTGGGTCTATTTTCCTATTGGTGTTTCTCTCAGTGAGTCATCAGAGGCAACATATTGCAGCACACTTATATCTGTAATGCATCTTTTCATTACATTTACATTTCTTACATTAATATTGCTTTTATATATGCCAGTGAGTAGCCAGGACACAAACAATAGTCTTCTTAGACAGCCCCATATTCTAGTCAATGAGGTCCACCTTTCAATTGATTCAGAGAAAGGATAGGTAGGACCCCATTAACAAGAATTCTATATGAGAAGGAGGCACAGGAAGGATGAAAAGATATGGAGAATGAATGTCTAAATATAAAAGAATCATTGAGGAGGCGGCTAGAAAAATATGGGACTATCTAAGAACCACTATGGACAAACAAGGTCTATGAGGATAAATTGGAGATAACCAACAGAGGGAAAAGACTAGAAATAAAGGGAATAAAGTAATCTGCCTTGTAACTACCATATTCATGTTGCTCTACACAAAGACATGTTTGTACTCTTTTCTTGAGCAAGGGACAAGATTTCAGCTGGATCAGAAGTTGTAGACCAAGGTACATCTAGGTGAATAACCTTTGGCTAAGTGTATATCTGTCAGTCAGTCTGTCAATAAACCTTTATTAAGCACAAGGGGTTTTTAAAAATAGTAAAAAGACAGTCCTTTCCCTAAAAGTTGCTCACAATCCAATGGGGAAGTGGGAGAGGCAACAACAAAAATGTACACACAAGCTATGCACAGATAAATAGGAAACAAGATAGAGAAAGTGCTGGAATTAAGGGCTGGGAAAGGCTTTCTGTAGAAGCTGTGATTGAAAAGTACATGGAGGAGGGGCAGCTAGATGGCGCAGTGGTTAAAGCACTGGCCCTGGATTCAGGAGTACCTGAGTTCAAAGCCGGCCTCAGACACTTGACACTTACTAGCTGTGTGACCCTGGGCAAGTCACTTAACCCCCATTGCCCCGCAAAAAAAAAAAAAAAAAGGTACATGGAGGAGAATAAGGTGAAGGAAGACTGACAAGGCAGGAGAGGGCTGAGTTTTGAAGGGTTCTGAACGCAAACAGAGGACTATGGATCTGATCCTAGAGGCAATAGGGAGCCCCTGGAATTCCCTTCCCTTGCCTTTTTTTCCTTCTCTTCACTGACACTGTGTGAGGAGATGGTAAAAGAAGGCAACTTGCCCAAATGGACCCCATCCTTGGGCACTAACAGAACTGGCAGCTGAGATGACTGAATGACTGACAGATATGTTTGGTAGGAAGCTGGATAGATTGTTGTTGTACAGAGAGGACCTACTGTGTGCTAGGCACTATGTGAAGCATGAGGATAGAAAGACAAGCAGGGCAGGTAGGTGGCGCATAGTACCCAGAGCACCAGCAGGATCTAGAGGCAGGAAGACTCATCTTTCTGAATTCAAATCTGGCATCAAACATTTCCTAGCTTTGGGACCCTGGGCACTCTTTGCCTCAGTTTCCTCATATGTAAAATGAGCTGGAGAAATACCAAACCATTTCAGTGTCTTTGCAAGGAAAGCCTAAATGGGCTTATAATGTCAGATATGACTGAAAAATGTCTGAACAACAACTCATTAGCAATTAATGATGGTGAGCTTGACTGATATCCAGCTTGGAAGAAAGGAGAGAATGCACCTCTGGCTCCTGGTTTCTGGTTTCTACTTTGTTTATCCCTCAGTGAGGAGCCAGAGGAAATATGAGAGGGTGCCTCAGACCCAGCATGGAGTAGGGTGGCCCAGGCTGAAAGGGGCTGATTCTGTCCTTGACTATACATGCAGCTCATGGCTGGGGAGGAGAAAGAAGATTCAGGGCACAGAGCTCTTAGTCCATGGCCTTTACTCTGAGCCCTGAGTCCCTTTCCCCGGGTCAGCCCCAGAGCCCCTGCACCTGAGCAGGCAGCCCAGCAGCTGCTGCAGGAGCGGAAGCAGAGGAGGCAGCTGAGCCTCCCTGAGCAGCCAGCCTGGGCTGGGGAGGTTTTTGTTCGGGGCTGTAGCACTGTTTTGGGAGCAAGAGACTGACCACAGTAATAAGAGGCCCCATCTTCAGCCTCCACACTGCTGATGGTGAGGGTGAAGTCCTTCTCAGCACCACTGCCACTGAACCTGGCAGGGACTCCTGAGTGCAGGTGTGAAACATAGTAAATGAGGCTCTGAGTAGACTGTCCAGGTTTCTGTTGGAACCAGTGTAGAAGAATGTTTCCACTGCTGTGTTTGAGACTCTGACTGGCCTTGCAGCTGATGGTGACTCTCTCTCCTGGGGTCACAGACACTGAGGCTGGAGACTGAGTCAGCACAATTTCCCCCCCTGGAACCTAAAAGCAGGAATTAATGATCAACCAACAGGGAATAAACAGAACAGTCTCCTTCCATTTGGATACTTGGCCCCCAGACAGCCTGGCCCTGCCAACCCCACTGACCTCCGAGGAATCCACATTCCCCCTGTCACTGTGCTGGCTCATGTGCCCAGAGACTCTAAGTCCCTTTGAATTCTCATAACTTGTGAAAAAATGGCTCATCTGCCTGTTGTGTTGTCCCCTGCTCTCACCTGTGACCAAGAGTATCAGGAACCCGCAGAGAAGCTGGGACAGGGACTCCATGGTGCAGTGTTTCCTGCCCTGCGGCTGCTCTGCCTCCAGCCCTAGTTTATGCCCCTGTGTCTGCAGGCCCTCCCTTGGGGATCTCTTTATGCAAAGAAGCTGGGAGTGTGGGGGGTTCTAGGGGCAGAAGTGACTGACTCCAGCTCAGGGGAAGGTCTTGAGACCTTGGTCCTTTGAAGGTCCCTGCTTCTGGGACTTTGTGTGATGTGTATTCCTGCTACGCCCACCTGTCCTTAGTTTCTTTTAATTTTAGCCAGAGCTAGGAGGTACAATGGGTGGAGTTCTGAGTTCGAAGCTAGGAGGATTCATCTTCCTATCTTCAAATCCTGCCTTGGACAGATACTAGCTGTGTGAGGCAGGGAAAGTCACTTAACCCTGTTTGGCTCAGTTTTCTCATCTGTAAAATTAGAAGGAAATGACAAACACTCCAGGACCTGCCAGGAAAATCCCAAATGAAGATGTCATGAAGAGCTGGACATGACTGAACAACACGAAAAGTGCTTTTAAAAGGCCAGAGGGCTTGTGTGAGTGGCAATATTTCCTGGTGACAAAAGGTCAGGACCTGGAATCAGGAAAGATCTAAGGCTACTGACATTCTGCACTTGACTCCAACCCACAGCCTGCTATCTCACTAATTAATGATTTTGGGGGGGGAGGGCCCTGCCATGGTTTTATTCCTTATTAGGGTTTAGGGAAACCAGATTTCTTTCCGACTTCCACTTCCTGAAGAAATCAGCTATCCTCAAGTAATGGCGTTGTGGAAGGCTGGTTAGGACAGGAGAAAAAGCACTTTAGATGAGGAAGATTCTGGCTGAGGAAAGGCAGGACAGAGTGAACTCTTTCCTGAAGGCATTTGGGCAGCTAGGAAGCTGGGTAATGGGAATCTGGCCTCAGAAAGGATCTCTGAGGAGCTCCGGGTAATTTGTACCTTTTATCTCTTCAATCATTCTTTACCTACAGATGAAGTATGGAGAGAAATAGTTTGGGGAATTATTTTACATATAGAAGGATGGGTAAGGAATCTAAAAATTAGTCCAAAGGCTAGAGTACTAGGCCCAATTTAATGAGATGGGTTTTACTAGGAATTTCCATTTACTCCTGCACCTGAAAAGGAAAAAAAGAAAGAAAAAGCTGCACAAGGACATGTTTGGAGTTTGGGAAAGGAATGCGGTTAGTTGATGAGTAGTGCCCATTCATTAAGCTCTTATCCTGGGCCTTGCAAGATACCATGCACAGGAGACACAAAGAAAGTCTAAAATATAGTCCCTGCTCTCTGGGAGCAGATATTTCAATGAGAAAGACATCTTGTAAATAAATAAGGAAGTATAAGGCAGAGAGAGTCTATGCAAAGGTAATTAGAAAGGCAGGAAGTGGGTGGTGAGGAACTGGAATAACAGAAAAATCCTCTTGCACAAAGTAGATTTTGATTTTGCTCTTAAAATTCCCCAGAGAAGAAAGAGCTGGAGGTGAGGGAGGGAGAACTTTCTACCAATTGGGGCTGCCAGGAAAAAGGTCCAGAAGTGAGAGGTGGAAGGTTGTGTTTGAGGAAGAGCAAGGCCATGTTCTTGGGACCATAAAGTACTTGGAAAAGAGTAAAGGGTGAGATTGAAAAGTCCAGAAGGGTCTGGGCTCCCAAGGAGATTCCAAGTCAAACAGGATAGACAGTCCTTAGGACAGTGGATGGGGGAGGGGATGCTTAATGGCATGGAAACCTCAATGTGAATCACTAGGCAACTACTCAGAGGGAAAAAAGAGTGTGGTCTTAGGGATTTTTCATAAGTAAAAGTGCCAAATCTTCACTTTTCTGGCCTCATTAAGTTTACAAATGAAGAGATTTCTGAAGATAATTTTGGAACCAAGGAAATGGAGAACCCTGGACTCTGAGGTGCCTTGACAGGATGTTGTTAGGAAAGTAAAAAAGAGCCAACTGTAATTAGGTACAGGTTGGCTACCAGAGATTAGTCAGGGAGGTATAAGGTGTCCCATTCTGAGGTAAAGTGAGTGTTCCAAAGAAGAGAGTCATTGGGGAATATGCTGGTTTGGTGTTTGTTTGTTTTGAATTGAGCTTGAGGGCACCATACTGGGATGTCTCTGTTCTGTGTCCTCTAGGGTTTGGCTGTTGAGGCTCAGAATCCCTTTCTGGATGGCAAACACTGTTTTCTATTCAAGGCTGTGTAAAGACCAGACACTGCTTGAAGAAAAGAGGAGAAAATTTCCCCCTTCATTTAACCAAAGTGATGTCACTGATGTGTGACACACCACCCTTCCATGCCTGCTGATTGTGTGCAATATTTGTCCATGCCTTCCCAAATTCCAGATCAATAATTAATACATTGAATAAGAAGCATTCCTGGGATTCAGAAACAAAACAAAACAAAACACATTTCTTCCAAGCCAGTGCTATATTTGGGCAGTTTACACATTTTCATGTGTAGTTACTGTACTCCCCAAACTAGGTAAGTCCATGGTATTTACAGAATTTCAGAGTTGGAAGGGATCAGAAAGTGGAAGGATTCCAATCCACAAGTGGATGAGAACCCCCTCTTCATCATCACCTACAAGTGGTTATCCAACATCAAGCCAAGGAAAGGAAGCTGAATAGGTTGTTAATTAACAAGAGATCATTCACTACATACATTTCACCCAGGTTATTAGAGTTGAGATTTGGTCCAATACAATTGTAGGTGACCCAAAGATAAATACATCACAAGTGTAAACATGCTGCAATATGTTGCCAACAATGACTGGATGGAAAGGAATACCAATAGCAGGACAGGCACAGTGGCCCAGGTAGTGGCAGCACCCTTGCCCTCCTCTCATTACTTTTTTCAGCCAAGAACTCATGGCCATCCATCCTTGTAGAAACACCTCCTGTGGAGAAGGGGCCAGTCATCTACACCAATTACACCAAGCAACATTCAGAGAGGGGGTAGGCCAGTCCACCTACCTGAGGCATCAGGGCACCTTGAAGTAGAGACATGAGGCAGCCTGTGCCAGAAAAGTCAAACTACCAACATTACCTTGGCCGTCATGTGCCCCTCATACCCCAGTGGACATTGCTGAGGACTCTGAATCCAAAGAAACTGGGAATAGCCTTGCTTCCAGTCCAGTGCCCTCAGCTCATTTGACTCCACTTCATAATTTTGGCCTTGCCTAGCCTGGCCTGGCATACTAACATACTTTCCCTTGTAAGGAGGTCCTGTGATTAGGAATCCATAGGACAACATGTTGCCCTCTGTTCTGCTCAAGGCAGAATCTCCAGAGCTCCATGTCTCTGTAAGGGCTTTCTGATTTATAGGCTCTGTGGGAGACCAAATGCAACTGGGACCCCTCTATGTTGGGTGAAAGACTAGGGGTAAGGGAGCATGAAAAAGAGAACGCTGAGGGACAAATATTTGCCCTCAAAAGTGGAACAGGCTTCCTATCTTCCTGCATCAAAGCTCAAATAACATTTTTTCCATTGCGGGGCAGAATACTCAGTGTTCACTGGTAAGGGCTCAGAGAACCAGCAGGATGTATTTATAATTAAAAATGGAAGGAATGAGGACAAGTCTCCCATTGATAGCTAATCAGGATGTCCCCAGAGCTTGGTGGTTGAATAGTGGGAGAATGGATGGCAGAAGAACTGAGGGGCATGTTTGGGTCCATGGCTGTCAGTGAATACCTACACAGACTATGTGTTGATAGAGAAAGAGGGGCTTGAAACAACATAGGAATAATTAGCAGATTACCCAAGGTTATTTTCTAATGGCAAGACATCAGACATCGAGGCTTCAAGAATCCTGCCCTCCCAACACCAAAGATGTTCTTATATTTCTGTCTCCTCCCCAACTCTGTGTTAATAAGATCTTTTGGATAGAGGGAAGGATGGGCAGACTCATTGCTACAAGTCTAGAGCTCTAAGGAGATGAACAAGTGACACCTAAGGGAGGGCATGGATCTCTATTTTCCAGAAAATAATATTCTCAAATGAGGAGCAAAAGAGGAAATGGTGCCTCTTGTCCTGAACCCCTCAGTGTAGGACTGAAGAAGAGCATTCCAAGGGCAGGCCAGCCTCTCCCTGAGATTCCTTCAGATCCTTTCCCTAAATGGTCCCAGATGAGCTGCATCTGAGCATTCCCCACCCAGGTAGGCTGGGAGGAAGAGGGGAACAGGTGCTCAGGAAGGGAACTAGCTTTCCTGATGATCCTGCTTGGGGAATGAGGCTTGTGAACCTGCCAAGATTGGGCAGTTGTCAGGGGAAGGTTCTTATTCATCTTTCTTCCTCCCACTCTCCATTACTTATTACCCCCAGGACATACTGGGACAAATGGTCCCAGTCACTAGACTGAATTAGGGCCAGTCCTGCCTAGGGTCTATTGGCTACTCCACCTGTGGGGCTACTAAGGTGGGCAGGGACCCCAGAGTGCAGGTGGAAGTCCAAGAGACCTGGAGTTTGAGAGTCTGTCCAGGTGGCTGGGTCACTGAAGCCATCACTGTGTAAGAGGCTCTCACTGGCCCAGCAGCTGATGCTGACCCTCTGCCCAAGAGCCACAGGCAGGGAGGATGGAGCCTCCGTCCAACCCATGTCCTGCACAAGATTCATTTTTTTCTTGTTTTTAATCATAAAATAATTTTATTATTTTCCAATTACATGTAAAGATAGTTTACTACATTTGTTTACATAGGGTTTTTGGTTAAAGATTTTTCTACCCGCCTCCCTTACCTCCCACCCCCCCCCAAGATGGAAAGCAATCTGATATATATTATATCTGTGCAATCACATTAAACATATTTCTGCATTATTCATATTGTGAAAGAAGAAGCAGAACACAAGGGAAAAACACGATAAAAGAGGAAAAAAGACAGCCAAGAATTAGAAACAGTATGGTTCAATCTGCATTCTGAATCCACAGTTCTTTTTTTCTGGATGTGGAGAACCTTTTCTATCATTAGTTCTTTGAAATTGTTGCTGTTTCTGTGTACAATGTTCTCCTGGTTCTGCTCATCTCACTCAGCATCAGTTCATGTAAGTCCTTCCAGGCTTCTCTGAATTCCTCCTACTCTTCATTTCTTACAGCACAATAGTATCCAATTACATTCATATACCACAACTTGTTCAGCCATTCCCCAATTGATGGGCATTCCCTCAATTTCCAATTCCTTGCCACCACAAAAAGAGCATCTATAAATATTTTTGTACATGTGGGTCCCTTTCCCTCCTCTATGATCTCTTTGGGATACAGACCTAATAGTGATATTATTGGATACAGTTTCATAGCCCTTTGGGCATAGTTCCAAATTGCTCTCCAGAATGATTGGATTAGTTTACAGCTCCACCACCAATGCATTAGTGTTCCAATTTTTCCACAGCTTCTCCAACATTTATAATTTTCCTTTTTTGTCATATTAGTTAATCTGATAGGGATGAGTTGGTACCTCAGAGTTGTTTTAATTTGCATTTCTCTAATCCATAGTGATTTAGAGCATTTTTTTCATATGGCAATAGATAGATTTGATTTCTTCATCTAAAAACTGGCTGTTCACATCTTTTGACCATTTCTCAAATGGGAAATGACTTGCATTCTTACAAATTTGATTTAGTTCCCTATATATTTTAGAAATGAGACCTTTATCAGAAATACTGTTTGTAAAAAAATTTTCCCAGATTTCTGCCTCCCTTCTAATTTTGGCTGCATTGCTTCTGTTTTTGAAAAAGCATTTTAATTTAATATAATCAAAATGATCCATTTTGAATTTCATAATATTCTCTATCTCTTGTTTGGACATAAATTGTTTTCCTCTCCATAGATATGAGAGGTAAACTACTCCTTCCTTTCCTAATTTAACTATGGTATCATCCTTTATTTCTAAATTATGTACCCATTTTGATCTTATTTTTGTATAAAGTGTAAGATGTTAGTCTATGCCTAGTTTCTGCCATACTATCTTCCAGTTTTCCCAGCAGTTATTGTCAAATATTGAGTTCCTATCTCAGAAGCTGGAGTCTTTGGGTTTATCAAACAGTAGATTACTATAGTCACTTCCTACTGTGTTTCCTGTTCCTAAACTATTCCATTGATCCATCACTCTATTTCTTAGCCAGTAGCAAATAGTTTTGATGAATGCTGCTTTATAGTATAGCTTCAGAATTGGTATGGCTAGCCCACCTTCCTTACACAGGGTTTTTAATGTGGAAAAATAACAACAAGTAAATGAAATTAATTTCCATGGAGGATCACATATGGGTACAGAAGGGGCAGCTAGGTGGCACAGTGGACGGAGCACTAGCCCTGGAGTCAGGAGGACCTGAGTTCAAATCCAGCCTCAGACACTTGACACTTAATTAGCTGTGTGACCTTGGGCAAGTCACTTAACCCCAGTTGCCTCACCAAAAACAAACAAACAAACAAACAAAAAAACCATATGGGTACAGAGAATGCAAGAATACATTCCCGGGGCACCTAGGTGGTGCAGTGGATAGAGCACCGGCCCTGGAGTCAGGAGTACCTGAGTTCAAATCCGGCCTCAGACACTTAACACTTACTAGCTGTGTGACCCTGGGCAAGTCACTTAACCCCAATTGCCTCACTAAAAAAAAAAATACATTTCCTCTTCCCTGAACGTTGGTGCTGGGCCTGCCTCTGAGATGTCAATCCCAATGGATACAGGAACCATTCGCCATACATACACACACACACACACACACACACACACACACACAAACTCTCTCAAACACATTTTTAGAGAAGAAAGATTCTTCTGTAAAGCCTTTGGGGTGTCTTGATCTTTATGAGGGGGAGCTGGGACCATAGAGTGGATGGTTATCTAATGAGAATCAGTTTGGCTGCTCAAGCCTCAGCCTCTACCCCCATTTCAGCCTCTTGCTGGGATGGTACCATCAGCATCAGGATTCCTGCTTCCTAGTTCTTCCTTTCATCTTCCTCATTCCTTCCTCTTTATTTGTTAATTTATAATATACCTTCTCTTTTCTGAACAAGTAAATAACATGGAAGCCTCCTCCCCCATCCTGTCTGAGAAAGTATCTCTTTAAAATGATAGAGTCAAGCCCTGGAGGTCTCTGGTCCTTTAAGTGGAGCATAGATCTGACCACGGAATTCCCCTACCCAGTGCCCAGCACATGTAGGATGTTTAATAAATGGTTACTGACAGACTGACTGAATAACCTTGAATGACTTCTTTTTATCTTTAGGATAAAACACAACCACCCTGTCCTTTAAAGCCTTTACCATCTAGCTCAGCCTCCCTTTCCAACTTAATTACACAAGATACTCCTTTGTTTATTCTACAATCCAAACTAAACAGCTGTCTTACTCTTCATCACAAACAATGTTTCATCTCCACTCTCCAGGCCTTTTTCCCAGGCTGTGCCCCATTCCTGAAATGCCCTCTCCCCACACCTGACTCTGAGAATCCCTAGCATTCTTCAAAGCTTAGTTCAAGTGCTTCCCCTTCTAGGATATCTGATTTCCCTGGCTGCCTATGTCTCACTTTCCAAATAAACTGAAATTGCTTTTGTAAAGACTTTATTGTGCCTCCTCTATCACCTTCATTTCATTTAAGAAAACTCATATAAAGAAATTCAGTGTAACCAACTGGGTGCATAAGTGTGAAGTACAGAGACTGGGATCATGGTGAGAAGAGGAACCAAAGACACCATTGAGATGAAACTAGGAGGGGAAGCTAGATGACACAGTGGATAGAGCACAGGCCCTGGAGTCAGGAGTACCTGAGTTCAAATCCTGTGTGACCCTGGGCAAGTCACTTAACCCCAATTGCCTCACTAAAAAAAAAAAGAAAAAGGAGATGAAACTAGGAGTTGCAAAAGTTCCCTCTTCTTGTTAGAGACAAAGGCTGACCAGAGAGCCCTTAAGTAGTTGTGAAACCAGCTGTGTGCCCTTGGTCCTAAAGGGAATGTACAGGGCTTTGGGCCTTCAAACCACCAGGAGACCCCCTGGGGCAGGAAATAGAGTCAGACATCCAGCAGAGATGGACAGAGATGGACCCTGCCACCTACTCTTCTGGGAATTCCCCCATGGCCTGGGGGGATATACACCATCCCACACAGGAGCACACATTAGCCTGTCAGCCAGTAAGAATATGATTCTCCCAGATGGAGGAAATAATGAGGCCCTGACCTGGGTGGTAGGGGAGGGAGAGTTAGGGGGCTGGGTGAGTTGGGACATTCACTTTGGATCTTGGCCAGACCCAGGTCACAAGAAACCCAGCCCTTTGAGACTAGTGTGTCCAGGGCTGGAGAAAAAGGATCCTAGTCTATATCATGGCTGTAGGGGCCAAATTTTAATTGGGGAGTGTTAGTTAGGTAGCTTGTTGCAGTATTGGGGCAAGGAAGGAGATTAACAGCCGCTTTCAAAAACAGAACAGGGGTTATTAACAAGAACCAACTTTAAAACACAAGCAAGATTAGTAGAATTAAGGGAAAGGGAAAAAAAAAGAATGGGGAAGGAAACAGTACAACCTGAATCTCACCACCACCCAGGGCTCAGCAGAACACCAGGCTGTGTCCTGTCTTTTTCCAGCTCCACGCCAGAATGGCCCATCTCCTCCCTTCTCCGTCCCAGCAACTCCAGGTTCCAAAGAGACAGGGCAGACAGACACACAGCTCCAAGCTAATTGGCCAGCAGTCCTGACTGACAGAATTAAGAAGTCGCTCTACAGCTGCCAGCCCCACTTCAGCTTCCAGATGCTGGAAGTCACCTGACTGCCCTCACCCAGCTTCCAGTCATGGCAGGGCTGCCCTCATTATAATTTGGCCAAACCCATGCAGGCGAGTGAGTGCATGCCAGAGTGAGGTCAGGGCACACAGGCACACAACAGGGTCAGGGCACACAGGGTTTCTAATTTTAGGCAAAGATGAGATCATAGAAACCTCAAATCACAATTCTTTACATGGCAGCCAGGTGGTAAAGTGGATGGAGCCCTGGGCCTGCAATCAAAAAGACTCATTTTCCTGAGTACAAATCTGACCTTAGACACTTGTTAGCTATGGGAACCTGGGGAAGTCCCTTACCACTGTTTGCCTCAGTTTCCTCATCTGTAAAAGCAGTTGAATAAGGATATGGCAAACCATTCCAGAATCTTTGCCAAGGAAACTCAAATGGGGTCATGGAGACTCAGATGTGACTGAACAACAACCATAAACACAGAAATAAACAAATGATTGCTACAAAGAGCTCGAGAAATGCCCCCTCAACATGAACCTATGGTTCCAAAAAAAGAAACTATGTGGAGGCAAAGATTTCAAGTGGACTTGCATTTGCATTTTCTCCTTTTGAGTTTCCCCTTTTTTCCCAGGGGGCTGTGCTGCCTCCCCTCTGCCTCAGGGACAGGGTTTGTGACTGACAAGGCTTTGTGAGAAAGGAGGGGTGCTAAGGGAGCAGTAAGGTGAAGCCCTGGGAGGTGTGAGCCTGCCCAGAGAGCAGGGGCTGCTCTGCCTGGGGACCAGAGAGGAGGCAGCTGCTGCTCTGAGCTGAATCCCCTGAGCAGCCTGGGGAGGTTTTTGTTAAGGCCTGAAGCACTGTGGGAGGCAAGTAAATACTCTGCTGACAGTAATAATCTCCAGCATCCTCAGGCTCCAAGCTGCTGATGGTGAGAGTGAAATCTGTCCCAGACCCACTGCCACTGAACCGGGCAGGCACTCCAGATGCCAGGCTGGTAGCCCCATAGATGAGGAGCCTGGGGGCTTGGCCTGGTTTCTGCTGGTACCAATGAAGGTTGTTATATACATTCTCACTGGCCTTGCAGCTGAGGGTGACTCTCTCTCCTGGAGATCCAGACAAGGAGGCTGGAGACTGGGTCAGCACAATGGCTCCTCGGGAATCTAGGAAAACAACAAATTAGAGTAAGACAGAAATATTTAAATGTGCAATGTGTAGAACAAGAAAATTCTGTGGAGACCAATGAAATCTCAAATGACTAACAAATAGATGTATTTACTGTCAACAAGGGAGAGAAACCACCTTTCCCACAGACCCCACAATGTTTGTAATCTGGGGCCTGGTCAGGCTCCTCAGCCCCCATCTGCCTGTGTTGTCCCTAAGCTCCCTCACCCCCTGGATCCAGGGGTCATCAGGTCTTTAGTCCCTGAAAACCTGTGCCCTCCTCACCCCTTCCCTGCCCTGCTGGGTCTTACCCTGAGCCCAGAGCACCAGCAGCCACAGGAGCTGCCATGGGGAGACCATCCTGGCCTTCAGACACCTGCAGAGAGAGCAGTCAGAGCCCTGAGGGGCAGCAAGGAGGGAGGAAGCTTTTCTACCCTGAGCAGGGCTCCCTGCAGGCCCCTGGGGCTCCATATGCAAAAGAGCCCCAGGTCTGCTCTGAGCCTCCTCTCAGGACCCTGTGAGTCACCCTGAGTCTCCCTGGCTGAGCCTGACTCTGGGGGAGGGGCCTCCCTCCTCTCTGTCCTCAAATGTGTGACCTCAGGAGCAAAGACAGGCTCCTGTTTAGTGTCTGGTATGGGAAAGGTTGGAGCTGGTTGTGGATGAATGAGGGGAGGCTTCTCTCTGTGCCCCAGGACTAGCTCCCCCATAACCAGGAGAGAGCTCCCAGCCTGGGGAGGGGGCAGAGGTGGCAGGAGCTCACAGCCACTAGGCTCTGGAGGTACCTCAAAGGCATCTGCTCATGAACCTGTCCCTCTCCTGCCCCCTGCTGGAGAAGGTGTGAATTCAAGGATGCAGAGAGGAGGGGCTGCCTGACACTGGACAGGTCTTAGATTAGGCCCTTGGGAAAAACCTAGTAGAGACTTGTTCCTGGATGAATGGGTTTTGTCAGTTGCTCTATGAGAATATTGTATTGTTCTGAGCATCATGGAGGAAAAGGTTATATCTAACCTTCTTCCCATTTTCCCATTCCACATATGCACTAAACGTGACAACCCATACTATGATCCATCCCATATCTTGACTGTTACTGTTTCTAGAAATGTTTATCTGGGCAAATCTGTGTCCAGTGTGGAGCTATGGAGCTGAGTGGGACTGGGTCAGAAACAGACACAAGGAGCTTAGACAGAGTCATTTGCTTCTGGAAAACTTTCATTTTTACAATGTAGAGGTTTAGTGAGTCAGTGTCTGGGTACAGGTAATGCAGGTAACCATCCTCTTCCACCCATATCAGAGTAGGAGGAAATATCCTCCTGTTTACATACTACTTGGTCCAACAAACGAGTATTTAATTGGCTGCTGAGCCTGCATGGATGGGACCTGGATCATCTCTAAGTGCTGTTTAGAGACTTAAGCAAAGTCCTTTGTTATGTTGACCAGAAACTGGAATCCAAAGGTTGATACAAGGAATTTTCTCACAATTGTCCTTCAATTTTTTTCTTTTTTTTCTTTTTAAATCTGGAAAGAATTTTAATTCAATTTTGATTTATTTGACAAGTAAGGGAATCTGAGACCCAGGCAAAGGGCTAGTAAGTGGCAAGAGTAGGATTAGAATTTATGCTACCTTATCAATCATTGTTTCTGAGTGCCCCTACCAGGTCCTTCTGATTATCCCCACAGCTGCCAAACATGTGTGTGTGTGTGTGTGTGTGTGTGTGTGTGTGTGTGTGTGTGTGTGTATGTGTATGTGTATGTGTGCTCGAGCGCGCGCTACTGGATCATCTGAAGAAAGCCCTTGCCCTCGTCCCTGCTCCAATCACCCAAATTCCCACCTTGGCAGAGCTTGCCACATGCTCTCTTAGACCAATGGAGATATTTTATTCTGAGCAGGAAAGCTTACTCACTCTGTTTATTGTCTGGTATATTCTTATCTGTATCATCATTCTGTTCTGTTTACTATCAGCTTGGATAAAAAGGGTATACTGGATATGCTCTACGTATGGTCTTTGTGTAACTTCTGGCTCAGGAGGGGATAGTGAGGTCGGTGACTTTGCACGACACTCCCTCACTTAACTCCAATTCGGTCCAGGTCATGACCTCACCCTGATGTCATGCTCCTCTGCAGGAACAAAGGACAAACCACAAAAATAAAAGCAATGTTAAAAATCTCAATTTTTGTTCCATCAGACTGGCTATGAAGGGCTCATGCTAATTTATGCTGGAGGTAAGTGATCCTATAATCAGCTCTGAACATTTCCTTTTCAGTCGGCTTCAGGCAGTCAACAAGCATTCATTAAGCATGTCACCAGACACTGTGCTAAGTGCTGGGAATGTAAAGAAAATTAAAAAGCAGTCACTTCTTTCATGAAGCTCCCACTCTAGTGGGTAACCTGAATAAGAACAACTATGGACAAACAAGGTCGATGAGGATAAATTGGGGATAACCAACAGAAGGAACAAACTAGAATTAAAGGGTATGAGGTAATCTACCTGGTAATCACCATATTCCTGTTTCTCTAAGGAAAGAAATGTTGGACTCTTTTCTTGAGCAAGGGACAGGATTTCATCTAGATCAGAAGTTGGAGACCAAGGAACATCTAGGCTTTGGCTTTGTGTATGTTTGTCAATCAGTCGGTCAGTCAGTCAATAGTTGTTCTATACCTGGAGTTCCACATGCAAGTTCATTCCTCATGTAATAAATCTAATTTGCAACACGTACCTCATGGACTTGAGATATATATGTATTAGGAGGAGGCTTATAATAGCAGGCTCTCATTGGGTCCAGCTTAGCTACCAGAGGTGAAACAAAGAGGTGTAAGCTACTCCCATTCTGAGCTAAAGGGGGGCTTCCAGAGAAGAGACAATCCCCGTTCACCAGGGAATATGTGGTTGTTTTTGTTGACCTTGAGGGCACTAGACAGGACCAGCCCTGCTCTGTGTCCTCAGGGCCTTGAGTTACTGAATCTCCTTCTGGACATGAAATGCCCTTTTCCATTCTTTCTTGTGGAAGGACCAGGCCCCTCACTGCTGGAAGAAAAGGAGACAAAGCCCCTTTCTCCGTTTAACCCAAGGGATTTCCCTGATGTTGTTACTCCTTACACCAGAGCCTCACACAGCCCTTCCAGGGTTTCTCATTGTGCAAAATGGCCTAGGGGATGGAAGTTAGGACTTGAAATAAGGAAAGATCTGATATCTACCACCATCCTACACTTTACTCCAAGCCTTGATCTGATATCCCAGTAATTAACGAGCTTTTGGGGGCTTACCATGGAGATTTCTAAAATGTAAGGCCTTCAAAAGGACCCACGTGTACAAATATATTTATAGCTCCTCTTTTTGTGGTAGCAAAGAATTGGAAATTCAGGAGATGCCCATCAATTGGGGAATGGCTAAACAAGTTGTGGTGTATGAATGTAATGGAATACTATTGTGCTATAAGAAATTATGATCAGTCAGATTTCAAAAAAACCTTCAAAGACTTGCATGGACTGATACTGAGTAACATGAGCAGAACCAAGAGAACATTGTACACAGTATCAATATTTTGTGATGATCAACTGTGATAGACTTAAATTTTCTCAGCAATACAATGATCCAAGACAATGTACAAAGACTTATAGTTGAAAATGCCCACCACATTCAGAAAAAGAACTATGGAGTCTGAATGCAGACTGAAGCATAGTATTTTCACTTTTCTCATTGCTTTTTTGTTATTGTTCTTGTTTATTCTTCTTTTTCATTTTTTCTTTTGTTCTGATTAATGTGGAAATGTTTTTAACATGATTGTAATACATAACCTATATCAAATTGCTTGCTGGCCTTGGGAGCAGGGAGGGAAGGAATGGTGGGAGAAAAAAATTGGAACTCAAAAAATATCTTTACATGTAACTGAGGGGGAATAAAACGAAAATAGAAAAAATGTAAGGCCTGCCATTCTCTTATTCCTTAATATAGTTTAGGAGAATCAGGTTTCTTTCGCACCCCCACTTTCCTGAAGGTATTAGCTATTCTTATGTAGTGGTATTGTGGAAGTCTGGGGTGGGGCAGGAGGTACAAGCAATTGAGATCCAGAAGAGTCTGGCTGAGGGAGGGCAGGACTGGGTAGACCCTGGCCTGAAGGCATTTGGGCAGCTAGGGGGAAGGGAAGCTGGGTAGTGGGAGCCTGGCCCAGAAGGAAGCTCAGATGAGCTCAAGGTAAGTTCTACCCTTTATCCCCTCAGTGTGAGAACCAGGGCACCTGGCCCTAGAAAGCATGAGGTGACCTTTCTGAGGTCAAATTAGCATCCAGCAGTGACCTCACAATTCATGGACCACCTTTAAGTCATGTCAATCAATGGATTTGAATGCTACCAGACAATTATCTTGGAGCTATGTGTGGGGACCGCCCCTCTTCCTGTCCCTCAGAGAACTTCTGCTCAAAGAGACTTAGGAACTTGCTCTGGGTGGTGTGACCTGCTAGATGGAGGTGGCTTTTTCTCCCCCATAGATCTTAGCTAGGTTTTTCTACTCTTTCAGAGATACATGTTCTCTCTCTTTATTAACCTCATTCTTTACTTATGGATCAAATATGCAGGATATATTTCTGCAAATTCTCTTAGATACAGATGAACAGGGATCAAATCTAAAAGAAGTTCAAATCCAGCCTCAGACACTTGACACTAGTTGTGTGACCCTGGGCAAGTCACTTAACCCCAATTGCCTTACAAAAAAAAAAAGAAAAGAAATAGGTAGAATTATCATTTTTATTATATTACCTCAGCCTATCCATGAGCAATTGATAGTTTTCCAATTGTTTAGATATGATTTTATTTGTGTACAAAGTGTTTTGTAATTGTGTTCATAGAGTTCCTGGATTTGTCTTGGCAGGTAGACTCCCAAATATTTTATATTGTCTACAGTTACTTTAAATGTAATTTTTCTGTCTATCTCTTATTGCTGAGCATTGTTGGTCATGTATAGAAATACTGATTATTTATGTAGATTTATTTTATAACCTGAAACTTTGCTAAAGTTAATTGCTTCAAGTAGGCTTTAGTTGATTTTCTGGGATTCTCTAAGTAAACCATTATATCATCTGCAAAGAGTGATAGTTTTATTTTTTCCTTCCCTATTCTAATTCCTTTTTCTTCTCTTATTGCTAAAGCTAATATTTCTAGTGCAATATTAAATAACTGTGTCATTTGAAATACTGTAAAGAAGCCTGTCTCTGTTCTAAATTATTGGGGAATTTAGCTGGGGTTTCTAATATATTGCTACTCATAAATTAGAGGCTATTGCACCAATTTTGGCAGCAATAATTTATTAATTTGTCCACATGTACACTCAGCATGGAGTTCTAGAAAAGTGGGGAGGGGGACTGAGGAGAGCCAGACCCGGGGTAAGAGAAGTGGTAAGCAAGTATCAGGAACAAGCAGGGCAAGAGAGGGGCGGGGCAGCGCACATTGCTCTAAGCAAAGTTCAGAAGCCTTATATTACCTAGAGAGAGAGAATCCTAGGAAGGCGGCTGGAAAGCGAATGCCTTCCTGGATCACTCAGGGTCCCCTGAGCAAGAGAGCTGGAGGCTTTTGTGGACCAGATGAGAGGCAACTCTTTCTTTTTTTCCACACAAGTGGCTGTTCATTAGAATCCTTCCAGTCTAGGACTTTTTAAACTCTTACACACTGTTCAAAGCTAATTGGCTAGCATCAATCAATTCCATTGGTTGACAAAACCTGAGGGTGGTCTGTATTAGAAATGAGCAGTAACAGACCCTCTTAAGGCAAAGGCTTTTGAATAGGTGTGGTTTCTATTGTCTCTACTGAGTTAGTCTGATCTCTAATGCACCTTTGGGGCTGGCTCTGAGAAACCAGCCAGAGTTCCAGAGTGGGAGTAAGGTCACTGAATCTCCCCCAAAACAATTATTAATAATTATTTCCTCACAGGGGTTGCCCATCAATTGGGGAATGGCTGAACAAGTTATGGTATTTGAATGTAATGGAATACTATTGTGTTGTAAGAAACAATGAGCAGGCAGATTTCAGAGAAACCTGGAAGGACTTGCATGAACTGATGTTGATTGAGAGGAGCAGAACCAGGAGAACATTGTACACACTATCAACAACATTGTATTGATCAACTGTGATAGACTTGACTCTTCTCAGCAATACAATGGTCCAAGATAGTTCCAAAGGACTCATGATGGAAAATGCTCTCCAAATCCTGGGGAAAAAAAGAACTGTTGAATCTGGATGCAGATCAAACCATAATATTTCTATTGTCTTTGCTGTTTTTCTTTTTTGAGGTTTTTCCTTTTCATTCTGATTCTTCTCTCGTAACATGACTGATGCAGAAATATGTTTAATGTGATTGTACATTTATAACCTATATCAGATTACTTGCTGTCTTGGGGAAGGGGAAAAAAGGGGAGGGAGGGAGAAAAGTTTGAAACTAGAAATCTTATAAAAACAAATGTTGAAAACTATCTCTAAAAGTAGCTGGAAAATAATAAAATATTTATATGGAAAAAAAGAGATAATTGGCTACAAAAATTTCAAGCAGGTTCTAAGAGTTGAGGTTTGGTTCAATGAAATTGCAGATGATCCAAAGGCAATAGAAAGATGCATCACAGCTATAAACATGCTGCAAAATGCTGCTGAAAATGACTTTTTGGAGAAAATACCAACTGAATGATAGACACAAGTGCCTTGGTCATGGCAACACTACTTCCCCCCATCATTCCTTGTTTTAGCCAAGAACTCATGTCCAATATAGACGAAAGCAACCCCTCTGTATAAAGGGCCAGAAATCCACACCCACTGCCAATCAACACACACACACACACACACACACACACACACAGTAGGCAAGTCTGAGGCAGCAGAACATCCAAGGATGTCAGGGAATAGCTGTGTAGCCTCTTTTGATATAGGGACAAATACTTGAAAGATCATAGGTATAACTAGCAGATTAAAATAATTTACCTTCTAATGAGAAAACACCAGATACAAAGGTTTGAAGCATCCTGATGAAGTGTGTCCCCATCTGTTCAAGGCAGACCTCTCCAGGGCTCTGGGTCCCTGTTAGGGCTTTCTAATTAATAGGCTCTGTAGGAGAACAAATACAACTAGGAACCCCACGTGTTGGGAATTAGCTAGCTTAAAAAGAAGGCTGAGGGACAAAGGTCTGCTGGGCAGGGACCTCAGAGTGCAGGCGGAAGCCCAAGAGATCAGGAGCTTGAAAGACTGTCCAGGTGGTTGCTGGTACCAGGCTGCGTCACTGAGGCCATCCCTGGGTCAGAGGTTCTCCCTGGCCCTGCAGCTGCTCATGACCCTCTCTCCATAGACAAGGAGGCTGGAGACTGGGTCAGCACATTGCCTGCACAGGATTTTTAATGTGGAAAAATGACAAGGAGGTAAATGAAATTAATTTCCGTGGAGAATCACATACAGGTTACAGAGAATACAAGAAAGGATTTGCTTTCCTGATTGTGGATGTTGTGCATCTATATGAGATGTCAATCCCCATGGACATAGGAACCATTCATACACACACACACACACACACACACACACACACACACACACACACACTATCTTAAACACATTCTTATGGAAGGAAGCTGCTTTGTTCTGTAAAGTAGTACCAGCTTTTGGGGTGTCTAGATCTACATGAGAAGGAGCTGGGACCAGGGAGTGGATGGTCACCTGATGAGAATCAGTTTGGCTGCTAGAACTTCACCATCCACCCCCATTTCAGCCTTTTGCTGGGATGGTACCATCAGACTTAAGATTTCTATGTCCTAGTTCTTTGTTCTTCCTTCCGTCTTCCTAATTCCTTCCTTTCTTATAATTTAATTTAGAAAATACCTTCATTTTTCCAGACCAATAAATAACAGGACATCTTCTTCTCCCCTTCTCCCCTGGTCTCAGAAAATATCTATATTTAAAATTATAGAGTCAAGCCCTGAGGGTTACTGATCCTTTGACTGGAGCATAGATCTGGATCATAGAACTCCCCTGCCCAGTGTCCTGCACATGAAAGGTATTTAATAAATGCTTACTGACAGACTGACTAAATAAACTCAAATGGCTTCTTTTTGTCTTTAGGATAAAACACAAACCACTGTCCTTTGAAGCCTTTCCCATAGAGCTCAGCCTCCCTTTCCAGATTAATTACACATTACATGCTTTCATTTATTCAGCAATCCAAGCTAAATAGCTTTCTTGTTCTCCATCACAAAGGATGTCTCATCTGCATTCTCCAGGCCTTTTCCCAGGCTTTGCCCCATCCCTGAAATGCCCTCTCCACATACCTGATTCTAAGAATCCCCAGTATTCCTCAAATCTGAATTCAAGCACCTCCTCTTCTAGGATATATGATTTCCCTGGATGCCCTTGACTCACTTTCCAAACTAACTCAAATTACCTTTATAATGATTTTACTGTACCTTCTTTAATGCGAAGAAATTCAGCATAATCTACTGTTTGTCCTTCATGTAAGGCTACTCTTGGGATTGTGTGCATGAGTGTGAAGGACAGAGACTGGGAGCATGGTGAGAACAGGGACCTAAGGCACCATTGAGCTGAACCTGGGAGCTGACAAAGTGACAAAGGCTGACCAGAGAGCCCTCTGTCATCTTGGTCCTAAAGGGATTGGACAGAGCCTTAAGCTTTCATACCACCAAAAGATTTCTTAGGGCAGGGAATAGAATCAGAGATGGCCAGTGAATGGGTGTAACCCTGCCACCTGAAATCCTAGGAACTTCCCCTATATGTGGTGGGAGGTACACCCCAACCCACACAGGAGGACACATTAGCCTGAATCAGCCAGCCAGTAAGGACATGCTCCTCCCAGGTGCAGGAAATGATGAGTCCCTGGCTTGGGGCAGGGTTGGGTGAGGGGAGCATTCACCTTGGCTCTTGGCTAGGCCCAGATCATAAGAAATCCAGCCTGGTGAGACCAGTGTGTCCAGGGCTGCAGAATAATGAATTTAGTTTCAATCATGGGAGTTAGGTTGCACAGTGGATAGAGTACTGGGCCTGGAATAAAAAAGACTCATTTCTTGAGTTCCAATCTGACCATACACATGTACCAACTATGTGATCTTGGGCGACTAATCTACCCCTGTTTGCCTCAGTTTCCTCAACTGTAATAAAATGAGCTGGCTGAGGAAATAGCAAACCACTCCAGGATCTTTGCCAAGAAAAAACAGAGAGGGTCACAAAGAGTCAGACCCAACTGAACAATGGCAACCAATGATTTCACATCACTGGCTACAGAGAACTGCAGCAAAACCTCCTCAAAATGAACTTATGCTGGGAGGGGGCAGGGCAGCTAGGTGGCACATTGGATGAAGCACTGGCCCTGGATTCAGGAGGACCTGAGTTCAAATTTGACCTCACACACTTGACACTTACTAGCTGTGTGACCCTTGGCAAGTCACTTAACCCTCATTGTCCTGCAAAAAAAAATGAACTTATACTCCAAACAAGAGAAACACTTTATGTGGAGGCAAGGATTTCAAGTGGACTTGAAATGTCAGCATTTCCCCAATTTGTATTTTCCCCTTTGTTTCCCAGAGGGCTGTGCTGCCTCCCCTCTGCCTTGGGGACAGGGTATGGGATTGACAAAGCTTTGTGAGAAAGGAGGGGAGCTGTGGGCCCAGAAAGGGGCAGCCCTGGGAGGTGTGAGCCTGCCCAGAGAGCAGGGGCTGCTCTGCCTGGGGACCAGAGAGGAAGCAGCTGCTGCTCTGAGCTGAATCCCCTGAGCAGCCTGGGAAGGTTCTTGTTCAGGCCTGAAGCACTGTGGGAGGCCAGTTATGTTCCTGCTGACAGTAATAATCTCCAGCATCCTCAGGCTCCAAGCTGCTGATGGTGAGAGTGAAATCTGTCCCAGACCCACTGCCACTGAAGCAGGCAGGCACTCCAGATGCCAGCCTGTTAGCATAGGAGATGAGGAGCCTGGGGGCTTGGCCTGGTTTCTGCTGGTACCAATGAAGGCTGCTATATATACTCTCACTGGCCTTGCAGCTGATGGTGACTCTCTCTCCTGGAGATCCAGACAAGGAGGCTGGAGACTGGGTCAGCACAATGGCTCCTTGGGAATCTAGGAAAACAACATTAGAGGTAGACAAAAATGTGTGAATGTGCAAAGTGTAGGGACAAGACAATTGTGTGGAGACCCTGAAATCACAAATGACTGATAAGTGGATGTATTCACTGTCAACATGGGACATAAACCATCATTCCCACAGACCCCACAACGTTTATAATCTAATCCCTGGCCATGCTCCTCAGCCCTATCTGCCTGTGCTGTGCCTAAGCTTCCTCACCCCCTGGATCCAGGGGTCATCGGGTATTTAATCCCTGAAAGCCTGTGCCCTCCTCACCCCTTCCCTGCCCTGCTGGGTCTTACCCTGAGCCCAGAGCACCAGAAGCCAGAGGAGCTGCCATGGGGAGACCATCCTGGCCTTCAGACACCTGCAGAGAGAGCACTCAGAGCCCTGAGGGGGCAGCAAGGAGGGAGGAAGCTTTTCTACCCTGAGCAGGGCTCCCTGCAGGCCCCTGGGGCTCCATATGCAAAAGAGCCCCAGGTCTGCTCTGAGCCTCCTCTCAGGACCCTGTGAGGCACCCTGAGTCACCCTGGCTGAGCCTGACTCTGGGGGAGGGGCCTCCCTCCTCTCTGTCCTCAGTGTGTGACCTCAAGAGCAAAGACAAGCTCATGTCCAGTGTCTGATGTGGGAATGGTTGGAGCTGGTTGTGGATGAATGAGGGGAGGCTTCTCTCTGTGCCCCAGGACTAGATCCCCCATAACCAGGAGAGAGCTCCCAGCCCTGGGCAGGGGGCAGAGATGGCAGGAGCTCACAGCTTGTAGGCTCTGGAGGTGCCGCATTTGCCTCTGCTCATGTACCTGGCCTTCTACCACCCCTGCTGGCAAAGTTGTGAATTCAAGGAAGCAGAGAGGAGGGGCTGGCTGACACTGGACAGATCTTAGCCTGAGACCTGAGGAAGAACCTAGTAAAGCCTCATTCCAAGGGGAATGAGTTTGGTCAGTCACTAGATGAGATTACTCTCGTTGTTCTGAGCATAGTGGAGGAAAAGCTTGTCTACCCTTCACTCCATTTTCCCATTGCAGACATGCACTGAAGGAGAGGACCCATACTACGATCCATCCCACATCTTGGCTATGACTGTTTCCAGAAATGTGGATGTCAGCAAATCTGTGCCCAATATGAGGCTACAAAGGTGAAAGTGACTGGCTTAAAGACTGACACAAGGAGACTAGAGTCATTCACTTCTGGCTAATCCCTTCTGTACTGGGGGATTGCAAGAGCCCCCTGTTTGATCCACCTGCTTCAGTCTCTTCTCTCTCATCAATCAACTGTGAATGAATATGTGAAAATCCACTCGTGCATTTTGAAAACATTTTATTGTTTATAATTACATTTTAAAACATTTTAATCTTCTCTTTTTACATTTTGACTTACAAATTTTCTCTTTCTCTCTCCTTCCCCCTCTTTGAAAAGGCACATAATTTGATATATGTTATCCATGTACGATCAGGTAAAGCATATTTCCATTTTTGTCATGTTGTAAAAGAAGACATAGATCTGATTTTTTTTGGTGGGGCAATGAGGGTTAAGCAACTTTCCCAGGATCACACAGCTAGTAAGTGTCAAGAGAAGACATAGTTCTAATGAATGAAGGAATGAAGGCAGAAAAAAATAGACATTGATTTGCATAAAGACATCATCATTTGAAAATTCACTTAGTAAATTATGGAATAAACAGAAAGCTAAGTGCTGGAAAGAAAAATGGAAAAGCAGAAATTGTCCAGGCTATAAAGGTGTTTGTGTTCCTGTGGATGATATAAAAATAACATCATAATGACAATACTAATATAAGCTATTATTATAAACATATAGCTAGCATATATTGAGTGCCTTCAAGTTTACAAAGGACATTAAAATTTTATCTCATTTTTACCTTTCTAATTGCACTAAGATATAGGTGTTATTAGCTAATAGCACTGACAGGGGCTACTATACCCACTTTACAGATGAGGAAACTGAGATAACCAGTGGTGAATTTACATGGTAAGCATTTCACAGCCATATATGAGGCAGTATGTGAACTCAGGTCTTCCTTACTCAGGACCCAGGCCTCTGTTTAACATATGACCCAGTTGTCTGGGATAAAGTAGTAGAAGTATTGCTCTATCCAGATGTGGTCTGGTGGGATAAGTTCTCAAGGAAAACCATTTCCTCATGCAACTCGGCATCTTCCCTACTGTTTGTAGTCGCAGGAGTTGTCTGCAGCACTCAGAGGTTAAGTAGTTGCCTAGGAACTTAGCCAGCAGGACAGAATCAGGACTTGGTCCTGGGTTTCTTGATTCCCAGGTCATCTCTCTGTCCACCATTCCATGTTGACTCATCTAAATCACAAATATTTATATCATTGACAACTATATTTATAACATATATGTATATCATCCATCCTACTTACCTATACTGGGATAGGAAATGAGGACAGAGTGAGAAGAGGGAGGGCTGAGGATCCCTGAGCCTGTTTTGTGGAAGATGGGCCTGAACCGGCCAAGGATATTTGAGGAAAGACTGTCAGTCTTGGAGTTTGGCCTGGCTAAGTATCAATTCTGCCCCTTATTGGCTGTATGACTTTGATCAGACACTAAACCTCTCTGAGTTAAAAAATGATGAAAACTGAGTTGGAAGAACTTGTTGAAGCTTTCTAATCTAACCCTGTCCCTAATGCATGACTGAGCCAACAGGATTTCAATGTGGATAAGAACTAATAAAATACAGAAATAAGCTTTATTACCGTAAAGTACCAGATCATCAGAAACTATTGTAATTTTCCCGCTTCTACACACCACAAAGATGCTAAAATGCTGTTCATTAAATTAATCTGATCATGTGACTCTCTTTCTCGGAAATCTCCACTGTCCTCCTGATGACTCTAGAATATGACACAAAGTCCCCATCTAACATTTTCCATGATATGGCTCCCTCCTCTCTCCCAGGCTCTTGTCATCTCTGTTTCCTCTCTTCTAGTATAAGCAGCGTGCTGGCTCTTCCTGCACACAGCATTCCATCATGAATTGTCAGGCCCTGTTCAGGGGGCTCCCTCAGAGGGCCATGCTGGCCCTGCCACCTCCCCAAGCTTCTCTGAAGCACAGCTCAGGTTCCATCCCACAGGGGAGGTTTCTGCATCTCCCATATTTGGCTTCTTTCCCTCTTGAAATTACTCTGTAGACACCAGTTGCCTTCTCCCAGTTGAATGTTAAATTCCACAAAGGAAAGAACTCTTCTACTGTGGCTTTTGAATCCCCAGATTTTGTACATAATAGGTGATAAAAGTGTTTTCTTAATTTGATGTTTGTTGGCTTATGACTATACCTCCTAATGGGATGGGGAAGCTGCCTTTTGGGAAGTGGTAGAGTGGGAGCCAAAGAACTGGTAGCTTGGGTCATGAGCTAAGACCTGAGGGGTAATGGGAAACCTGAGGAGGGTTAGGAGGACTGTGATCCAGGAGGGCTCAGGGTTCAAGGAGCTTCAGAGATGTCATGTGTCCAGAGCCAGACCAGAGCCCACTTCACATTTTCCAGTGCAGGAGAACTGAGTGGAGGCACCAGATTCAGGATACTGGGGTCTGGGTCTGACTATTTCTTTGTTTTAATCTGCCTTCTCTGAGGCTGGTTCTATTCTCTCTCATGCCAGAAGGTTTTGTCCACAGATTCCCAAGCTAGATTTCCCCTCCTTCTGCAACTAAAGTAGGCTTTGGTATCCAGAGCTAGAGGCAGAGCGAGTTATCAGGAAATTGAGGGTCCATGACCAGAGGTAAAATTGATTGGAATTCAGAAGGAGCTTTGAGACCCTTCCCCAGTAGGCATGTGTCCAGCAGTGATTGTAATGCTTTGGAGGCTCTTTCAGAGCCCATGCTGAGAGTGTGAGACCATCCTTGGGTACAGGATCCCCCAGAAACTTCCTAAGCCATTGCCAAGCCATGATGGAATTCCTTAAGTTTAGTCCAGTTTGATTGATCTGATAAAATGGAGTCTCAGGACACCTAATCTGGTTCTAAGTATACATCAAGTACTCAATAAATGTTTTTGAATTGCATTGAACTGATTGGAATCTTGCTGCAACTATCCCTTTTATAACAGATTCCTCACCAAACAAAACAATGTCTATCTTTCATCCATTGCCACCCTTATTCCAAGGATCGCTGAGCACACTAAAACACCATGGCAACTGAAGGTTGTGAACTGTCCATGGCGCTTTTGCTAATATGATTCACTCTTAGGTCATGCAGCACAAGGGGGCTCTCTGACTGTGGTCTCAGGAATTGCATCAGTCCACCAAAGGCTGCAGAGACTCCAGCTATGGGACCAGGGAGCTGACTAGTGTGTGAATATGAGAAGGGTAATGACGCCCTCTGTTGGTCAGAGGGAGAAGTGACAGGAGGTATTCTTAGTAATCCTCATTTTTTCTCCAAGTT
This sequence comes from Dromiciops gliroides, assembly GCF_019393635.1. Lineage (NCBI taxonomy): Eukaryota > Metazoa > Chordata > Mammalia > Microbiotheria > Microbiotheriidae > Dromiciops > Dromiciops gliroides. The sequence goes on along the minus strand of NC_057862.1, from coordinate 661,971,704 downwards.
CCAGAATCAAGGATTCTTAGAGCTAGACTAGGGACCTGAGAAATCACCCAGAAGGGGTTAAGGTCCAAGCATTCATTGTCATAGTGGGCATAAATTAGCCAGTTAGAGTGAGCAAAGTAGTAGAGCACGAGCTCACATATGTACAGGAATGTATGGTTTGCAAACCACTCCACATTAGGTCTTAACCTTCAAAATTACCCTGGAAAGGTGGGTGATCCTATTAGAATGGTGCACCATTCTATGGTAGAGGAAATGGAATCTCAGGAAGGTTATGTGGTTATTCAGTTTCAGGAGAGAGGAGGATTCAAATCCAGGTCTTCATGATCCAAGCTTATTATTCTATCAGTCCCTTAGCTGGTAACTATAACTGACTCTGGAAAAGAGTATCCCATGGCTACATGGGCTCCTCAGATTTGGGCACAGCTATCATAACTGTAGGAATAAAATCTGTTTAAATACTTTCTCACTATACTTCCTGATACTTGCCTGTTTATGAAGGGGCAACTTTCTAGGGATTCCCACAAGATACTACCTGTGGCATGTCCAAGGGCACATCCCCCACCTCCTGCAATATTCCACTTGCTAATCTCTTAGAATCCCTGGTATTTACTAACCGATGTAGAGGTTTGTTGAGCCAGTTTCTGGGTACCTATAATAAAGGTGACTTTCCTCTCCCACCCATGTCAGGGTAAGAACAAGTATCTTCCAGTTTACATACTAATCTGTCCAAAAAAAGATAATGTATTGGCAGCTGAGCCTGAATGGCTGGGACATGGATCATCACTATTGGCCATTTAGAGACTCTTAACCAAAGACCTCTGTTGTACTGGCCAGAAATAGATCTAAAGATTGATATAAGCAGTATAAAGGACTGAGAAACTGATCCCTGGGTTCCCCCGAGAAATGCAATATTAATAATTATTTTCTCACACTTCCAAGAAATTGTCAAGGAAAATTTCCCTGATATTCTAGAACCAGAGGGTAAAATAGAAATTGAAAGAATCCACCAATCACCTCCTGAAAGAGATCCCAAAATGAAAACTCCCAGGAATATTATACAAAATTTCCAGAGCTCCCAGGTCAAGGAGAAAATATTGCAAGCAGCCAGAAAGAAACAATTCAAGTATTGTAGAGACACAGTCAGGATAACACACAATTTAGCAGCTTCTACATTAAAGGATCAGAGGGCATGGAATATGATATTCTGGAGGGCAAATGAACTGGGATTACAACCAAGAATCAACAACCCAGCAAAACTGAGTATAATCCTTCAGGGTAAAAGTTAGAATTCAATGAAAGAGAGGCATTTCAGTCATTCTTGATTAAAAGACCTGAACTGGAAAGAAAATTTGGCTTTCAAATACAAAGCTCAAGAGAAACATAAAAAGGTAAACAGGAAAAAGAAATAATAAAGGATTTTAAAAGGTAAACTGTTTACATTCCTACATGGGAAGATGATACTTGTAACTCATAAGAACTTTATCATTATTAGAGCAATTGGATGGAGCATAAAAAGACAGCACAGGTGTGGGTTGAATATGAATGGATGATATCTAAAAACAATAAAAATATGTGGTAAGAGAAGAATGCACTGGGAGAAAGGGAAAGGGAGAGGTGGAATGGAGTTAATAATCTCACAAAAAAGGAAGCAAGGAAAAGCTGATATAGAGGAGGCAAGATGGCAGAAGGGGGAATGAGTGAACCATACTCATCAGAATTAGTTCAAAAAGAGAACAACATACACACTCAATTTGGTATAGAAATCTATCTTACCCTGCAAGAAAGTAGGAAGGGAAAGGAATAAGGGTGATTTTGGTGATAGAAGGGAGAGCAGATTGAGGGAGTGGGTAGTCAGAAGTGAAACACATGAGGGTCAAGGTGATGGTGGTAGTTTGACTTACCTGCCATTTGTTTCCTCCTGTCTCTCCCTCACGGTGCCTGCTGGCTCACCTACTTGTGGATGATGTGCTGGACACTGTTGAGTGTGGCCTGGGCATTTTTGTTGATGGTGGTCCTCACATAGGAAGTGGCAGGCTTCCTCTGACCTGCCCGCTGCTTCAGCACCACCACAATTCTCTTGCCATCCATTGTCTTCTGGTGAATCAGCCCATTGTAGCAGAAGGAGTTTCAGGCCATGAGGTTGTTGGGCTCAGTGCTTGTTGCACTTGATGAGTGTTAGGGCTAAAATTCTAGCTCTACTGTCTAAAATATCTAATGAGTGGTCACCAATAAATTATAAGCTTTAGCAAGAGTTAGACTTTTAAGAATTTATTAAGGAGAATAAGAATTTGGTAAAGAGAGAGCACATTCCTAGCTCCCTTTTCCACCAGAGTCCTCAGGAAAGAGAGCGAGTCAGAGCGCCAGCCTCCCCCTTCTTCCTCCCACAAGCCAACATCACTTCCTGATGCCAAAGAAAAGCCACATGGTCCTGCCCTCAGAGGCCCTCTCCTCATGTTGGAGCTTTCCTACAGTAAGTCTCCAGCAGGTGGTGTCATTCCAATTGTTACATGAGGACCATCCACTGCAGATGGGCTGACATGGCGGCAGCAGGAACTACTCTCATGGCAACTCCGAGAAATGGAAAGGGGGTATGCTTATGTATAAGGGTCCCAACTTCACAAGTAGTTTCTCAGTCTGGTGCACATGAGCTGGTGGCTATAATATTCCTGGAGGTTTTCCTTTTGGGATCTCTTTCAGGAGGTGATTGGTGGATTCTTTCAATTTCTATTTTACCTTCTGCTTCTAGAATATCAGGGAAATTTTCCCTTATAATTTCTTGGAAGATGAGGTCTAGGCTCTTATTTTGGTCCTGGTTTTCAGGTAGTCCAGTGATTTTCAAATTATCTCTCCTGGATTTATTATCCAGGTTAGCTGTTTTCCAAGGAGATATTTCACATTACCCTCTATTTTTTTCATTCAATTGGATTTGCTTTACTGTGTCTTGATTTCTCATAAGGTCACTAGCTTCCATTTGTTCAATCCTAATTCTTAGGCAATTATTTTCTTCAGACAGCTTTTTTATCTCCTTTTCCATTTGACTTTTCAAGCTGTTGACTTTTTTCTCATTACTTTCCTGCATCACTTTCATTTCTCTTTGCATTCTTTCCTCCCTCTCTCTAAATATTCCTTCTATCTCTCCTACTTTCTCTTTAAAGTCCCTTTTGAGAGCTCTGATGGCCTGAGAACAGTTCATATTTTTCTTGGAAGCTTTGGATGTAGGGACCCTGAGGTTGTTATCTTCTGAGGGTGCACCTTGATCTTCCTTCTTGCTGAAGAAACTTTCTCTTGTTCATCTTGCTTGCTCATCTTGCTTGCTCATCTTGCCATCTTTTACTTGACTTTTAACTCCCCATTGGGGGGCCCTGCTTCTAGGCTACACTACTGTCCCCGGCTTCAGAGGGTCCCAGGTGTTTTGGTTTGAGGAAGGGCATGTTTTTCTCTCACCTGGCCTGTTCTCTTGTTCAAAGGTAACCTCAAGCCTACTTACTAAACAACCAACCAGCAAAACTTTCTGTGGTGTGGTTCTTAGCTTCGATGAGCCTGTGCCCCTCCCCACTCCTTGGCCTCCTGCCACTCAGGATTTCTTCCTGGTTCCCCACTGGGGAGTGTCAGAAAAGTTTCTAAGTTTGATGGAGGAACAGAAACAACAAAGTCTCCAGGCTGGAGCAAATAGGTTTATTGAGAGAAGGCCTAACAATAAAGCCAGTCATTCAGGGGTTGGACCTCAAAGACCTTGAGTTACAAAATCAATGGGTTTTTATACCCTTCCAGAATATACATACTTATATATGATATTAATTAGGAATTTCTAAAATGAAAGCACATTCTTAGGATATATTGAAACTGCCTATGTGACAAATGCCAGCATTTTCCAATACTCTTATCAGTCTTATTGTGGCAACAGGGTCATAATTATGCTGCATGTTCCCCTTCTATTAGTCAAGTATACCACTGGTGAGCTGTGTGACCCCCTTGAGTCAAGCATAACACTCATGGTTTCTAAAATATAATATTGCTGATTACTGTATCTTCTGATATTACTTAATATTTGACATTGGAAAGTTAGTCAGAAGAAACACTTATGGCTACTAATATAATTAAAATTAAGATATATAAATATAACAAATCACAATTTTAGCTAATATATTGATTATTATCTTAATTAAATCACTTATAATTATATTAAATCTCATATGACTAAGGGATGGAGAAAATCCTCTTTTTCTATCCCACTTTGTTATGGAAATGTTTGTTTTATTTCTTAAGTTCAGAATAAGATAAATGTAATTAAA